>NC_068953.1:22799112-23102142 GCF_026419915.1 Harpia harpyja
AATTAGAGCTGCAGACCGGAGCCTAAGACGCCTGGGTCTGATTACTGCTGTATTTATGAGCTTTTGTGACTCAGTCTCTTCCTGACACTCCTTCCCCATCTATAAGCTAAAGCTGGGGGGGGGGAGATAAAATAGGGACCTTGTGTCCCTTTGATTCAGAGCACTATATAAATGCAGGGTATGATTGCCATTAACCTCTTCTGTAAGAAGTTAGACTGACCAGATTTTCTGGTGGAGGCCACTGGCTGCCCTTCTTGGCTGTCACGCATACCATTCTCATGGGAGATTTTACTGAATTTATTTTCCCCTTTTCTCTCCCAGGCTGTGGCATGCTTGGTGCAGGAGCCGCAATCCATGCAACATTATTATTAGGCAATACACAGTGCCAGTGAATGATTAAAAGCCAGGCAGAGGTCCTGATACTGATTTTTTTAAGCTCTGTAAAGAATTGCATGGAGTTTTTTTAATGGGTATTACTAGGTCATCCATGGGGAATCTTCAAAATACCATTGCAAGAATGCAAATAGTGAAGCCTTTGCTTTGCAGAGACTCTTTTGGGGACTCATGCCCTGGGCTGCCACTGCCAGAAACTTCGGTAAGGACAAGGCATTGGCTCTGGGGGCATAATTTCTGTAATTTCCACACTATAATGAGAACAAAACTGCCACCATGCTGGGAAGAGCAGAGCGCGAAGCCTACAGGAGGGTTGCATGAACAGACTGTGCAGACACTGATAGATGTTGATAATATTTTCTGCCCTTGTCCCTGGAGTTTCATATGCTGAACGGCTTCTGGCAGAGTCCTTCCTCCTCTCCGGCCTGCTTTCCAGTCCTAGCACTCTCTCCTCCTTTCCTGCATTCTCACTTCCTTCCTGTCCTCAAGTTAAACCATCTCCATTGGCACAACATTTATAGCCATCCACTTTCTCACTCTGTATAGACATCCTATCTCCACTTCTCATTAGTCCTTCAGGGTGGACAACATCCACTTGACCTTCCGTAACAAGCATATCTACACTGGTGGACTTTGTGCTTGAACAAGTGAGGAACACTCACACCTCTTTACCAGCTCATGCATTACATCAGGTATCCTTTCACCGTTTAAGCTCATGACCTTTCACAAGGTGATAACCTCTACCAAAAAGCTGGTAACAAGCCGGCCATTTGAGAGGGTGCTCTTTAACGACCACTGTTATTACTATTACATAGTAGCTGTCCAGGTGGGGTGCCTCTTACCATCAGACTCTTGTCCCTAAAAGCTAATACCAAAAAAAAAAAAGAGAAAAAAAAGAAAAATACTTTGCATTCAGATGTTCTCTGTTCAGATTAATTTACGTGTGGTTTTGTGTGCAGAGAGATAAAGAAACATTGCAGAAAAATGCCTAAGGTATATATGGGAATTGGATCCCCAGCCCTTATTAAAAGTCAGCAAAATTGTTGCCTAAGAGTGGTTTGTGTCTTTGAAACTCTCTCCTTTTGATTTTAGGAGAAGGCAAAAATGAATGGCTCCTCCTGCATTGAAAGTTCTCTGTGAAGACAGAAGACATACAGGTTTCACCACAGCCTTGTGACTTAGGAACATTTGGCTTAAAGACTTAGAAACCAAATCCCATTTTAACAGTCATCTACACACCTCCAGGCCCAGCTTGGAAAAGTGCTCGGAAGGTGCCCATGTACATGTAAACCTCTCATCCTGCACAGCTTTTAGAATTGAAAATTTAATGCACTGGAAAGCAGCAATCGTCTAGGTGTTGGATGTAATCTCCTGGATGCTGTCCTTTGCTCTGATAAGTGGTAGAAAATAAAAAAAAGCTCCTTTGCAGACCAAGCTATCTGAAAAGCAGGCCTAAAACCCAGACTGCAAGCAATGCCAGTGAAAATTTGAGTTATGCATATGTAGAGAGAGGAGCAGAAACACTGGAGCAGTAGAAGCTCCTGCTGCTGCGCAAGAGCTCACCAGGGGAGAAGAGAGACCCGAGTGACACGTCTGTGACCAGTGACATTTATAGTTCCCAGGGGTCACTTAAAAAGAAGCCTTTTGTAAAGTGGATTTAATTTAATTAATCCTGAAACAATCAAAAGAAAAAACATTGCTTTTAAATAAAAAAAATACTAAATAGTTCTGTAGATTTCAATGGGCCAAGATTTAGCATCCTTTATAGACCCATCTGCCTAAAGGCCTGTATCTTATCTGATCATTTCCATGGCAACGGCTCTGGGATTAGAAAAGGATGAATGTTTAGGAATAGTTGCTGGAATTTCATGGAAGATGATGAATTGAGGATTACTTCACTACCTACGTGTTACCATGGAAATGCACATTTACAAACTGCATAGGATTTAAAACACCACAATTATTAGTATAAATTTGTGCTGCTTTTCTAAAGAGCTCCAGGAAAAGAAGGTGCCTCTCCTGTTTCGCACCTCTCTGCCCCATTGAGCATATACATGGTGGCTGTGGAAGGGGAAACAATTGTCAGGTCTTGGACCCAATTCACTCTTACCAGACAACCTCCTAAATGAAACCCAGGTAGTGAAAAGGGTTAAAAAAATGAGTGTACTTCACACACAGAAAAGCTACTAATCAAACCAAAGAAACCCCTCTCAATATATGTATATATAATGGAATTTGATAAATGGGTTTATGAAATACCACATCTGACTTGATGACTTGGAAGACCCCTTTCAATCTTGCAAACCTAAGGTCATTTTTAAGACTGTTTTCATTGCTTTAGTGAAATTTTTAGTTTGTGTGAAAAATCTACATGGTCTTTTTTTGTAAACTATTCATAAGATATTCCATATTGCAGTAACCTGCTATGCCTTACCTCCAGGACTGAAGTAGGACATGAGACTAACTCTTAGCAAAGCCTTGGAAAATAGACAGTTTCCATCTTTGAAGCTCAGAGCAAAAGGTGGCAGAGAAATAATCCCCACTCATACATAAACCATGAAAATTCAGAGGGGCAAATAAATAACTGCTGGAAATTCTCACAGACACACCTATACTTCAGTAGGGCCCAAGGAAGCATCTTACCATACAAAGAACTGCAAATATCATAACATAACTCAAAAGAGGATATTGTAGCCGTACTGTGAATTTCATCTAAAGGGCCCAGAGCACCTTTGAAACAAAAATGAAGATTTGCAGCATCTTGAGAAAGAAATATTATTAATGTCACTTTACATATTGGGCAACTGAGTCCAGAGAAGCTACCCTGAGGGTCAGCAGCCTGGCTGAGGATGTGGATCCAGCATGGCATTATGCAAAATTGACTTGTATTTGCTGGTTATAAGTCTTCAATAAGGGATGGGTGCCATAATGATGTATGTAATATTGATGCAGATGTAAGGATCTCCTTGGGGGAGAAGTGAATGTGTCCTCCAAGGAGCTGTGTGGCTGAGACAGCTCCAAAACAAATTCATCAGCACCAACAGTCCCATCAATGCCAAGTCTGTATTTAGACTGACATCCTCACTCCCTAAAACTGGCAATCTACGCTAGGGCCAGATCTTTCCAAGTGAGGCCAACTTCTGTTCATCCAGCCACCACCTTGCACTTTATTATGATTCATGGCCCTTTATAGATCCTGGGCTTGCTGCAAGTACACCCTGATGATACCCATAGGCTGCGCTGGCTGTCTCAGTGACCTGGAAGCGAGATGGAAGGGGAAGATAAGTTTCATCATGGAAGGCAGAAGAGGCACATGGGCTCACACCCTCTGCACATGCTGCATTTTTAGTATAAGGAACCAGTCAAAACCCAAGGACATAGTGGCTCTGAGGACATGTTGCCCACTTGACCTTCCCACGACAGAGTGAAGCACTCAGTGGTGGCCCAGGCATTAAGTTAACCATCTCTTTGGAAGCTGTCACGGTGCGGGATCTCATCCCTCCACGCTGGGGAGGAAGAATAGTCCTTGCAAATGCAGCATCTTTCCAGAGCCCAGCATCCTTCCAAACCCACCGGCATGTGGCAGGGAGCCCCCTCATCCCTAGGTTTAGCAACACATTTGGGTCTTGGCAGGTGGCCAGCTCAAGACCTGGCACACTTGCAGTGGGCTTGCTGAGGAGCAAAGGCAGCAGCTGGTGCTGCGTGGGTGGGGAACCGGCTCCCAAAGTCACACATTGTCATGCTGCTCAGCCTGCCAGCAGCTGATCACATTCGCCTGGCCCCCAACCTCCAAAGCACAAAACTTCCCAACAAGCCAGGGGCAAAGGAGCTGGCAGCAAAGTAGTAAGGGAAAAGTAAAGATTTTTGTGCTTGTTGTGATCTCCTTAGAGGCATCCAGGCAGCCATCCCTCGTTATTTCATCCCCATCCTGTGGAGGGCATGTGGTGAGATGCTGGGTGCTGAGCAGTTCACGGGGCACCCTCTCCTGCACCCACTTGAGGCCCGCTGGCCATGCACACAGCAGCTTTGGGGCCCAGGGCTGCACTTGCACCATCCTCTCCCCCATGTGATAGGCTCTCAAATTAATGCAGCTGATTAATTAGCCAGATAACATTACACCCAGTGACATGATTTACAGTGGCTTGCTTTTTTTTTTTAAATGTTCTCCCTTCCCACCTCTTTCTTGCAGACTCTTTGCTTTCTTAAGCCACCTGTTTTCTTTCATTTTAATTTTTTTTATATCAGACAAGTGACTTCTGGGCTCTGCCTCTCAGGAAACAGGGGGCTGATCCATTTGCCCACCAGAAAGCCCTGCTCCCTCCGGTCAACCCCCTGCAGACTTTCTCATGAGCAATTAGGAAATACCAAGAGCAGTCAGAGCTACGAGGAGGAGGCAAGGAGGCATGACATCTTCCCAATGGTGAGAAAGTCAGAAGTGAATCAGCTGTTTAGAAAACCTCCACCCTTTCCTCTGATATAAGCTCCGCCACTGGACATAAAACCAGAGACAATGAAGGAAAACAGCCTGGATGGGGTGGGGTTTCCACCTCCCCCTGCCACCATCTCCCACCTTTGGGAACAGCTTTTCCAAAGGCTGTGAGCCCCTGGCTAGCTTCACTGCCCCACTTTTGTACACTCAGAAATACTCCCAGTGCACCAGAGCGAGTGTTATTGTGGAGCCCAGCCAGCCACTGATACACAGTGCATCCAAATGCTACTACCTCTTTCAATGCAACTGCACACGTTTGCTCAGAGGAGGTTGTGCTGGACTTCAGGTGTCCAGGGCGAAAAAAAGTTGCTGCAGTGATGTAGTTTTGCTCATGGAAACGGGTGGCTGCCCAGCACCCTGCCACCCGCTACCTGGGGGAAATGGGAGCAAGCATTAGGACAAGTTACTTGCACACTTCTGAATTGCCAGCTCTATTTCTGGCTGCTGCAAGCTGGAACAAGTGCCATAGGAAAAAAAAAAAAAAGACTCATTAAAGCTCAAGCAATGAAATTCTTCTGGTTTTCTTAGCAGTTTGTTGACAGTTTTTAGCTGCTGAAGTTTAAATATTGCAGGGCAATAAAAAGGCTATTTTAGAGGTTGGGGGGGGGCAGCGAACAGCTTGAATAGCCTTTTCTTCCAGTCCTGCACAGATAAAACACTTGTAGCTTTCCACACATGAGGAAACAAATAGATTTCAATTACTAAAAACATTGGCTTTGAAATCAGTGAAACAAACAGGAGGAGGCCAGCCTTAGGGACAAGTGTCCTCCTCTGTTAAGGGTAGGGGTTTGGGACTAATCTGAACCCAACTCTGACATCTACCAAAGACTTCTTGCAATCTTTGGCAAGGCCCTTCAGTGTGCCACGCTGTGCCACTTGTAGCACTGGGATGGTCACTGTTTTGCACCTGCCTTCTGCAGTGCAGCAGGACTTGCTTTGCAGGACCATCTTTTCCTGCAAGACTAGCACAACGGGAGCTGAACTCAGTGTCATACACATCACGAGATAGTCAATCCTCCCTTAGTTACATGCAGGAAAATAAGCAAACCTCTTTTAAAACTTTTTTCTGTGAGTTGCTTTGTGTAGAAAAGAGCTGGGAAGAAAATGCATATTTTCACATGAAGAGAAGGCGATCAAATACCTCTAAGATGTTTAACCTTGGGAGATGAAAAAGATCCCCAGTTGTTGTCACCTTCCCTAAATCGTTACCAGAGCAATTATGTGTGATTTAGTAGTTTGCTCTGTTGCAACGCAATTTTCTACATTGTCTGACATAAGTGGAATTGCAGACCTGGCCCCCATATGACTTCCTTGAGTCTGCTGCATGGGACAGGTGAGAAATATTACAGCAGGGTAAAAAAAAAAAAGCACTGGGTAATACATGAGAATGAGCTGGTTCCTGCAGGTTTCTCCACATGTCCTTAGCAGTCAGCAAATTATCAAGGGGGAGAGAAATTACCCACAGTTAAACAAGGAAAACTGGCTCTACCACCCTTGAACAGATGGGATCAGGGTGCTTGCTGCCTGGGCACAGCAGTTCTCCTTATCTATCCTGTATTTGTGAGCAGTTTCAGACAGCAGTGACTCTGCCAGGCAGCGCCCATTGCAGGCAAGGTGTGGGAGATGGGTGCTGATCCCACTGTGGGAGGGAACTGCTCTCCCTCCAGCAAACACAACTCTGGGGAGTGTTTTGTGATATGCACAAGAAGGGGTTTATATAGGCCTGATTTTCAGAAGCCAGGAATGTTTTGTGTTTGGGGTTTTTTTTCCAAGTTCTTAGCAATTTGGGATTTAAAAACAATTCTTGAGTTCTGTGTTTGTTCATTTGGAGTCCTCGGGACACTGTTGCCAGCTTTCCCCCTCAGCCAGGAGGGTTCAAAATATCCTTTCCTTTTCTGAATTTTTTTAAGGAGATGGCATTCTTTATGTATCATATAACTCCAGGAGCTGGATCCCACTAAATATCTCAACACTCAGGATAAAAAAGCTGCAGATTTCCAGCTCTGGTAACCTCAACCCTAGAGAAGGTCCTTGCTGGATGTCCTGGAGACATCCAGCAATGCAGAGCAGATAGGGCTTGTTTTTGGAGGAAGACAAGAAAGCATTTGGCATGAAAGAACAACCACCTTGAGATTTACAAATGAAAATTTGCTTTTCAAACACAGACCTTGTACATCCCACTGCAGGTTTCCTATACTAGTAACACTCCTACAGATTTTGGTTTACTACTGCAAAACAGTCACAACAGCACAGGCATGACTCTACAGCATGTTGTATCTTGAGGTCCTTTACATCCATGCAGAGAATCTTTTACATTTAGAGTGTGACATTTTGTCCCTATGTGAACATGTGACTTGACAATATTGGGGATACACAGGCTGCTACAGTCCAGGGACTGCACAGAATTGCCCTGTTCACTAATGAAGTACAAAGTCAGCTTATAACTAACTCATAAGTAAAAAGTCCCTGTTCAGTTCCCAGGGAGAACAGCAGCAGCAAGAGACGATGTGGGGTTCAACGCTCCTCTCAAAGACAAAACACACTGCAGTTTGCTTTGCAGTTCTAGAGGCAAACTGAAGAAATGAAATGCAGTGATAAGGGCTCCCACTGAAATGAATGGCAAATCTCCTAGTGACATTAACAATACTGGATAAAAAAAAAAATCCAGTCTTGTTGGTTCCCCCCCACCCCTTTTTTTTTTTTCCTGTATACTCCCAAAATAGCTATAGGAAGTAGAAAAAAACACAGCTCAAAGACAGACTTTTCCTCTTAAGGCCCAGCTTCCTTCCTTTAACAGTTGGGAGAAATTTCAGCTACGCATCTCTGAGCAGGGGCTTTATTTGAAGTTCTCCTATTGTTAGGAAAACCCCACAGCCTCTACAACAGACATCCTGGGTCAGGCAGGTCAGTCAAAGTACAGGATCTTGTTGCTTTAGGATGGTATTTTATCCAAGAAAGCAGGATGCAAAATTTACCCTTGCCTTTCACTCTTAATGAAGAGGCAAGGACTCTGCAAGACAACATTCTGGCACAGGAGCCAGGTTTAGCCATATAACCCAGCACAGGCAGCATATCTTCCACTCACATGACTCACGTTAAGCACACAACCTGTATTATTTGGCCTGCCAGACAGGATAGCCTGATCTTTGCTAAGTGTGGCTGCCCAGTGGCAGCCCAGCCCAGCTCCACGTGAAGTGCAAGAGTGCAGGAGCTGCATGAGGCTGATGTTCACAGCTAGAGATTATACACCCCAGGGAGGATGCTAAACAGCTTCAGACAGATCCACTGAAGGAAAAACTAAGAGCAGTATTTTGAAACAGAATGAGATTTCAATGTTGCACCAGTTCAAGGGTTCTCCATGGACCCGTTTTGGGGTGGGGATTTTTTTTTTTTTCCAGGAAAGCTTATTTAAGCCATTTCTGAATCATTACTAAGGTGTTTTCCATTTCTGGAAATGACATTTTTGTACTGAAAACCTAGATTTTAGTGAGTGAGAAATTTGGGGAGAAACATTGAAAGCCCTTATATGGTATCTCAACAGAGCTCAGATGAAGACACAGATAGCATTTCAGCAGGCATGCAGGATTTCAATGGTGATTACAAGGGTTTCCCATTCCTCTTCCAGACAACTCTTTTCTCTATTTATTACTTCTGGTGCCAATTCATCCTCCTAGTCAGGCCAGAAGGCATGTCACAGGGGAGCTGGAGCTACTCTGAAGGAGCAGACAGCTGGGGGCAGTGGCTGACTCACATCTCTGCACTGGGAATCCCCAGCCTTTACACCTTCTCTGAGACCTGAGTAAATGTTGATTTTCACAGGCAGGTTAAATTCTCCATAAGTTAAAAAGACAAGGAGTATGCTGCTTCAGGGGCTCTAATCCACCTGGAAGTGTGAGACCAAGGAGAATTACACCAATCAAAAAGTGCTGTTTCCCATTTTACAAGGAAATACTGGTCCTTTTTCTCATTTGATCTCCATTCTTGTGGGCTTCTCAACCATACCAAATAACAACAGGCATTGTTTCTTTAATTATGCTATGCTTACAACCACTATACACTGCCAACTGAATTTATCCTTGAAAGTCAGGTAAAAAAACCTTCCTGAAAAGGTGCAGAAGTCAGGAAGCCTCACATTATTGAAATCATAGCTCACTCCAGCTTGCTAGGTTACAGGCCCCTCTACTCAAGATCACAGCCAAGCATAAGGATGCTGTAAACAAAATATCACATTGTTCAAGTTTAAAAAGCCTCTTGATGCCATTACCAGTCAGCAACAGTCATGGCAAGCCCTGAGGAAAGCTGGATCATCACAAAATGTGCCCTAAAGATACAATAAAAGGCTTAGCAAAGGACACCAGAGGAAACCTTGAGTCTTGCTTTTCCAAAGCAGAGAAGTCTCTAGGAGGTTCTGCAGTGACGTTATTACCCAGAACAATCCCAAATCCCTTGCCTAATTCTGGTAATTACTATGTCTTGTGATTTATAGGGTATCTCACAGGCTGTGACAGGGCAAGGTCACTTTGGATTGATAACATGCTTCTAGCTGCAGCAGTTTGTCACTTGTTGACAAGCAGCACAGGTCAGCTCAGGATAGTAAAGTGTCACTGAATTCAGGTGTTTGTCTCTTGGAGGTGCCATCCATCTGTCAGCAGAGCTAGGTGCAGCCAGTATGCTTACCCTGCAGTCATCCACTTCCACCAGCATCAAGGTATGGGCACTTGATGGATGCACACAGGTAGCTGCATTTACCACTCAGCTTGTGGGATACTCAGTGTCCCAGAGGCATTTACACTCAGTGTCACTTTGAAGACTGAGTGGAACAGATGCTGTGTAGCACCAAATCTCCCGAGGCTCCCTGTGCCACTCTCGCTCTCCTTTGAGCTAACATCTCTGCCTCTGTGTGTCCCTCAGTAGAAGCAGGGTTGGAAATAGTCAGATCTAGTTCTGTAGTGCTTTCCCTTTATCAAGTCCTCTACCACATGCCTTCTCTGCATATCCCAGACTGGATACCAGCTCTAAGAACATAAACTTAGCCAGTGTCTTTGGTTGTTGGTTCCTGCTGCCCTGGAGAGTTTGGATGCTGCAAGTAATCAGTTAACATACAGACTAAAGGAACAAAAAGCTTTCAGAAAGACCAGGGCTGCAATCAACTCTGAAATTTATTTGTAATATCAAGAATATAAATCAGGGAAATATGAAGAGATCACAGCAATGCATCTGTTAGTCCTTCCCTAGCTCTGTATTAGAAGAGGGTTACTTCTGCCTTGAAACTGGGGCTTTTGGCTTTGTTTCCTGCAGTGGATCACTTCTCCTTGCTGTGGAGCAGAAGCATGCAGCCAGAGCCAGCACTTCAGGAGCTCCAAGAACAACTCCAAGTGTGTAAGAGTTAAAAAAGCTTTGGTACAAAGATGAGTCATCATGGCATTGCTGATGTACTGAACAGGCAAACCTGGGAAGAGCAAGGATATGGGATTTGTCCTCTTCACATTAGTTTTCTAACAATTATTTTTCCTTCCTAGAAATGCATTGGAAGAAAGAACAAACAAACCATTCTCACAGCTGAGGTGCCAGTCCTCAATCCTGTTTAGAACTGATTTGGCTTCATTTTTATAAAATTTGATGAACCATGCCTGGAGCTTTGGAAAATAAGTCATTTATTTTTCAGTTCACAGCAATTTTTTGCCATCTGGAGCATGCTCACTTCTGTTTTGTTGTTGCACCGGTATCATGCTGAAGAAACATGCGCAGTAATGGCAAAGAACAGTTATCTGAGCTTTCCACAGCTAGGCAAATCTAATGCTGATTATAGTATTTTGTATCTGTACAACAGTTCACTTGCATGATATCATTATATCTCCTTGTAATGCTGTAGAGGGTTCAAAACTCATTCTTCCCTCTGGGTTGATAGAGAAACTGAGTCATGCAAAATAATCACTATTTAGCTCTATATTCAGCAAGGCATTTAATAAGATGCTTAAGCCATTCTCTTTCATAAAGCATTTAAGCCCGTCCTATATGGGATAAGCCATCAAATTGTCAGTTGAAGAATGTATTTTCCAAAGCACTGAGCACTTGGGAGCTCCAGCTGAAATAAAGTGTGGCCTTTAAGATAGATTTCATCCTTTTATTTCCACTTTAGTGAATGGGTGAAAACATGGTAAGCTTAGTGGGGTTTTTCTATTCCAGAGTTTGGGGGCAAGGGGGAACACCACCCAAATTTGGGCCAGAAAGATCTGAAATGAAGCTATAGAAAGTATACTTTCCATGTGAACACAAAGGGCTTTTTCTGATCTGAATGGTGGCATGAACTTGTAGATAAACAGGAAAGAAGGAAAAGCAAAACTCCCTTTACCAGGCTTTAGACCTGGAACATTCACTCCAACCTTCCCTGCTCCTTGCGCTATCAAGTCTAGCAGAGGCTATTTTATAAGTTACATGTTTTAGTAACCTCATATTCCCTTAATGAACTTACCACAGGGTGATGGACCTGTATAGAGTAATAATATTTTCTCTAAGATGATGTCTCTCCAACCAAGTACAGACTATTCCCTCTTCAAAGTGCCAGGTGGGTAAAATACCCCCAACTTATATTTGTCACTATCAAACAAGACAGTGTTTGCACACTTGGGAATAAAGGGAAGACAATTAACATTTCATATACTTGAAAAGGATGTTCCACAGCCACCTGATTGCTTTATCTTCATTATTTTTAGTTGTAGAATTATGTAAATAGCAATTTAGAGAGCCCAGAGGATTCTGAAGATTCAGTTTAATGATTTGTAGTTGTTTAATTGGACTGTAAACTGGCCCCTGCAGGGAGCTGAGCACAGGTACAAGTACATACTTCATGTCCCTACCAAAAATTGCTAATTGTTAGCTTTTGTGTAAACAACAGCTTCTAACCTCTCCCAGCAGCACAGCAGTTCAGCACTGCTGAGTATTAAAACTGCATTAAGTTTCAGCTAGGGAATGTATCGCAGTGCCTATAGCTTAGACTGGACATACAGGTATCCACAGGTAGAACCCAACCAGTGTACCCACCATGAGCAAACCTTCAGGACAGCATGTGGGGGGAAAAAAATGCCATTAGCACTGAGAAAGGAAGAACTTTAGCTCTATTATTCCACAAGCTCCATTGTATAGAAGCAGCACATGGTGATTTAAGAAAGCAGGAGCAAGTCAAATCCACCAGTTTCTGGTGGAGATGTACCTAGTATTTTTGGAGATGTGCTCTGACAAATCCAATTCAAAACACATCTGGATAGATATTTCTTAGATGCTGGCCAAGACCTCTATTAAAAAACTCTAAGTTTCCCACAGAAGCAGCAAGAATCTCAAACTGCAATCAAAACAGGGACAGGGCTTGCCTCTGAGCTGAGAGTCCAGCTACACTCCCTAAACCATCTTCTCTCCCTCCCAGCAAGGATGAATGGGGCAAGGAGATAAATCACTGCAAAAGGGCAGCAGGTGTCTTGAGGAAGAGGGGCCAGAGAACCTGAGATTATTTCTGCAGCAAGACTAACTGGCCTGACAAATGAAACATAATGGAAAGTGCCGACTCTGCTCCACTCTTCATCCGCCTCTCCTCTGGTCATTTCATTTGCCCTTCTTCCTCTCAAAAAAATAAAATGAAATGCATATTTTACTGTAAGCTTCTTTACAGTACAGGCTGCAAGAGGCTGGAGGACTTCCCTAGGGGGAATGAGCTAACCAGTGATTGCTTCATCCTTTAATTCCAAAGGCCATGGACTTTCATTTTCAATTTTCTTTTATCCAGGGTTTTCCATTATGCACAGGTTGCTCCTCCACACCCTTTACTGAGTGACAAGTGTGTGCTGGAAGGTGACAGACAGACACCATGTGTGTGGCCAGTACCAGAAAGAAATGTCTCAAAGCCTGCTTTACAAACTGAAAGATCTTGATGAGTTTCTGGATTGTCTGATAAGGTTTGTCTCTGTATTGAGCCATACAGCTGGGCACCTCACTCTCAAATGTGATTAAAAATATCAAAGCACCAAGGGTATCAAGAGATCAGATGAGTGGTTATCAATACCCTGTAACCAGTTTTTATTAAGCAGAAAACAGTTCTGGTGGTTATCTGGCTGTTGGGTTTTATGGGACTTTGACCCCTCTACTTCCATCACTTGGTTAGATAGTAGAGGGCAAGGGAAGCATGTCATAGGGATACAGGATTGTCCTTGACTTTCTGCCTCTCCACAGGCCATTTTTCTTTTCAAGTCATCCATCTTTGCAAAGTATACGTTATCCCAAAGTATACATTACATTAGCTCCTGTTACAGGCTGGCTAAGAGACCTCAGACCTTCACAACACGCAATTACAGCACACCCTGCCCAGCAGGGACAGACTTCATTCCTTACCATAGGAAGTAATTTTATAATTTACATAAAAGGAAAACCACCATAACAACTTAAGACCATCCAATGTAACTCTCCTTATATTTATTAATGGCCAGGCAGGCCAGGTCTGAGGATATTGTGTTTGACTCAAAAGACAACCAGAAAATTTCACTCTGTAGATTCCTGTGACAGATTGCTGGCTCTGAGCTGAAGTGTTGACAGAAGACTATCATCCACTGCAATGCCATAAGATGTTACACATGTATATGCCATCACCTTCCTCTGTCAGTCCTGACTGGCAAAAAGTTTCCCTATCAAGTGGGTTAACCATCAGTTAACCTCATATTGAGATTTTTTCTTTCCCCCCTTAATATCTCAGAGACCTTTGTAATTTATTCCATTCAAGAGAAGGATTCTCAGGGGTACTTTGAAGTGGCACAGCAGAGTATTAGAAACTCATGACTGTCAGACAATAGTCTGCTGAGACACTTATCCAGCAAGTATGACCCCAGGGAAGAACCACTTGAGAGCCAGCACTGGAGACAGTATTAATTTGAATGGATCAGGTAGTCCAATCCTGCACAGCAATTATGCTTTTTATATAAATGTATGTACACTAATATATGTGCATTTATATGTACATACAACAAGAGTGAAATTTTACGGGGATTATTGCATTTCTCTGTCGGCTTGAGTTAGCCAGAGCCAGTTAGGTTAGCCAGAGGTCAGCATGATGAGCTATTTTCTAGCAACTCCCAAGCATGGCATAAATATGCAGAGGGGAATTCTTAGTTATCTTCCTCCATAATTAATTCTCAAAAAATATTATGTTGCACAGTCAACATGCAATTATTTATAAAAAAAGGAAGCCATAATCACATTACATATCCATGAATGGAAGATACATTACATCTATTATTTTGCATTTAAACAATAATTGAATATGTAAAGAACTAATTACTGTGATATAGTGAAAACATCTGTAGCCCAAAACTTGCAATGCTTTGTCTTGATTCAGAGAAACTTGGACTTTCCTTGTATGTGAGGTTTTTTGTAATTCCTTTTGTTTCCCACTTTAAACATACCTTGGCTTATTGCGAATATTAAGGACATGAAAATTTAGGGAAGTCCAGAAGACTTTGCTTAACACTTTCATGCCTTTAAATATTTCAGCCAGAATATTGAAAAGCCCATGAAAACCCTGAGCTTTTTTCAACCATCACTAACACACACTTCAGCCTAATGCTCAGTGCTAGCTGAAGAGAGATTAAGAAGCAAGGGCAAAGGAAAGACATCATCAAGTGAATATGTAGAAATGTGTGCTGCCTTCCAGCTCTGCTCTCCCCCATCTCCCATGGTTCTGGACCTGTTAGATATAGCTGGAGAGACAAACTTAGCCCAAACCCACCTGGCTCAGCCTGGATTAATACCACAATCAAGCCAGGAACATTTTCTTTCCAGATTCCTTTGAAGACAGTGAAAACCCTGTGCAAACAGGGAGACCAAAAGCAAAGCATCACATCCAGAAGCCGAGTAGCAAGAAAAAACAAAAGCAGCCAGCTAAATCCTGCCACCAGTTTTCAGAGTATAAATCCTAAACAAGTCAATAGATTTATACAAGTATAATCCCTTTGTAACTGATCAGAATAGGAGCAAAAGGCTGAGATCTTCCCTCTGTTACCTCACTACATCAGAAGCAATCAATACAATACTCCACATTAACACAGCACAGGATCTACTCAACTTTGCAGTGAGCCCAGATGGTCCCAAGCTCTGTGGCATCCTCAAAGTCCCCACTGCCTGTGCTGAGCTGAGCCTGCTAGGGCCAGGGTCACTGGCAAGCCTCACAGGGAAACCCTTTAAATGAAATTATACTGGTTTCTGTAAGTGAGGGAGGAGGAAAGGGGCAGAATCTTCACACAGCCATGTCCTGCCTCAGCTGTGCAAACCTTTCATTTTTTAGCACCATTTCCTAATCTGTTACTGAGCTTCTGACCCAGAAGGCGGCAAGCTACACTACAGTGGGAAAGCACTGAGTATTAGCATTAAGCACAACAGGGACTACAATCACCAAGATCCTCACTCATCACAGAGCAGTGGAGTGTAACTGCTAATTCCTCAAGGTTTTGTGGCTGCACATTTGCCCTGATTTCTTATAAGAGGCCAGTGCAGCTGCATTTCAGGGACCGATAAACAGAGGTAATGAGTGTTATTTCATTTTTCCATCTCAGATCAAATCCTTGATCATTCTAGCTTAGAACAAAACTGGCTCACTGATGCAGACTCCTGACATTTTTGGTCAAACACCCATAATGCACCATCTTGCAGTGTTTACACAGAAGCAGGCCTGCATGGCAAGGCAGTTCCCTGAAGCATAAGATTTGATTAACCTCGTTAGCTTGCCTTGCAGAGCTGCAAATGTTGTTAGACATCATGAAGTTATCCAGCCCTATTTAAAACCCAACTGGAGTATTTGGCCTGCTGACCTCCCCCAGCAACAAATTCCACAAGTAAAATTAACCAGGGCTTTCTGCAGCCTGGAGTTGTTCAGTCCCTGATCCCAGCCAGCAGCAGCTCCTTGAGCTTCATCTATGGGAGCTCAGAGCACCTCCTGCCACTTTACCTTTCCCCACCAAGTCCACAGACATGTCTCCATTTCAGTCCTCAAAATGAGTCAGCCCAGATCATCTTTAAAATTATTAAAGACAATAATCAGCAACAATGTATCCACCTCTAAAGTGATCTATAAAATCCAAGTGCTTAAAAGCTAGAGATCAAAGAATTAAAAGCGTTATTCTCTGAAACTTCTCTCAAAGTTACACAAACATTATTGTGGCTGATGATGCTTAGCAACTGTAAAAGATTTTATCTGCACTGACATCCAGGGAAGTACACTATTATGTATGTACCAGTTAAGTCAATGCACATATGACTACTTGTATTACCAGACTGCCTGGTCCATTATTTGTATTCATTACTGACAAACTTCAGTTCTCCTAGTCTAGGTCAAGACCCAAGTAGGTGCTTCAAGCAGCAAAGCAATAGACCTTGCCCAATAGCTGAAGAATTTAACATAAACAACAATACTGGAAGTAGTAGAAAAACATAGTAATATGTCTGTAGGGTTGCAAGAGCTAACAACATGCACAGCTGGACAACTCCAAATTATGTGGAGGCAGTTTCTTCCCCACTTTTCCCCCAATTTTACTCCACAAGCCTCCCCACCGATTTGCACTGGATGCTCCTTTGGGCCCCTTCGGAGCTGCCTGTTGCTTTCCCTGACACACAACAATAAGCATTCAAAGCCCTTCTGTTGGAGGCACACACCAAATCAATTACAGCAACATCATCCTTCTTAATCAAGGCTAATTTCAGTGGGTAACATTTTTCTCTGTTGGAATATTGTCAGATGTTTTTAGATCTCCAATTTTTATATAAATTTAGCCTCTGAATTCTCAAGGAGAGTTGCTAAGGTAACCAGAGCCAGCCATATTGCTGTATGTTCTCCCCATGGAGCTTCATTAGGGCCAATCAGTCATTTCCAGGGTAATAGAATATGTCACTTTCAGAGATAAGGATACATCTTTTTATAGTGACAGAATATTTTTATTAAACTTGTTAACCCCTCACCCTCTTAAGAATCAGGCACTGCCCCTTCCCTTAGAATTGTAATACCCAAGAAATTATATTTAGGCAGACTAATTGCTAGCAGTTGAACACCTAAGGCCAGACCAGAGGAAGTCAGCATGCCTGGAGTATGTTGTCTTGTGATAGCAAAACCAGGGGTGGTTGTGGATTGTTTTTTGCCAACAGGGAGCCAAATCGACTTTATATCTCAGTAGCCAGGCACAAAGCCTGCTTCTGAAATAGATCTGACCTGCATGATCCAAGGGGTTTGGTACACTTTTTTTGTTCCAGTTGAGACATAGGGACTACTGCTGTGTTTGATCTCATATCCGAACATCGTCTCTCAGATCTAAGAGCTAGTTCACACCCATTCATGCTATTTATTAGCAGCTACTTTGAAAGACTACTTGGAACAAACTGCTGGTATCAGACCAATTCCTAAAGATGAAACTTTGATCTCTTCCCCAGAACCTGGAAACCTCCCCAGTTTCAGCTAGCTGAAACTAGCACAGCTGAAAAATGCACCTTCTTTGGTCAAAAAGGCCATGCCTCTTGTCCTAATTGTTACCACACCACTCAATACTATTAAAGCTAATTTCAGAACACACATATCCTCATTTCATATGCATGCTGTTTTCCAAAATTCATTTTCTCCAAGACTTTCCAGTCAGTCCTAAGAAAACCCCACTGTACCTTCTGCTAGCAGCTTCAGAAGAACAGCTAATGTTTGAGTAAGCCACACTTGCTGATCTATCTTCTCAGTCCATGCCTCCCGCATAGAGCTGCTCCATGGCTCAACTCTAACTGTTAGTAACAATGCATTTATCCCTGTGCCTCCTTCTAACCAATAGTAGCAAGAGTATCCAAGCTGGACCTGACTTGACTTCACCTTATGTAGACAATTTCTGAAAAACACCATTAAGTAAACACATTTGCTGCAGAAGTGGTGGGAAAACTTGCTAGCAGCTTTGTGCATCTCAGACTTCATCCAGTAGAGCTCCTCCAGGGTCCTGTCTGCAAGCCAAAAGCTGCAGCCGTAAGACACCAGAAGCCCAAAGGAAAAGTTCCCCCTCCTTCCTCCTCCATTAATCTCTTTGGAGGTTCCTCTGTGGCACAGAAAGATACAGTTACACCTCATCGCTCCAGCTCTCCTGAACATCATGTCTATCTTATTAAATAATGGATATAACACTGCAGCCAGGAAGGACAGCATCTGTCAGCCGATACCGTATTTATTGTTTTCCCTTGAAAGAGTCCATTATTGTAATCCTGTAGCAGGTTCACTTACAGACAAATAGAAGTTTTACTTAAAAGAGGCAGGATCTTTTGTGCTGGCGAAGCAAAGACAGCTGGGCACTGGCATATTTTGTCATCTCATGATTTTTCTTGCTGTTATATATTCACTAATGGGATAAGGAAAACTAATTATGTGAAATTTGAATAAAATTAATGAGATAATGGCAAGACCAATTTAAAAAAATACCTGAAAAAACCAGCATTTGCAGCACAGAGGTATTTAATGATCATCTGAGTAATAACTCCACTTCTTCCAGCAGGAATTCACAGTTCATGCAAGCACACAAAGATGAATGAAATTCAGAGCAATCACTATATTTACATCTGGTTTGAATTTGTTTCTTTAAAATAGAAATGAACATACATTTGAATACAAGAACAGCAGCAATGATGGATGACACCCAGACAAAAAAGCAAAATGGACAAGATGTTTAATTTTGGTAGTTCTGGGGACATAACACTCACTTTGCCAGTTTTTTTTTTCTGATGACATTGTCTCACTTGCTTCTTAAAAATGGAATCTTCCTCTAACAGAGGCTACAATGTGCCTACAAGAATGGACCTGAAGCTTCATTCCAAGGGTCTCAAGAGTCCATTTACCTTTGCCTAATTGTCACTGCAATGGAGGACAGGAGTTTTATGTGTCCATTTGCAGGAGAAAGGATACCTCCTCACCCCTCTAACACTGACCTCCCCGCTCTGCTTGCGCAGCACTACCATGAGGTCTGGCCCTGCAGCCACCATGCAGGGTGCATTAAGGCAGACAAGCCCCCTTCACATGGTTACTGCAATACAAATCCAAACCATCCTGCTGGTGCCCATCTGCCACCCCAGCAGCTTCTGATCTTCCTGTTCCTCCTTTCCTTGCACATGGCTGCAGCCACTTCCCCCAGGCCAGGGGATCCAGCGGTGATGCTTGGTTCAGGCAAGCATCCTTCCTCACTAAGGAGAGCCAAGGCACTCGCAACTTTCCTCTTACTGTGGTTTTGGGAGGATGCAGCATTCCCCCAAAAACATCACTCAGCCTTCCACTTGCTGCCATCTCACCCCAAAGTGGGAGATAGGGCTGGCAAAGTGTGGGTGCAAGCCCAGTAATATCCCTCTTTCTTTTGGTTTCCCAGAATAGAAAGCCACCAGCAAAAAAAAAAAAAAGCATCTTCCTCATCATCATTACACATACTAATGGGAGTGTTTAGCATTCAAGCTTGACTGGAGTTGTAGCTGAAGTAACACAGAGCTCAACTCAAATAGAAAAGGCCCAGCAAGCTGCAGGGAAGATGCTCAGAGCCCAGGCTCCAGGGGAACACCTCCCCATTAGTAATCTTTAAGTACTGAAGGGGGAAATTAGAAACAGAACCCATTCTGCTTTAGTCATCTTTGCCAAATTCCCTTCTACAATGGCTACCCCGGTTCTCTTTAGCTTCTTTTCATCAGTACTCCACTAATCTCCAGACACACATGGAAATCCCAGGCAGTCTGCAGCTGTTTGTGAAGCCATGGGGAACAGTTTCTCAAAACCTGCACTCTCTAGGACCATCCCCTTCAACAGCATGTGATGGCTTCTCTGCTTTGCAAATCAAAACACCTTTCTAGCAAAGGAAAAAAAGCAATAAAAAGGTAAGTTAACCCCCTGCAGAAAATCTGTGTTCCTGGGCCTGAACATCTGCCTTAGCTGCTTTATGAAACACCTAAGTGCTACTATGAGCATAATCAACCTCAGAAGCATTGTGGGGTGAAGCTGCTTGACTTGACAGCTGCACAGAGGATCCCAGATCACAGCTCACATTTGAACTGTTACCCTTTGGTGCAGAAAGGCAACTGTCTCTTCACATCTTGCTTCATAACCACCAGCACTTCCCATTTATCTTTTACTTACAGCTCAGTTCACAGAGGCCACCTGCCTCCTACATTTCCCCCCCCAGGACTATTGCCTCTCACCTGAGGTATCCTTAGACATCACCCACCACATCTTGGTTGCCTGCTGTAGCCCTCTTGAACCAAGCATTTCCAGGCACCAAGATCCCCCTTTCCTGTCAATACACCTCACCTCCTTTTAACTACAGGCTGCCTGCTTCTAAGCTGGATCTCAGCACCTCTTTCCATCAGCTATAATGATAGCTGTTCTTCATAAGAAAGGAATCTAGGATAAATATAAACTAAAAAGTACAAGTTCAATACAAAATACAATACCCTCTCATTTCTACTCGACCAATCCTTTACAAAAACCCTTGGGACAATAGGATGTTCTTTGCAGCTCGATGCTGTGGAACACGTAACAAAGCCTATGGTAATGGTGTGATTGACATCACTTATCTTGGAGAGAGCACTCATCAAAAGTTTTTTTTTCAGCCGATGGTTCAATGCAAAAACAAGTCATCTTTAATGGCAGTTATGCCTGTATCAGCTACAAGCAGCATGAAAAATCTCATGGTTTTGCCATGTGAAGACAATCTATCTTATGGAGTCTGAAAACTAAGGTAACAAAGCTAATAACCAAATAAAGGCAGAGGAGAAAACAGAAGTGTTTTGGGGGGTTCACTTTCCCCTTCATTCTCTCCAATGAATTAAACTAGTCTATAATGTTTCCTTTTTTCAGATGTGGAAGTAGAAAAGCATTCCACTTTCTGCAGCCCTACAGATCACAAATGGAGCTTCTTAGGCACTGTTGCTCAGCTGGAGATTATGAACAATTCACCAGCTGTTTAGGATTTCAAACATCCTTTTTTTCCTGCTGGAGTTAACATCATGCTGATAAGCACCCAGAAAGTTTGAAAGCTTATGCAAAACTTGTCCAAATAAACTATCTAAACCCCTTTGATCTGCAAACCACAGCAGGAAAACAGCAGCTAAATCGGTTTCTTATATTCCAGCACTTGTGCTTCTGGCTGGAATTAGGAAATGCACATAAACAGAGCTTTTTCTAACCTCAAAATATGAGGCCTTTCAGAATAAGTGCCACCTTAGGCCACCCTCTTGTGGCCAGGGATAATTTTGCAGCCACCTTGTCCTGCTTTTCCCTCTCCATCACACTGACAGCTTCCACTCCCCCCAGCACGGGGAGTTATTGAACTCACACTCTTTTAGTTCCTTTGTGGGTTCCCTCCCGCTGCAAAATGAGGGTCCCGAGGAGACACATCAATGCTAGCAAAGAATTATGTATGAATAAACCCCATGCTTGGGACATCAGATTCCTAGGGTGGAAAGTGAGTGGCAAAGGCTGGGAGAAAGGGGACTGTGCTTCCCTCCTAGCACATTGCTACCCCCCGACCCCAGTCTCACCACACTGCTCCCATTAACTCCAGAGAAGCCAACCTGCTCCTTGCTTTGGCTGGTGCTTGCTTATGAGCAACCCTCTCAGCACACCTTTTACCCTGCAGCATGGCAACAGGCTGGGGAAAGACACAGTTGTTTCTGCATTGCTAGGGCTCTTCAGCATTGCAGGGCATTCAGCTGCTGAGACTGAATGAGGCAGTTCAGCAAGCTGATCTGACAGGAGGGGGAAGAAAAAAAGAAAAAAGTCTTCCAGGAGATCAGTTTTGTGACCTAATTTGCCCTGAGTGGGTGAAAGGGAAGCAGGGGGAGGGTGAAGCTGAGAGCTGGTAAGGAAAGGTGATGGCTGCACTTTTCAGTAGCAGGATCCTGGTTAGATGCAACATCAAATCACACCCTAAACCTCTCCCCACATCTGTTTTCCTGTCTGGATAGCATAACCAATGCCTACCCACACTGTCACCACATCATAAACATGTGCCTTTAGCCAAAGGCCATGGTAAATTGGCATTTAGGATAAACTTCCTCTATTCTTTTTATTTAAGCCTGTTTATGTACTTTTGCAGAGTAATAGCAACACCTCTATCCTCTCCCCAGGATACTTATTAATACCAATGAAAGGGAGTAAACAAGGCAGCAGAAGAAACAACCAGGGTATTTTACTGCATCTAATCCTCCTTTTGCATCATTCATATTTATACAGGCCAGCAACCGATTTTCTTGGTCTGCCAAGCATGGCTGATATATACACTGCAAACACAGAACAGATCCTTGCTCACAGCCGGGTTTCTCAGTGTCTCAGAGTGCTTTTGTTTTATCTCTCTCTGCACCTTTGCAGTGAGACAAAACATTACAGCTCAGCTGGGTGGGCAATTGTTAAAGGAAGAAGGAGAACAATATGCCATGAGGCCAATCTAGGAAAAGGATATCAACAGAGCTAAGGGCTAAAGACAATTATATTGTATTTAGGCACTAAGGACTAGGTATAGCAATTAGGCACCAGCAGCCATTGGAATAAGAAAGAATTGATGCCTAGCTCCCTTCGAAAAATCTTAAGCCTTTGCCAGAAGTAAGGGGCAAGAGAATGGGACAGCTGGCTTTGTGCTGATGGTAAAAAGGTGGTGGGGATTTCCTGGCATTAGGAAATCCTTTTGCTGCATAAATTCAAGGCAGCAGCTTTTTGCTCTCTAGTCCTCTCCACACCAAAGAGGACCTCTGGATCAGGGCCCTGCAAGCGGCCAGGGCTCCAAAAAAGCTGCCCCAGTCAGTAATGGTAACTGCAATATGGTCATGCATGTAATTGGGAAATATTCCATTCCATCCAGCAGCAAAGTCTGAACTTGTATCTAAATTCATGCTGCCTTTTTCTCACCTTCCAGCTACTCACCAAGCTGAGATACTCTCACAGAAGGCCCTAAAATCATGTTTTTTCCCCCAGAAAGCAGAAATCCTAGTTTCTTTTCACCTTTCACTGCACATCCTTACATGCTCAAGGTGCACACTGCTTTCAAATGCTTAGTCTCAGACTAAGAATCTGAGCAGCAAAAAGCACTTGTTCAGAGTTGTGTAACCCAGGAATCTGTCTCAGTCTTTCTTATTTCACTGTGTGTTTGATTTAAGCTCCCCCAGACAACACAAAAATTTAGCTGCCTGGTTCTGCAGAGATGGATAGATCTGTTTGTACAAGATGCAGATAGTTGCTCAAATAAAATATTTCTCAATACTTTCTATTGCCAGATCCACTTTGCATGCGCAAATAAATCCTCTCACTGCCCTATCTTTCCCTTTTGTGTGATACTTGGTGTAAGGATAGAGCAACATGTGCTTTAAAGACTACTGAAACATGAATTTACACTACTGAAACCTAATCCTCTCGGGGAGAGGAAGAAGCTAAATGAACAGAAAAGAGCTGATGTCTTACACCTCCTTTGATGCCCTCTCAGGGCTCTAGACTCTGGTGCAATGCAGGCCAGTTGAAAGCCTGCACACATGGAGCTGAACAGCTCTTGGCTTTCATGGTCAGGAGACCAACCACCACAAGTGGTAACTGCTGAGGGCAGCATCTCTTTAGATAAGCAGGTCCAGGATTTTCCTGGTCTAGGGGAAGCAGGGCCACTCCATAGCAGGCTAACAGGGTGCTCTGCAGAGCAGAAGCAGGTGTTACTTATTGCTTCAGACTCATTAGAAATAATTTGCTGAGCCAAGCTGTGCAGGTTGTAATGAAATGCTCAGCTCACTGATTGCAGCAAGCACATTTATAACAGCTGGCAGCATGTGACAGAAGTGTCTGGGTAGGGGCTAACAGGATAACTAGGTCTACCTTTAATCACCCCCTCCAACAAGCTCCATGTGTGGTAACAACACAGAGGAACTTCCCCACACCTAGTTACAGATGTCTAAAATTGGGCTGGGGTTAAACCACACTGTCAGTCCAAATCCTAAAACATCAATCACAAGGTGCACCTCCACAACCAAACACAGTGGTTGAGCTGGACAGAGTAATCCCCCCCTTTCTGGGCCACCGAGAGGGAAGCCTGTGTTGCACCCTTCTTCTGGACTTTATTATTCAGGATTGATAGTGGGGTCACTTTTCCTGATGCATAACACAGCTGATTATCTTGGCACTGTTATGTGCTGACTGCATGTGTAGGGCAAACAAAGCACAGGAGCTGATCTCTGCTCTGCCAGGGTCACCCCTGTAAAGACTGAAGACTCAGTCTTGGGGAGCAGGCAAGTCTCCAAGGGGTAACAGGAAGGAATCACTCAGTATAGAAGCTGGTCAAACCTAGATTTGGCCTAGAAGCATATACTTTCTATCTCCTCCATCACAAGTGCCCAGAGCTACTGGGAAAGCAGACAGACAGCACATTAGTTACTAAGCAGCCCCAAGAGGATCATGTCTTCTTGTCTCCATCCTCAGGGAAGTGTGACCTCTTAAGTAGAAAGAAATATTGATACTTAAGAGATACAGCACATAAATAACTTTGGCAAAGGTCTTTGTTTTTCCCTCAAATTAGGTACTTTCCATTACACTGATTTATCCCTTTTGCTGACACTCACATCCTCATTTTTCTTAATTATTCCTGACAAGTTGTAAGGGCTATAAGGGTTCCCATAAAGAAGTCTAAAAGAACTTTCTGCCACGAAAGAAAACAGGTGAAGTTCAGCAGGCCTGCAGGCTTTGGTGCTAGGGAAGGCAGAAAAAAAAAAAGGAGTCGAAAAAGGCATTTCTGCATACCTTGTGGCCCCAGGCACCCAACATGGGCATGAGCTGTGATCTGAGTTTTTTGGAGCATCATGGTACATGGGGAGATAGGAAAAACATGGCCCTGACACCAGGTCATGGCTCATTCCTGCTAGCAGGAAGGACAAGTAGGTAGTGACAGTCAGAGTGGCTTCACCAGACATCTGCCCTGATGGCATAACAGCCAGCAGGCACAGTGTCATGGTTTAACCCCAGCCAGCAACTAAACACCACACAGCCACTCACTCACTCCCCCCCCCCCCGACCTGCAGTGGGATGGGGGAGAAAATCAGGAAAAGAAGCAAAACCCGTGGGTTGAGATAAGAACGGTTTAATAGAACAGAAAAGAAGAAACTAATAATGATAATGATAACACTAATAAAATGACAACAGTAATAATGAAAGGATTGGAATGTACAAATGATGCGCAGTGCAATTGCTCACCACCTGCCGACTGACACCCAGCCAGTCCCTGAGCAGCAATTCCCTGCCCCCACCTCCCAGTACCTATACTAGATGTGACATCACACGGTATGGAATACCCTGTTGGCCAGTTTGGGTCAGCTGCCCTGGCTGTGTCCTGTGCCAACTTCTTGTGCCCCTCCAGCTTTCTCGCTGGCCAGGCTTGAGAAGCTGAAAAATCCTTGACTTTAGACTAAACATTACTTAGCAACAACTGAAAACAGTGTTATCAACATTCTTCACATACTGAACTCAAAACACAGCACCGTACCAGCTACTAGGAAGACAGTTAACTCTACCCCAGCTGAAACCAGGACACACAGAAATCCCCTAACCCCTTCCCAATCTCTGGATCTTCAGGCCAAAAATACAATTCTCTGCAGCTACATCGGTCTGATTTTGCAAGGGGTAAACTGCACACAGCAGAGGAGGGTGAGACCAAACACATCTGTCCTAGGCTTGTTAACACTTGCAGGCAGCACACTCAAATCAATAGCTCCTTCCAGGGTCTTAAGTTTCACAGCAGGTCATCATTTGATCTGTTAATACAACTTCTATGGTTTATTACTGGTGACAACAGAAGTGGAGGGAAACATGGTTTTCACCCTAGCTGTGACCAATGGGTTAGAGAAGGAATATCCAGAGTAAGTGAATGAGTAATTTCATTAGGGCACACATTAAACACTGATTTTGTTCTCTGCAGGAAGAGGGGTGCTTTCCAAGGAAAATGTCAAAACAAAGCAAAATGAGTTTAAGAAAAAAATAGCCTGAAAAAAGGGATAAGGCTCCTAAGCTGGCACTGTTAGAGCACTCTTTGGCATTGGTCCCATCCACATCCTGCTTCATCCCCTTTGAGGTGTGGGCAGAAGAAATAAGCTGTCTAAACCCCTACCTTGCAACTTCAGATGGGGCAGTGGGTTCTAGCCACCCCATTTTCCATGCTATTGCTGCAACAACTGTACTTCCATTACACTTGAGTCACAGCTGTGCATTATTTTCCCCCTTTGATACCCAAAGGTCTTTCAGTTTAAGATTTAAGTCACCCATGTGTGAACATCCCTCACAGCAACAGCCTACCTAGCATACTGCATCCAAGCCCATAGAGTAGCCTAGGGCTAAGCATGAGATACTAACCCAATTTAAGCCCTTAACACTATGAAGTTTTCACTGCTGTTTCAGTTGAAGGATGTTTGGTGTCAGATACAGCTGGGAAGGGTGCAGCAACCATCTGCCTCTCTGCTGGAGCTGTTGCAGTTTACACCTCAGCACATTCACAGAAAAAAACCCCACTTCTCATTTCAGCTACTGTAAGTACTCTATCTATAAACTGTAGCACTCAGGAGCACACACACATCCCAGTGAGATGCCCTGCTGTAGGGCAGGGCCCTCCAGCAGCACTAATGCTCACACCAGTAATAGCATATAAATTCTCAGCTACATGGTGACTACTACTGTCCCCAAATTAGCCCATAACAGGTACTACCCTGAGCTAAGAATAATCCTTCTTTCACTCTTTTATCCTTTTCTCAGTGCAAATATAAGGCACAGATCCAGAAAGATGGTAAGTAGCTCCCCAACTAAAACTAAGAGAAAAAAAAGTAACAAGTCAGCACCACTTGTTGCAAAAGCTTTCTAAAATAAACAAGAGCAACTCACCAGAGCTGAAATACAGCAGTCCTCTCAGCTTCTGCCCTAGCACTCTCCTCTCGTGCTAATACTTCACAGATTACAGCTCTCAGGGGATTACAGGTGGCCTTAGTGGCCCTTAAAAGCGCTGTGGTATGAGCTGGTTTCCACCCTCCTTAATTGAAGAAGGCTGGGGGCAACACCGGAGATCAGTTTGTAATTGCTTCTCAGAGCAGATGGTTTCATTGGTTTGAATCAAGCCAATTAGGAATATATATTCTCCAAAGGGGTTGTAGGTGACAGCCCTGAGGATGGCAGAGAAAACAGGTTATTTTCTTTTATGGAATCCCCCAAAAGCTTGTGAAAATTCAGTTTCTGGATATGGTTTTTTTCACCTAAAATTTTTACTTTACTGGCATTAGTGGGTTGGAGACACAGAGTTGAAATCCCTGTTTGTCCAATATCTGTCCAGAGCACATGGAAATCTCAGACATACTTGTGCCACAGCAAATCCCATGGGCTCACTAAAGTGCACAAGCTAGATCTTACATGTGTTCAGGAAATCTTGGACACCACTGGAGAAATTTGCATCCAGTAACACCTGAATCAGATGATTTCTATGTTTTGTCTTACACTTCTCTTAGAAATGGTCATGCGAAATATAAATATTATAAAGAAATGGTCTTCCTTCAGTGTTTGCTCTGAGTTTAATGAACCTGCTCTTATTTGTGAAGGTTTATTGCCTATGAAAATATTTGCTAAGTCCTAACTCATGATCTATGGCTATTGCAAGCTGCTCACTGTCAGAAAAAACACACATCCCGTTAGTGAATAAACCAGAACTGCTCGTTGCATCGGTTCTCATCTCCTCATGTGGATGCAGCGAGACTGTTGTCGGGAACTGGCACAATGCAGCCCGCAGATGAGAACGCAGATGTCCCAATATTCATCGCAACAGGTGGGGAGCATTTGCACAGAATGCTGAAGACCTAGACATAATAACAGTATCAAATTAATGAATTATTTTTTATAACTATAGTAGAGGCTTTCACTCAAAGGAACTTTGAAATGCTGCACACAGCTGTATGAGAGGGACGATGAAAGAAAACATGTTAAATAAATCTTTGTCAGTTTTATTGTCTCTGAAAAAAAGCTTGTTGAACAAATCTCTCTGTGTGTGCATAAATGTTCATTCTTTACCTAGCTCTTTAGGCAGCTACAGTTTTAGTGGAAGACACTTCACAACCTTGTTTGGATAAGAAATAAGATTGTGGCCAAACAGATGGGCAAATACTTCACCTTGGGAAAACCGCCAGCTGATTTTTCCTGCCTTCACACCGCCTATAGGAACTAAGTTTTCACAGGCTTGCTCCCCATCTCAAAAGCTGTCTCCAGTCTTGCGGTGCTTGTGCAGAGCTGCTGAGGAGCTGTGGACCCACGTGCACCGCAGGGTTAACGAAAAGCCAGGCTGTAAAAGCAATTCCAGCCCTCCCTAATCCCATCCACTGAGCTGTAAGTCTGTTCTCAAGCTTTCCTGGCACAGCTCGTTGCTGCATGTGCCTTTATATTATAGCAGAGCACTTTACCTTTTGGCTGAATTTTTGTAGGGCTGTTGAATATAGTGATGCTTCAAACTGCTCTGTCCAGATAAAGCACTGGGGCTGGGCTTCTTGGAAATGCAGGATTTGTGTCCCCAGTCAGAGTGTTTTTCCTCCTGCCACGTGTGCAAAGTGCCTGTAACCTATGCGCCGAGGGAGCACATCAAATAAAGTTTCCAGGGCAGAATGCCCTTGATTTTCTGATCATAGTTTGATCTACATGGTGGCCTTTCTGCTGCTGACAGCAGTAGACTCTCAGATATTTATAGGTGGACCTTTCTCTTCTGGGTTTGCTCCCCTGGGATTACCCTGGACCTCTCTGGCTCACGGTTCTCTCAGAAAGCCCTAAAATCTCCCCGACTCGCACGCCTTCTGGACATCTTCGTGCTTGTCACCCATGGGAGCCATCTCCCAGTAGCTGTCCTCTGGCCATCTTGGACTGGTGCAGCTGGAATAACCATGCCGAGGATGCTGATGGTCAGCCTCCGGTCTGTAACTGGGAGGTACTGAAGGATCCCGGAATTTGGTGTGAGGGGGGAACAAGCCAAGGGATGGGGACCATGGTTGTCCTTGTTGCTGGTGACTGTCTCTCCCTATGAGAGCACTGGGCAGCCATTAGGTGTAATCTCATTTCTCCTTCACCTCTCTCTCTCTGGCACCTCTAACCACTCCACCATAGTTTAAAGCCCAGCCAGAGATTTTCTTAGGGAGGGCATAACATTTGTGTGTCCAGTGCCCAGTGCAATGGCATCCTCATGGCTTTTGGAGCCCTGTAGGCTCTACTGCAACAACAGGATCAGTTGTGACAGCAATGTTAACTGAGACCTGGCAAGAGGATTAATTTTAGACTTCTGAAGTTAGACTGAGTGCATTTCCTCCATATTTCTCCGCACGTAGTGAAGGCAGGATGACCTATGGCAACGATGTTTCGGAAAGTCAATCCTGTGCTGATTTCAGCCTGCTTGGCCAAGGGCAGCATCAGGCAGCCTCAGGAAGAGGCTTATCTTCAGTGATTTACACACCTTTCTGTGCACTCAACGGATGTAGATGCTGAGGGCACAGATTGACTGAGCTCTCAAAACATTTTTTTTTTCCCCATCTTATTCCCATATCTCCTGATTTTATCCTAGTCATGACTGGAAATACTGGCTTTTTTTCCTCCCCAAGTATTCCACTTACTCTAACAAGACATGGATTGCACTTAACTGTTTATTTGAACTGAAGCTGTAAATTGTTTAAATCATTCATCTATTAATATTCAAGGTGGATGCTGCTTTCACACGTTGCACTGTGCTGAAAAACAGGCAATGCACATGTTATTTTAATGAATCAATAATTACTGCTCATAAAATGCTATGAAGATATGGTACACCACTGTTTATTAGATCATTATTTTAGGTCATTTCATTTAACTCGGTGACAAGCACTAGAATTTACATGTGAAAGGAAGGTGCTTTTCCACAGACCGTTGTGACTTTGTTTCTGATGCCCTACACAGATAGCGATGTACTAGATAGAGCTCCATTAGAAGAGGCAGGACGCCAGCCTCCAGTAGTCATATACAGACCTGCTCTTACAGAGCCTTTTGCCAGCCCTGAGAGTTTACAGCCTGCAGATAACTTCGTTCTGGCCCAGTAGTTTCTGCAAAAACACCCGACCCTGATTGCTTGCTCAGGCATAATGCAGGGTAGCTGGGCAGAAAACTGCTGGCTCAGCGGAGCATCTTGTTTCAGCCCACCTCGCCCTTGCCCTTGTGGTCACTCCACACACTTGGTGCCGGGGCCCCTCTGTGTCTTGAACAAGGAACAATTCATCATGTGAAAAAGGAAGGCGTCAGGCCATAGAGTAATTGCTGGGAACATGGGCACTGAACAACTAAAGCCCCATTTAAGTGACAGGAGTTTTGCCTTTCATTTCAGTGTGGCCAGGATTTGCTCACAAGAAAAGAGGGGAAAGTTTCTAAGATTTCATTCAATTTGGATAAGTACCAACAGTTTGTTTGGTTATCCCAGAGCCTTTTGTCTGCAGTAAATACAAAAAGAAAAGGCCTTTGAGCAGACAGATTGAGAGGGTGTTAAATAAGTTGTTACCCCTTTGCTTATTCTGAGTGCAAGTAGCCAATTTTCATTGACGGAAGCTTCACAGGGCTGCCTACATAAGATCAAGAAGAAGTAAATTGTATTTGAGACTTTAATGATGGAAATTTAACATGCTGCTTATGACTTACCCTGGACAAGCCAGTGGATCGATGCACAAGGGTCATGCATTATTTTAAGTGAAGAACTGTTGACAAATAGTGATGAGGTTGCAGGAGACGATTCAAGAGACATACCTGCATAAATAGCTACAGGCAAGGAGTGTTTTTCCTTTATAGGAACTTGCCAAAATCTGATTCTGAGAAGTCTGTGTTGCAGTGAATGACTTCTCACCTCCAAAAGTCTCCAGTTTTCGCCCAGAATGGAATTCTGTGCAACGAAGACAGTGGTCTGGTTTCAGTATAATTCTTCTCCTCTCTGGTGCCAGAGAGGTCTAGTAGCAGCTGTGAGACTGAATCAATATTTGCAACAATTACATGGAACTTTACCTTCAAGCTTTCTGAGTTCATCTGTCTTTTAAATTTGGCAGAAATAATTCTCTACCATCTACTCACCATTTTTAGCAGTAGACCTGAACAAACAGTTGGGGTGAGTAGGCAAATGGTCTGGTCCCAGCTACCTGTGCAAATCTGACTCTGAATTTGCATGGTGCCAGTTTAAAAAAGAAGTCAGAGAGTTTTGAGAAGCTGAAACACATCTACCTAATATCTTTTGGTTCAGGTACTCTGAGCAACAAATATTTCCATGCAGGTAATTTATTGTCCTTAAAAAATATCTTATGGTTGATTGTTCATAACCATTTAAAGAGTTTCTTACATGGCAATTCTTTCTCCTCCTGACAGAATATCGATCCAGCCATTCCGTCAGCTCCTGTACCGGTTTAGTTACTACCACAGTTACTGCTACAGCAGTAAAATTTATTGAACAGACATTTTTGCTCTACAAGGTGGAAATGAAGGGCTCTGCCTGCTCATTCCCAAAAAGCATGCTGTAACTATCTTAGGAGCTGAAGAGCTTTGAACGTTTATGGAGCTGCAGACTGTATTTTCAAAATATAATGCTAGCAACGACAACCAAAAAAAAAATAATCATAGAGCAGGCAGGAAAGGAAAAAATGCATTTTTCCAGCTCTCACTAACCACCGTTCATTTCTTCTGGCTATACAAATTGCTTCCCGCTCCCAACTAGTGTAAAACTGACTGAGAGCTCTGCGGGTTTCTCCCTCTCCCTCTCTACTTTCGCTCATACTGTCCCTGATAAGTGCCGCACAAGCCCTGCAAGGCAGCTGGAAAAATCCATTTGTATGAAATGATATGGCTGCAGAGCGGAGACATTTGGGTGAAGGTCTGTTCTGCTCCCAAGGCCAGGTGCCCGCTTTGCATCCTAGCACATATTGCCATAATCGCCAAGTCTGCCCCTGACGTGCTGCTGTTACAGACAGAGAGGAGAAGGGAGTGAGAGGGACTGCGTGTGTGCGGAGCGGGAAGCAGTGGCGTTTGGCAGCTGTTGTCTCATTAGTTTTCCATTAACTATTAAGACTAAAATGTGATGCATTCCTATACCCCTCTAGCTGTCAAAGGTATTAAAATGCCCAGTGCCATCTGACTGGGAATGTGAAAGGCAGTGGTGGAAAGACAGGTCACATTAAGCAACTAGGAAGCCAAGGGGCCAGCTGGTATCGTAAGAGGGTGTCATTTGTAAGGCACAAATGGGTCTAAGTAAGCACAAAGGAGGCTATGACCGTGAGCACCGAAGCACGTACTTCTCTTTAAGCAGTTAGCAATTCCACTAAATTCATTGACAACGATATTTTTGACCAACTCTTTTCTGTGTCTAATGTTCCCTAGATAAAAAATAGAAGTGATAATATCAGCTTTCTAGTTGTTGAGGCTTACAGGCTAAATGTTTGCAGAGTGCTTTGAGATAGGAACCTAGGAAACAGGCCCAAAGGGGACTCCAAGGGTACCAAATCTAATAGGCCCATCCACTGCTTAATATCTTTGATAAATTTAGCAAGGTCCATCCTGAAACCTGTTAAATTTCTCACCCCTAATATTTTGGCTGGCAAACTATTCCCAAATGTTGCCTTTCTGAGGATTAGAAGCAGGGCTGTTAGTATGGGCAAATGATGAAAAAAGAAGAAAAGCCAATTAAAAAAAGATCATCAATTGCATTACGAGCCAAAAGGAGCAAGTGTTCTCCGAACAGTGTGTTTGCTTGCTGCCTGACTCTGGGCGCTGTCCCCCATCCTCTGCCACCATTGTGTCACTGTTTTCCCTCCCTTGCTATTTCCAGGCACTATCTCCCCATTACTCCTTTCTGCTGTCTCCAGGCACCTCTCCCTCCCTATCTTCTTCCCAACAGTTTTTGGATCCTCTCCTCTTCCACCACCTGATTTTGAACTTCAGAAATCCAGTCTCCCCTTACAGCCCTGGAACGTGGACCTGTTGCGCCGAGCTCCTGGCAGCCCGTTAGCACCCAGACCCATCCGAGGCTGGGACCAGGAAAGCCTCTGGCTGCAGAGAAGACCCTCTACATTTTATGAGATAGCATTTCTTCCCTTCGTGTTGGCTGATGAAATGAGCTGTATGGAGAAAATGGAGAGCCTGATGGAGGAGTGTGTGGGGAAGGTGGTTGTACCATCAGTCCTGGGCTCCCGAAAGCTGGCAATAACCATCAGGGCACAATGGTGCCTGAGCCAGCATCAGGAATCACGGAAGCAGGAAGGAGCCAAAACCGTAGTAACAAACTGTTATTTTTCTTCTCTTTTCAGTCATTATTTCCTAGGATGAGAAATTGCTTTTGTTAACCATTTTAAAATTGAGGCCACTTCCTGCGAAGCAGTCATGATCTGCCTGTCATTCATATCTGACGGCAGGGAGAGGACCTGATTTTGGATATCATCCATCAACGACAGATTCACACCACCATATGACGAAGGGCAAGGCAGGGAGGAAGGGGGGGGGGGGAATGGGAGGTACAGAGGGCTGGTAAATAGCATACAGAAATTTCATTTTCAGTTGCCAGCTCAAAAACAACCCCAGCTTGCCGTGGCCCAAAGCCATTTCCTGTTGAGTGTAATGACTTTGGTAGTTGCTCTACACTTATTAGACAGGCAACCAAAAAAAAAACCAACAGCAAAAAGCAGTCTTTGAAAATGAAGTAGACATTGCTAACAGCAGCTATCCATCTTAGTCTCCATTTCCCCCTGGAAACAGATCCCAGTAATTAGCAGGACTCCCGCATCTCTCATGGAAATAAAAAAAAAGTTAAATAAACCTCAAACCTGCTCCTGTCTCTCTGTGAACATCGTCAGAGGGAGTGAAATCCGGATGATGCATTCACAGCAAAACCAGCAACTGGCACCACAAAGAGCCAATTTGCTCCTCGGCAAAAATGTCGCGACCACCCTGGTTCGGAGCCCTGACCCAGGGCAGCGTGGTGGCACGAGCCGAGCTACGGCAGCTGTCGGGAGAATTACAGTCCTGCAGCCATCCCCTTCCCACGTGAGATTGGATCAGGGCAGTGAAGCAAAATACCCTTAATCCTGACCTGGCAGTATTTGAGGGAGTCACTGTGCATCTGCTGTTTCGCACACAACGCCTTTACTTTTGTCTCCACCTGATGAGCTCCAAACTGGCAGCCAAGAGCAACGGCGGTGGCCCCGCAGATCATTTCCTAGTCAAACAGCTGTGCTGGCAGTGCCGATTAATGTTTCAGGATAACTAACTTCCTCCTCATCTGTGATCCCTCTGTACCTCTTAGTCTGTTCATGTGGAAATGGCTTAGCGCTGGATTTAAACAGCACTTCTTCTGCAGACTAACTTTGCCTGGTATTTGTCCGTGTTATGGCATGTATCCATGTGAAAGAAAAAGCATGTTGAAGGTAATGGAGCAGAAGGACAGAGGGTCATCATTATTTTTTAAGCTGCTTTGGGGATTCCAAAGAAATCACTTGCAAGTGTCAATTATGTAGGCATTTTGATGTGGCTGCCTCACAGAAGGAAGTTTGGCTCCACCACACCTTCCCCTCTTTCAGATTGCTTTCACCTAAATTTTAATGATCTAAAAGACCTTTCAAGCTTGGGAAAGGTAAAACCAATAAAATGTTTCATGGCACAGGGTGGCCCCAAGTGCTGTCCTTTGTGGATGAAAAATGTCTCATTTAAAGTTTTTCAGTTAGTGGATCTCTCCCAGAAATGAATTTGATTTCCTGGCTTTTGCATTCACTTCTGATTTCAGTAGAAATTGGCTCACGCAGTCAGGCCAGGACAGGGAGATAGATCCAGCCTGATTTTGTGCACACATACCTCACCATCACCCGGCAGAGGTATAGCGGGTGGTCTCCCTCCAGCTGCCTGGGTTGGCTGCTCCAGAAATAGGAGAGCTGGCATGATGAATACTGAAGCTGTCACCACTACCAAAATATCCACATCAGTCCTTAAAATCTTGCTAGCTAAAGAGACGGTGTGCAAAGGGCTGGAGACCTTCAAGAGATGAAGAGACGTTTTGTCCCCACCAGAAAGCAGCTGATGATGAAACAGGAAAGCAAAGCCCACGCCATGCTGAACATCTGTATTCAGGTTTTAACTTCTCCATCCCCTTAGAGTCCTGATGTAGTTAATTGTCGAAAGGGAGATAAAAAGTTATGCTACCTTTTATTATGTCTGTGAACTGTTGGCAGCAAGGACCACCTGTATCTGGCAAACTCTGATATTCTCTCTGAGTTGAGGAGTTTGGCTGCTCCGGTTTCTTGCTTTTGGCCCAGAAGAGGTAAAAGCAAGAGAAAATAAGTCACTTTGCTCTTTCAGGTAATGGGGAACCAGTCAAATGGGCTGGGATCCTACCCAGAGCTCTGCACAGGGCACCCTGCCTGCACAGGCCTTGGTGCTGTCCTGCTCATTCAGTGGGATGATTTCTATTAAATTGAATTGTGTATGTTCTCAGACCACTTGGGAATAACCTGTGTGAGTCTCTTTCAATAAAGGCCTTTCCCATCTTTTTATAAATCAAAACACCCTGGAATAGTAATGCAAAACCCACATCCTGGAGGAAATTGATGGAAATATATTTTCTTTCTTCACTACCAAACAGAATGAAACCCTCTGACTCTTATGATATTTCATGTTTTTCTTAGCACTGAAACTCCTGCAGATGCATGATTAGATAGAAATCTCAGCTACAGTAAAAAGAGGGAGTACGTTTTTAGCTGGCAAGATTGCACAGAAAAGCTTGGATTCAATGTTAGGGCTTAGGAAGCAGAAGGTACATTAAAAATAAGTTAAAATAACATGCTTTCTTGGAATCTGACTCATGCTTTGGGGATTGGAAATTCTGGAAATGGTTAATTAGTAAAAACACTTGGGACATTCTTCTGTGCCAGGATCACAAAGGGCTAGGATTTAATCTACATATACAACAACAATGGGAATTACGCACCCTGCTGTATTTCAATATCCAGCAAGACATCGCTTTGGCATGTTTAGATACCTCTATAGCTCTGCACATATGCACCACAATGGGATTTACTCTCCTTTAAACCAAGCTAATCAGCACCTGTGGAAGGCACAACAGATTTCAGTACAATTTGTTAATATATTATAGGTCATGATCATTATTTTTTTTTTTGAGCAGTTGAGTACCCTCAATAATCAGTGCTATTGCATTTAGTTAACTTTCGTTCCTGCTTATAGAGGAATCACACGGAGGTGCTGAGCACTGGATCATCAGGTCTCAGGTCTCCTGCACCAGAATGTACCTCCTCACCAGAGGATTGTCCATCTGTTATTGAAAGTGCTGGTTAAAGATCCAAAGATGTACACTAAATCTTATTTCTATTTTCTTATGTGAGGTCACATGTTCTGTGTGAATAATTAAGGATCTGTAAATCCAAGAGACTCATATAAGAGGCTGAGTAACTATCAAAGCTTTGGACTGATCCCAAATTTAACCAAACCAATAAAGAATGGGTAAGAGAATTCTACTCATTGCTATATAATACCAGTTTAAGACTTAACTGGATGAAGGGAAATAGGAAACAAAATCCTTGACAGTTCATTCCAGAGATACCCTTACAAAACACGAGTCCTGTCATTTATTTGCCTTGTCCTTGATAAATACGCATAAAAGAAGGAAAGATTTTACAGCAGAAAATATCAATAATGTCTTAAGGGAGTCAGGCAAAATTGGTTTGTCTATTTACAAATCAATACATAAAATCCTCCATAAAGCTAGTACTTATTTGACTTTGACCCCTGAGCGTTATTGCGGGTGTAAAGTGTTGTTCTCTGTAATGTGTAGTGGCACGGAGCAATGAAGCTGGTGTGCTGCATTGGCTTTCTGGGTTTCTATGTGTATGCTCATGTCAGCACAAGCCACGTGGTTTCATCAGGGTTGTGGGCTTTGGAGGTGTGCTGAGCAGCACACCATGTGGGGAATCCCACATGGATATGCTTGATCTGTGACTCAGGGACCCCCTGAGACCTTCCCTGCCTGTCCGAATGCTCCTGACATTTAGTCCCCCTGTCCTATCAAATAAGTCCATTGCAATATTTCCATCAATAATTCCGAGAGGGGAAGAATTTTCCTTCGTATGTTTTCATTGCCTTGTACGAGGGAGTAATTAGACACAAAGCCCTATGTCAGAGCACGAGGTTAAAGTCCCATTGTGTGCCCTCTGGGGGAAAGGCAGCCCTTCCTTCCCCTTCGTACTGCTCTGGTCACTGCGTTGAATGAAACAGAAGAGCTCAGGCCCTCCTACCATCAGCCTTCCCTGGAATATCGGCAGGTTTTGCATGATGTTGTTTTCTCCACTGCTGGGCAGATCCAGCATGTATTCCCGAGGGGCTGGGAATAAGTAGAAAAGGCTGTGCAGGCTCAACTGGGACAAGTGAGGTGGTGTCAAGATGTTTCCACCAAAACACAGGGAAGATATTACCTGTAAACTCTACTTCCACTTCCTTCAGGGAAGGCCAAGGTCTGTCCTTGGGAAAAGGGATGCTTTTATATCTGTGCAAGACTTTAACTGTGAAAAGGAGACCAGAAAGCCCAAGGGCATTCCTCGTATAATTATCAGGAATCTGAAATGTTGCCCAGAAGAGGAGCGAGGGAAGATGCAGAGGGAGAAATGATACCTTTCATTAAATTAGCCTAGCAAACCAGTTGCAGTACAACAGAGGAACAGATAAAAGACAGCCAGCTCTCAGGCATAGAGGCCCTTCTGCAGGGCTGAGACAAAGATGGCAAAGTAGATAAACACAGTCACTAAACACAGCCAAGACCTCAAGCATTAATTTGAATGCTACAATTATGAAAATATTGCCCTTAACAATTTGAAAACATCACTTGCAGGATGTAGGATCCACCCTAAGAAATCAGTGAGAGAAAAACTGATTGGGTAGAAATTCCATAAAATAGTGGTCAACACCTTTTCTATTTTCTCCATCAGGATTTAAAAAGACATAAAGTCTGGTATATAAAGGCCAACAGCAAGAAAGAAGTTTTTTTTTTTTCCTCAGCCAGCAGTAAACAACACACATCTTTCAGAAAATGAGACATGTCCCAAGGAATTTGAGATGGATCATTGCCTTTTATGAAACATTAGATGTGTCTGGAAGTTAACACTGGAAATTAGAATGCAGAGAATAGACAGACCACAGGAAAACATCGTTATGTGCAACGTATTGACTTTCCTTTCACAGTGGGGATAACGGCATTATTGTTTAGGTAAGCAAATGGGAATTCAAATGGGAGACCAAATTCAAATGGGAGACCAAATCCACCTTGAATCTTTTTTTTGGACAAGACGAAATTTGCTGCCATGTCCTGTATTACTGTATTATACATTACTGCCATGAGGAAAGTTTCTCCCTAAACAAGCTGATGAAAATATTTTGAGAAAGATCACAAAGGAGCTTAGAGCAATAAGCGAACACCAAATAGGCAGTGTAAGCATGATTAATTTGTTTCTGCCTGCTCCCCCATTCAGAGAGGGATGAGCTGGGAAAAAACATGGTTTATTTGCAAAAGAAACAGATTCCTATCATGAAGAGAACGGGGACAAAACTGCCTTGAATTCTCTTTGTTGCCTTTTGTGCAACAAATTCTCCAACACAAAGATGTTAAACTTAAAATTCCTGCATGCTAGAATGCTATCACATTACTATTTCCAGGAACAGCAGATGTCTTTGTTCTCCATATCTCCCTTCCCCTCTTTGTGTGCTCTTTATTTACGGTCTTCTAGCTGTTGGTTAACAAATTACTTTGTTACATGAACGGGGAAGACTGGATCTCTGATAAAGGACTTGTGATGAGCAGAGATGATGCTGGCGGTTTGTTCTACAAGGTACTTCCTAAACAATTTGTGCCACAACATGTACAGCCCCAGGAAGACAGCCTTTTTAAGTCTTAGATGTTGCTGTTGCGTGATGCCTGGGTTGATGTCTACGTGAGACATCGTTTGAAGGTGAAGGCAGTTTAAGAGGCATGTCACCACTCTGCCCTGGTGGTACAGTGGAGGGGGTGGTGGATGGTGGTGCGAGATCAGGAACCGACAGCCGTCGTACAACTTCTCAACCTGGTTTTGCTGCTGAACTGGAAGTGTGAGTAACCGTACCCTGAATCCAGGAGCAGGAGCTCAGTGGTTTCGGGTCACCTACTTTCTGAGGCCGCCCACCCCTGTTCTCATGATGTAGAAGTTGTGGTGTCTAAGTTGGACACATCTTGTGTGCAGTCTGACTATTGCAGGATTTGGCCTGAATCTGGCCCTCAGTTTTGCCATGCTGCTGTTCCTGGGTGAGCAGCAGGGATGCTGCTGCTTCTTCTGCCAGCCCTCGCTGCCCAACATGGCCATGGGCTTCTAGGGCAGCAGCAGCCCCATCTCCCTGCTCCTCATGGGGGACCTGACCTCAGCTGGCTCCCAGCACATGTCCTCCCTGCTGCTACCTCCCAGTCTCTCACTGTCTCCTTCGTGCTAATCTATCCAGGAGGTTTATCAGATGGTCTGGGGTAACCTGGCATTTATACTGACAGTGAGCCCTGAAAATATGTGAGAGAGTGCCTTGGATTTCATAGGGATTCAGTGTCATTTTGGTCCCTTTTAGAGCTTTGTTACTCTTTTTTGTCCTTGAGAATAAGTCTTGTTTGTGCTGGTGATATGTCCAGCAAGGGCAGCTCCCAGATGAGTTGGAAAATATGCAAACAACAAAGATTTGGAGGAAGGCAAGAGATTTTTCTCAAGGTTTGTGTGCTTTTATGAAGTGCTGAAGACCAGTAAAAACTTTATTTTAAACTATAGTTAATCTGTATAACGTGAGATGAAAAGAGATCAAATGCACCAGCCACAGGACTCTAGGGTATGGCATTTTTTTTACTTCAAATCACAATATAACTAGCTTTAAAGAAAGCAGAAACACTGAAAACAGTTTTCTGGGGACAAAGTGCATTGAGTATTGCTCAGCTGTGGTTTAGAGGTTTGCTTCCTTTTCCTTCCCCCATTGATTGCTAAGTTTTGTCCTCCCTCCTGGTAGTTAGCAATAAATTAACACCTCAGGGATGGAGGGAATGATTGAAAAACCATGAAAACCTTTGAAAGCCTTGACTCACCACCAGCAAACCAACTTCCACTGTGGTTGAATATCTGCTTGCATTTGAATATTTTATGGAATCTGGTTGAACTCAAATGAAACTGTTGCTGGGAGAGGAATAATGCTATGGCAATCTATAGTAATGATCTGAAGTAGTGCCATTTGCAGCAATGGCACTGTGTTACTCACTGTGTATTACTGCCGCATTGTTAATGAGAGCACTGAAACACACAGAGCCTATTAATGACAGGGCAAAAGCCTGCAGGGAGCTGAGCACCCGCAGTTTTCGGAGGCCCTTGACTCACATCCTCTGTGCCATATGTAGAAACTTCCACTCAGCCTCCAACACGCAGGGATTGCCACCCCCTCACATCTTCCAGCTGAAAAGTTCATGGGAACCCTCCCTAACCCATTCCAGTGTGCAAAAACTGCGATTACAAAAAGCCTGGTACTTCTGCAAAGGGCATACTGAGGGAGAGGTGGAAAGGTAGGATCTCGTCTCCCTTCTGGTGGCTTCCGAAATGACTTTGCCTGCAAGCCACTAATCCCTCTGCAACTAAATAGTTTCATTCTCCTCTACTGCAACAGTTTTTCTTCCTGCTCTCTTACTGTCAAAGAGCTACCAAAACCAAAGACAGATCAGTTATAGACTTCCTTGCAAAAAAAACCCCAAACAAAAAGAAAACCTCAACTGGCTCAGTGGAAGATGCTGAGATTAAACCTGGAGATAAAGCTGACCTAAAGGTCGTCTCTGAACTCCTGCAATGGTTGAAGATGTGCATCATTCATTTCTAAGCTGGGTGAGATGCTACAGAGGTCATCAAACCAGAGGAAAGCAGTACTGGTAAGGCGACAAATGCTTCCAAAATTCTTCCTCAAAGCAAAGAGGAGCCAAAGGAGAAGGGTAATCACATCTTTCAAGCATCTGGCTTCATGCCAACTGAAAAAGAGATGTTAGGCTGTCACTGCTTCCTCCAGCACTGCTGAAGGGGTATTGGCAGGGAAAAGAAAGCAGACATCTCCTCAAAAGCTCACCTTGATCTTCTGAGTAATTGTGTTTCCATTAAGAGGTGCTTCCTGATGTCCCCCGGCTCACAGGTGTCCCCGTCTGCCGTCTGCGTCCGCTGTCTGAGCACTCGATACCACCTCAAAGTGGGTGGTTGTGGAGGTCCTTTCAAAGACCTGTCGCCAGGCTGAATGGAAAAAGTCTTGTTTTTCCCATTTATTCTCCTTGTCTCCACACAGTGTTCAGCGCCAGTAGTTAAATTGATGAGCAGCAGCTGGGACGGGGGGCTGTTTCCATTTGGGTTTTGTTAATGGCACTCTAAATAGCTGTAGTGAGTTTTCCACTCAGGCTTTCCCTGGATGAAAGGAGAGGATGAAACCACCGTAGCAACAGGACAGAGGGAGATGCTCTTATCTCACATGGTGGAAAGCTTGTGCTGTACCTGGGGAAGGAGTACATGAGTAGGTCACTTACCGATCTGCTCCTTGCCAGGCTTCCCTGCGTCTTCTTCTGAGTTATCAGGCTCTGCCCCTTGCCTGGCACAGGATCTGAGATGAGACAGGTCCTGGTCTAAGCTGGTCTGGCTATTTGGGCACTGGTTTCCAACAGCTGAGACCTGCCACCAGATCCAAAGAATGACATTTCTGCGAGCAGTGACCATTTAAACCCAATTTATTTATTCAGGGGCTTTATTAATTTAAAGAAGAAATCATTGGTGGACCAGATTCTGAGAAATAGCATTCACTCTGGACTTGTAATACTGATTGCAGCCTTGTGCTGGCATGTGGGGTGTTTATTCAAGCCTGGCCCTTGAAAAGGGTCACCAAGCCCCTGTCCCAGGGTATTTCTATTTGCTTTCAATTGCAAATGAACATTGTATAAGGACTTAATCTCCAGTTTGCCTTGTAGAAATTGATTTATCACTTAATAACACCCTTGCTGTGATGGGGCGAGAGGAGGCAGAGCCTGAGCAATAGCTCTATTGTGCTGTCAGTATAAATTAGAGCTAAAGATGTTACCCTTTAACCACAAGCTTTGGGGTTTCTGGGTTTATTACAAGTGCAATTTTCAGCTGACAAAAGGCTTTTTGCACAACAGATTCTTTCCTGTTTAGGGTGTCATCCCACACTGTTTTCGCAGCCTTGCTGCCCTCTGAATCTCCTGCAGGCAGCAGCATGCAGGGGAGAGGGGATCAAACTACAGAAAAGGTAGAGTCTGCTTTCTGCTCTGTAAATTGCAGTGTACAGCTATTGGTGATAATTATAGGGAAAAAGCTCATTGATTTACACTCCACTTTCTGAAAACCTGAGGTTTCAATAGACCCGGGGAAAGGAAAAAAATAAACTAAAAAAATCTGTTCTACTTTATCTGTTATTAGAGAGGAGAGAGCTGACTTCAGGTGTCTTTGAGAGTCACATGAAGCTCCAAGACAGAGTTAAGTCTGAAGAAGGAGCTTTATTTCTAAAGTACAATCTGTGTTATTTTTACTAGGATCTCACCCCAAGCTGGGTAGCTGAAATCTGAATTAAGAGAGCATCAGATCTGTAGAGATGGCCTTGTCCTGAAACAAGGGTTCAAATGGAGCAAGGAGCAAGAGCAAGACGTGGGGACCACTGTGTTTCATAATTTGGGCATAGTCTAAATGCGCTGTAGATTTCTCCCTCTATAAGTAGACTAAAAAGGTGATACAGACAGTAATATTCGGTCAGTAATACTGAAATGCCAGATATGGATAGAAAGAGCAGTATCAGATCAGTCTAAAGCTGAGAGCTCTTGATCTCCTGCCTAGCTGTAGATAGAAGAATCCTGCTGTAGCTATTGGTACAGTTTGGTCATCCAAGGGAACAAGGAGTGTCACATTGGCGGGCTGGTGTTTTTATGCAGAGGAGCTGAATTAATATGAGTGGCAGGCTACAAATAAAGGAGGCCAAGTCTAGCTCAGGGATTTTCCACAGCTGGAGACTCTTGTGTCTTTCTGTCCTGCAGCTTGTTGTTAACTTCAGTTTTGTCTTTTACATTCAGCTTCTGAGAAGCGCACATGAACTCTAGACTCAGGAAACCCTGATTTCATCCAGCCCAGAACTTGAGGGTAGCATCAACCAGCCTGTAATTCCTTTGGCATAAACAGGGGAAAAAACCTCGTACTCTCTAAAGTAATATAGACCAGGGCTTGTGGGGTTAACTTACTATGGCATAAAGACTCATAGAGGGGAGATAGATTTATTTATAAGTTAACATTTTTGTACACACACATGCATATATATACTCATTAACTTTCTAGAATATATATTGGGAGCATTTAATACATTCTTCAACAGCTGAGAAATTTCTGTTCAGCTCACGAATTCATCACCACAGTGAGTGATAATGAGCCTTTTGCTGTAGGATGCAGCTCCTTGTGAAGGAGAGACTAGAAATCCACACTATTCCTGATATTAAGGTTAGACTGAGAATGGGAAAAATAAGTTAACCCTTGCCATTTTTGCCTATAATGAACCATACTAAAATTAGAAATGTAAAAGCATTTTAAGCAGAAACCAAATGTGGAGCTGATGATGTACTTTATTACTATTAATCAAAGAAGAACTAGTACAAAGCAAAGCTTTTCCAACATTTTGTTAAACTTTTCATACTCATAATCTCTTTGGTCTGGCAGAACAGAGCAATAAAATCTTGGGAAAATCTTCCAAATCAATTTCTCCTAGAAAACAAATTATTGAATTTACATATCCATTTACCATTATTTCACAGTACTTTTGGGAGATCTTATTCCACTAGTTAGCTAATTCATTTGTAGTAACAACATTTCTTTATTCTTATCATGATTCAGGTCACAGTGATCTTACAAATATTTTCTCAAAATCACTTCGGTTTTCAGTGACTTTACTGATACCTTATCCATATTCTCAATGTCAAAGCGTCTCAGCCTCAGAAATGACTTACCAAAACTTTTACACTCAGTGCACATTCTAATCAACAAATAAACATTTACCAACAATTCAGGGTCTTTTATACAAATAACAAATAAAAAATGCTTTTTTTGTGTCAAAAGTAACTGTTGTTTTGTATAGGGGGAGGTAGAAATGAAGTCCACAGAGAGGCAGCCTCTCAGCAGCACCATTTCTTGCTGTTATGACCACTAGTGACCAAAATACTTCATGTGGCCACACCTCTCTCTCCCTTCTCATTTTTCAAAGAAAATGTGAATCTATTCTTTTAAAGATGGCTTTAACTGTCTCTATGATCTTCCCCCCTCTTCCATTTGTTCTTGAAAGGAAAACACTATTTCTTAATAAAAACAATTTTTTTTATTATATCAGAGAGATACAGATTTGTATGTCAGTGAACAATTTGGCACTCTGAACAAGAAAACACTAACCTTATTCAATTTTTTTTGCCTGGGAGGTGAAAGAGATCTTTTCTTTTTTGAAGTTCTCCATTGCCTTAAAAACACTTTTCAGAATAATAGAGTATTTCCGTCCTCGCACTAATAGGGCAGACATTCCAAATCCATGAAGTTGAAGGAGAAGCTACAATCTTTTATGAGCTGCTGAAGAAGGCACCATGCCATCCAACTTCAAACATTCAGTCAAAAATATAATTAAGCCATCTTCTAAGTAATAGTAATCTCTTGTATTTTCCCAGATGATTTCATCCCTGCGAAGAATATATCTCAGAACTCACAGACCTCCCCTGTCACCCTTTCTTAAAAGAAATAAAAAACCCCATAGCTACTTTGATGACATAATATATTAATTATTTATTTGTTTATATTGTAATTTAACTTACTAGCTACTTATCAATGGGATAATTTTAATAAAGAATGCATGGCTGGGTGATGTGTATGTATACTCATGAACACAAGTCTGGGCTAGAATTCTTTTCTCTGACCATTGTAGTGCATCAGTCTCTTAATGGCACTCTACAACTTTGCAGAACAGTTTTAGCCCAGGAACTGGAGGCCACTTCATCGAACTGAAATTGAAAATGTCCTTCTAATCCTCCACATTTTGCAAAAGTATGCAAAACCCCTCCAAATCGGCAACAATTTTTTTTCCTTCTTTCAGTACAACAGGCCTCCCTGTTTTTTAAATTAACACTTCTTTAGGGACAGGGTTGTGAGTGCTCACTGAAGAAACGACTGGGCAGGACTTGCAAACAGAAGCCCTGAAAGACGTAGGTGGGCAGCAAGGCGAACGTCACTGCAACCGCACTTCGTGTTGGTAGCCAGCCCACACGCCGGTGGCATCTGTTCATCTCTTCATTTGAGCTTGTCTTTCCCCGCAGTCCCTGGGAGAATGATGCCTTAATGCAGGCAGACCAAGAAAATCAATATAAAGTATGCCCCCTTCTATTTTATTTATTTCTTTGCTTTTATCTTTTTTAAGGGAAGAAAAAAATTCCCTCTTGCTTGTTCATCCCTTATGAGGGATTTTAAGGTAATCTTTCATCAGCTTTCCTTACCACTATGAGAAAAAATCTCGCTTGCATTCTTACTTCAGGCAACTGAAGCATGAAATGGGAAATCTCATCTGCAGTGGAAAGCAAATGTGTCACCTTATTTATTAATTTCATGATCAGCTGAAGACTTTGATTCATTGGACAAACCCAGCCAGGGTGCTTTTGAATAAAAGCAAGAATAAGGACTAGCTCTGGAGAAGGTTGCTGAGTATCAACTTTTGATTATTTACACAGAGATGCAATGACAAATGTAGTTTCAAATCAAAAAGGAAAAAAAAAACACCCTACAAAACCAGAAGATCTTATGTCCTTTTCCCTCCTGTGGGAAGTTTGAAGGGCTCTCCCTTTTTCTTTGCCAACTCCTTTGTTATGGCCTTGGTCACATCACATTACAGCCCATGCCTCAACCTGCAGATTGTGGAGTGCTGTACCTCAGATTTGTTTGATTTAGCTAAGCTCGTCTACCAGCATGGTGGGTTGAGACCCTGGAGTCCTGGATTCGAGGTGTCACTGAAGTAAAATGAGCAGAATTTAAAATATTTGCAGAGTGCTCACATAGTGCTTTGAGCTCTCAGGCACTGTGGAAGTGCCTGGTATTTTCTTTGCAAATGGGGTTTGCATGTATTTGAACATTTAAAATCTTGCAAGAAAAGAAGTCACCACAACCAGAGACAGGGGACAGACTAGCAACTGACTGCTGTGCCAAAACCAAATGTCTCTTACATCACCTTTAGTAACTTTCACAAAAACATCCTTAGTCTTACTGGGATTTGAACCCCACCCCCCCTTTTTTTTACACAATATCTACACATCATGGCTAAAAACTAGCTGTCTGCTACTGTTGTGACAAATCATCCACCTAAGTAAATCCCCCATTTTCCTGGGAAACACCAGAGTAAGAATTTTTGGCATCTAATTCTAATCTCTGTAGTTTGACACCATTATCACAGCACCTAATTGTACCTGATGGCCCCAGAAAAGATCTTGGTGGTCTAACTGACAGTGGCAAAACATGCTGAGGTCTTGGCGAAACCACAGCCTTGTGAGAAAGAAAAGAGAATTAGCAGGTACAGGTTTGTGTAGAATAGAAAGGATTAGTGAAGCACAAAATTAAGATACCCTATTTCCACGAAGACATCTCCAGTGAAACCTCTGACCAATAGCCAAAGGTGCCTGGTAACGTATCTATTAGAAAGCTGACCTCACATTTATTTTGCTGTATTTGGGAAACAGAACACCTAAGCACTATCTTTCAAAAACCTACATTTTCCTCTTTTCTAGAGCAAACATCATAAGGTATCTTGCACACTGAACCAGCTTCATATAAATGACTCTAAACTTGCAAAAATAGTAATATGTGGGGGAGCATAGTGTAGGAGCTCTGTGTGCAACAGTGTAGCCTGAGGTCTGGGATATAAAATCAGTAGAACAGTAAAAGCAGAGAGACTGTGTCAGGCGTGGACGTTGGCTCGAGTGAGTGCCATTTCCCAGTATGATGTTCCTGCTTCAACAAGGACGCTGAAAAATTAAAGAGGTGGAAAAGATGTGAAGATTGAGCAACCTGATAATTGTTTAAAAACAAAAGGCATCTAATCTATTCAGTGTATTGCTGATGAGCCTTAAAGGCAGCACATCATCATCTCTAATAGCTGCAGACAGAAGGAAAACTCAGAAGTGAGGGGTCTTCGGAGTTGTAGGCTAGAGAAGAACAAAATCCAACAGCTAAGAGCTGAAGCTGGATCCGGCTGCCCTCTGACTAAGAGATGGCTGTTAAACAACGTGGCCACTAGCAACATTTCCCCAGGGTTGTTAGTGGATTATCCAGTGATGGATATGTTATAATTAAGAGTGGACATGTTTTCCAAACCTCTGATCTTCATCCAGATGTTAATTCAGAGACATTTCTGGTCTGTTTTATACAGGGGAGTTGGCTTAGATGATCTCTGCAGTCCCTTCTGGCATTATAATCCATAAGCCTCGTCAATAATTCACACCATCGCTCCAGACTTCATGGAATCACGTACGCAAAGGATGGGATGAAGAGGAACAAGTCTAGGCCTGATCTTTATTAAAAGCTCCCCTTTTAAGTGGAAATGCATATAATGGTTGATTCACCCAGCCTGCCCCCCCCCCCCCCCCTTGACCCACCATTTAATCAGTTAGGGGGGGAAAAACAAGCTGACATTACAGATGTGCACATATGCAAATCAACCTGTTTTATGCCTGTAAGGCAATTAAGCTCATAGGTATGAAACGATTATGCTTTAAAGTTTGCCACTTTCCTTAAAGAGAAGCCTGTGGCATTTAAAAATGCATGTTTAGAATCTGAAAGCCATTGTTTTTTGTAATGTTTAATGGATGTGGGGCCAGAGAGTTAACTGAGCTGTTAGATGGCTTTTCAGTAGGCATCAAAAAGAGCATGAATGAGTCCCAGTTTGACAGCTTGTAGATAAACTGTAGATGGGAGACATAATTTATATGTATTTTAAAAATTCAACAACAACAGCAAATAATTTAAGGGACTCTAGCCAGCTGGTCTTCCTTCTAAAACTGGATATAGAAAGCAGGGAGTCTTTGCACAGCAATGATGACATGCAGAAGCCTTCTATATAAATTTACACATTTATCAAGCCTTTGTGGAATAATAAGCTACAATCTAGCCAGCCTGGGGCAGCCTGCTGTAATTGTTATGATTTGTTTTCCAGATACAGTACAAATTCCTTGGTAATCTTTCCTGAATTTTAATAGGGCGAAGGGAAGACTTAATTAAAGAATCCTTTGTGCTGTTCTATAGCAACCGCCATCTGTGAGTGCTTCAGTTCTGGGTCTTATCTCTATCGTGCAGCCCCCAGTTTCACCTTTGTAGTCAGTGGTGGTAACTTAGGCTCAAGGAGTGAAATAAAGGAGCAGCGTGGTTTTGGGGGAGTGTGCACCACTGGCATCTTCAGTGGCTGCTGCGGAGAGGCAAGAACCAGAGCCCTTTGATCTGCCCTGCTGCATTACAGGCTGCTTTAATAGCATTTGTTCCAAGATAAATTAAGGAATACCCAGTTTACGTATGAAAGAAGCATGAACCTTTTTTTTTTTTAAGGGGTATGTACAACGTAATTGACTTCTACCAAGCGTAGCCTCTGGTGTCAATAGGGCCTTTTGTACATAGAGCTAAATGGGCTTTTATTTTTACAATGAAATAGGGAAATGTATCTTCCGAGGGACTCATTGGGCACATCTCAGAAGCTGGCAGAAAAGAGGTGAGCTTCTCAGCTGCAGCTCTGTACAGGCAAAGTTTATGATTTATTTGGAAATAAATCCTCCCCTCCTGTGGTTTTGGGAATAAGCAACTTTTGTAACAGGAGTTTGTAATTAAGGCTGGCTGCCCCAGTTTACAAGGCCCTGAAAATCCAAATAAGATGATGGATTTCTTCACAAATGTGACCTGGAAACTGGCTTGGGTTTCAGAGCGGGTTGTGTCTGACAATTGGCAACAAGAATTCTAGAAAGTGACTCTCCTTGGCTTGATGCAGCGAGAGCAAACCCCAGAGGCACTTTATTGAGCCTTGCTCCCTCCGTTTCCCCTATTAGAAGTTCTCTGAGCTCATGACATGGTTTTGGGCATCTCAGTGCACTGACATGAAAGCGTCTTAATTTGAAGTATGCAGGTAGCAGGCAATGAGATACAAGGGTGAGATTTATTCCACTGTGTGTTGTACATCGCATACACTCGGCTTCTGTTGCGGTAGGGGAGTCAGTTAAGTAGCTCTGACAGTGTCATTGGTAATTTCTAGACATCCTTATAGCCAGGTGTTTGGGATGGAGCTCTGTCTCAGAATACAGATAGAGGCTGGGATCCAATTCTGATTTATACCAGGAGTCCCCATGGGGGCAAGACCTGCCTGTCCACAACCACTCATGGGATCAGGTCTTTGGTCCTGAAAATATCCTTTACCTCTCCAGCAGTTGAGTCCACATTGTCATCTGCTGGTTAAAGACAAAATCTTCACTTTTCTGCCTGTTTTCACAGCCAGGATACTTCAGATTTTCCATGTATTCAAATCAGTCTTTTCAAGTACAGATGAAGATAGTCAATAGCTGTAAATAACTCCAGGGCAGGGCCGGTTGGTGCAGGTTGTGCCACGTTTCCAATGAGATACAGGATAGATTTTAAACTTTCTTTTCTAAGGAAAAGAGCTAAACAAAGCTCAGCTAAGAGGGCTCTGCTGATTTCAGCAGCCTGGCGAGAAAGGGCATCCATCAGTCATATGTCCAAATCACAAGGCAGGTGAGGTTTTACAGATAAAAATAAATAGCTGAAACTCCACCTAGTTCAACACAGAAAACTGAAATGCTTTGATCATCAACCTTAACATATGTTACTAAAGGTATTACTGTGCTTCCTTAAAATAATTTTACTGGGAAAAATGCAAGTATATATAATTTTATGCACCCTTTGCTGTAAGAAATAAAAAGTTTGGCCAACATCTCATCCTCCCTGTTCTGTTTAAGGATGCCTAGCACAGTTTTGAAAGCTTTGCTATTCTTCTCTCTGTGTTATCTGTCCTACACCTCTCTCTCCTATCCATCTACCCTGGATGCCTAATGGGCTGAGGAGCTGCTAGTGCCCCCACTGCTGCTGTCTATATGGGAATCCTCAGCACTTAAATTGCACTTGCACTGCGAGTTCTTTCCTTCCATGTTGATCGCCCCTAGGAGCAGCCAGGATGCTAATTATTAATCAGTTAACTTGGTGGCTGGAGAGCCAAAAATATAATCTCTAGATAACATCTGTCCAACTTAAAACTGTCCTTAATATGTGCATGTTGGAGAAGTGTCTTAGGACATTCTGTCTTCTGTTACACCTTGATATTACAGCACAGGGTTCCCCAAGGAAGTGGAGAAAAGCAACGGCAGACCTGATAGCCGGGGTTTCGTTCTTTCCTTTCTGAACAGAGACTGCACGTGTGGCATGATGCCATTGCTTTAGCTGATGGGTGGATGAAAGCCTGAACTGTGGACAGCGGGGTTAATTTGTTAAAAGAATAAAGAATTTCCTTTGCCTTTTTTCTCTTCTCTTTTTATCCATTTGCATCAAAACCTAATCAAGCAAACAACTTTTTCCTACACCTAGAAACGTTCAGTTTGTATTTTATTTTTATTGCACTTTTGTGTCCTTCCAGCTCTGTTAGGGTAGATCAAAACAATATAGGAGCATATGTTCCTGTCAGATTTAATGTGCAGACCTTCTTAAATCCCCAAAAGCCTTTTCTGATGTAGACCTACATTTAAGTAAGCAATTAATTATTGCATAGCTCTTCCAATGAAAACACGATTTGTTTGCAATTTAAACTGCAATTCCAGCTCTTTTGAAGTTTCCTGTCTGTTCATTTCCAAGCTAAGGATTGTGCAAATTTGATCTCAGGCAGTACCTGTCAAATCATGAAAAGGCATTGGGGAGCCTCCATGCGTCAGGAAGAATCTCCAGTTTTTCACTCACCCCCGTGGAGTTCAGGGACCAGGCAAATTCAGTCACATATATCTGTATATGCAAACCACTCAACTAAAACCTCTCTCTAAAAAACTTAAACCACAGTACCTCACCTAAAAGGACACAGCCTTCCTATAAAAACAGGAGGAGAACATTTAATTAATCATCTGACACTATGAAATATCAGGCAAGAGGGTGTGCTTAGGGAGGGAGAGGATTTGGGAGCGAAGTGTTTCTTGTCCTGGTTCAGGAGTCAGGGACAAAACTCTGGAGTGATTTTCTGAAGAGAGGAGGTATCTGCACTTCAGCTGTCATGTTGTCAACCGCTCCTGGACCCAGCACCCTGACAGGGCAGGGAAATACTACCCACCAGAGCTGGGGGCGAAATATGTCTTTCTACTGGAAAACTACAGGCGGTACAATAACTTGTCATGCAGTAAATCATCTTCACTGTGCAATGCATCACCTGCTCCTAACCCAACAGAAGGCACTAAAGCCCAAGTACAGAAAGCCCCATAAATACACAGAGGATTAACGTGGGGCTTGTTGTGTTGGTTTTTGAAGGAGGGTATATAATTCATCACTTGGGGGCAATCATGAGGGGGATATTTAAATTACTCAGAGAGCACAGAGCATATAAATAATAATGAACAGAATAAAATGCAAATGGCCTGGAAGGAATCAACAGTCATGAATGAAATCAGCCCTCAGATCCTAATTGAAATGAAAATGAGATGCATATTCAATATGTGCTTAATAGAATATACACGATATGAGCATCCTGAGCTAATGAACAAGACCATTCCATCATGCAGGTACATACAGGCAGGCACCCCTCCTAGGAAGCGAATGCCAATAAATGCACCCACCCTCACCATACTTCCATGTATCACTATGTATATATACATATACATATAGTATAATGGAAACAATGAACTTTTAACCTGTTCTAGGTCTCAACACAAGCATTCATGAAAAGACCAGCTGTTGTTTCTGAATATTCGTGAAGCTGTGATAGGTATTTTGCATACTGTTCCAATATTAATTAGAAGCTTTTGTTTGTGTGGGAAATAGCATGTGCCAAAGCTTTACTCGGCTTTGTATTTTAGGCCATTTTGCAGTAACTGATTGGGTGCTTATGTGTTAATTGCTCTGGCTGGTTCCTTGCTAGCCCATCATTGGACCTCACTGACCTATGCAGAGGAGTGGGAGCCATTGCCCTTTGAATCTAATTGCAACGAATTGAATTATTCCCTGACACAGGCCTGAGTTGGTGATCTCATGTTATCTCAGCAGAAAGCAGATGTGCACTTTTGTGGGGATGACTTGCCCTGACATGCTAAACACTGGCACACTCCCTTGAAGTTAGAAAAGATCTGCCTTTTTAAAACAGATTTCTGGTGTTTGTGTCTTGGAAGAACAAGCAGCAGAGACAGGAACATCAGTGTCATGCAGCAGTGTGTTCGTTAGGGCTGCAAACATTGGCAGTCATTAACACAGTACTGCTGGGACAGGAGCACAAGGTGCTCCACGGCCCTGGGACCCAAGAAATCACAGCAGTTGGGTGTGTGATCCATCATGGCTCATGTAAGACCACCACCCTGAGTTCCCACCGCTCTTGTGTTGGAGAACACAAGTTTAAGATGCCCAGCTTGCTGCTGAAATGCTGATTAGCTTTTGCTATGCTGGTTACCTCACCTGGTAAAGCATGATTAGACATATTCTGCTCCTGGGCTAAAACCCCAAAGCCCAAGAGCCCTCACTGCAATTCTGCCACAGCTCATCTTCGAGGTGTGTCTCAACTTCTCTGCCTCCGTTTCCTCATCTCTACCCCACATCTGTCCTAAAGGCTGATTGTTTAACATTGCTATGGGGCTTTGAAAACGTTCTGTGCTAAATCCTATCTTAAAGTACCTCACAGTTAAACAGATTGAGCTTATTTTATTGCTTTGCAAAGCAAATGTCATCTGTATTGAATTTCTTGCCTCATCTGCTAACAAAATGCTCCTCTGATGTTTGTTTTTTTTTCCATTTCTGTGGAGTCAGGGTTGTTGGGGAGGGAGCCGAACACAATAATTTAAGGGCTAAAATTCTCTTTCTTGCTTTGGTATCCAACAGTAATGCTACTGCCTCATCACTACTGAGACAGGATCACAACTGTATATCAGACTGATGAGGTCTTTATCCCAGACCCATTACTGGAAGGAGACACATTCTTCTGAATCTGCACCCACCTTATGACTGGATGGAGGCACTCACTGAAAGGGAAAAAAGAGAGAAGGTTTAATTATTTCTTACGTTGTGTGTATTATAAGTGTAATAGAAAGCTGTAAATAAGTAAAATGATCCCTCCCTTAACACAGCACAATAGCTCTTCTGACATAGTGGAAGGCTTTGTTAAGGGCCACTCAGAATTAAGCTGGTATAGAAATCTCAGTGGGTTGTCCTCATGGGAAAAATGGATCAAAATTATCACTGGTGTAAACTACATTGGTTTTAGTTGTTATCTCAAGGATCAGCGTAGCTAGAAATCTTCCCACATTTGTTGACAAGTCAGGCTGCATCTTGTGCTGTTGCCCCTTGCTGACAGTTTAGCACAGGAGAATAATTGCAGTGAGCTATGCAGTGGTCCTGGCTGTGCTGCCAGTGTGGGATTGCTCTCGCCCATCATACTATGTCCCTCTGCCTGGTCTCAGCTGAGGCATCTTCATTCTCAGAAGTGAACACAGCCATTTGGGAGGACCTTTGGCCAAAAGCTATTCTCACAGCCAGCTGAGTAATTCTTCCAGTTATATTCCTTTCTCTTCCAGCAGATGGTTGTCCATACCTGTTCCTTTGTAATTTTGCTCCTTATTTACTGACTCCAGGCAGTGGGAAGGCAAGAAAATGGAGACCGTTGACGTGATGGATCTGTCCTCATCACCTGGCCCACATCGTGTCACCCTGCTTGCCCAGAACTGGTGCACTGGGTTCCAGTCCTTCCTCCCACAAACCCTAAAGCCTCTGCATCTTCAAGAGGGTGGCTTTGAATCACATGCAATAAGCTTGTAAGAACTTGAATCTATTTTAGGCTACCATTGCCAGGTACAGCAGATGCTATCTATTAGATTTTACTTTCCCTGAAATTCCTCTGATTCATAAAACATTCAGCATTGTAGACCCCTATTTTGTCCACTCTTCCTCCCCTGCTGCGTAGGTTTTGGCAGTGGAAATGTGTACAAATTACTATAGAGCCGGTCTTCTTCTCTAATGTCTTGGATGGCCAGAGCAGTATTTGCTAATCTGTGAGCCTCCAGTCCTGAGGAGTCTTCAAGGCATCGGGAAGTGATTTTCCAGATGAGAGGTAGAAAGAAATAAGAAAAAAAGGATGTTTTAAGCTATACACAGAAATTCCCATGGATGCAAACAAACAAAAAGGAGAAGAATGAATCCAAATAAAGAGCATTTGAAGTTCAGCCTTATTTTAGTTTTTATAAGTGAAAACTCATGTAGCTACACTGCATGAGAGTGTCCTTGGAATTTGTTTCTTCGTATGTCTTTTTTCAAAATTAGATAATCCTTCAGTTAAAAAGGTCAGGGTGCTCTGGAATAAGAGCTGAGAAGAAATTCCTCTTGCTGTCCTCCCCTGGGAGCAGGACTCCAACTCCAGGGCAGGCACCTGTCCCTTGGCAGCTGAAGACAGCAGCAAAGTGGCTCTCGGCACATCCCTTAGTGCTGGGATGAAGCAGAGGAGAATTACATGGATTGGTCTGGAGCATGTGTTATTGCTGCTGGCCCTGGCAGGGGCAAGCATGAGCACAGGCTGACTACTGGTAGCTTGTAGTGTCACAGTTGCAAGGAAGCTACATTCCTGACATCCCTGTCTGGGGGTGGGGGACACACATGGTGATGAAGCTGAGACCAGAACTGAAAACATGGACCCACACGTCACCTACCAAACGGTCACTGCTCCCAATGCTGGAAGATACCAAGAGTGAACTGAGGGGTGTGAAAATGGCTTTGCATAAAATAAATTGACTGTTTAGCTGAACTTTCCCTCCTTTTTGGAATACCAAATATTCATATGTGGTATACATTAATAAGATACATCTATTTCTAAATTTACTCATGCTATTTAGAATAGGGCCAGGAGTCATTCACGTAGGACTCACAGGCTGATGGAAGGGGGGTGCTCTGAGTTTCAGGGAAAACTCTTACAAGAAAAACTAATCTGGAGCCAGTAAAACATTCAGGAACATTGTCATCCCCTTCCCCACCAAGTAGTCCTCATCTTCTACTGCTAGACCTTGTACAAGGATTATTAACTTCTCTCTTCCCTTCACTGTTGTCACCCTCATCTTTTGGAAAAATTTGGTGCATTGGCAGTATCAATATCAGTTTAGCACTTGTTATGTTGGTTTCAGATTTCTTCTAAGCAGAAAAGATTTTATTTTAAAAAGTGGAATTACCAGATGGGAAGCTAATTTAATAAGTTGATAATATCTGTTCATTTTAATTAGAAGACTGCACATAGTGCTGTCTACTTGAAATACAACCTGACACAATTGAAATATTCCAAAATTGTCAGATCTGATTTTTTTTTTTTTCCAAGCAGGAACTTGAGAGTAATTTCTTTAAAAATGCATTGGAGAAGATAATATTTCATATACAAGGGCATTCTTTGAAGAAGACTGACTCGGGCACTCAGAGACATGGAAAATGACAAAGATAAAAACAACTGAGTTGATAAACAGTGAAGATCATCAAATTAAAGAAGGGAATAAAATCTGCGAAGAAACAGCCCGGTTTTGCTATCTAAACCTTTGTTACTTTTCTATAAGCCACGGGCAGAATGCTACCGCAATTCACAAAACAGAGCTTATTTTAATACTCTGCTCTCTCTACACATATATTCCACGGCTGGGAGAACTGGGCTTTATCTCAATATTGTCAAAGTGTTTCCATCATAAAAATAGCATACAGAAACCAGACTGACGGGAACTGAATACAGAATTCATGGAGAGAAAAAAACAAAGATCCACAAATGTCTGAAAAAAAACAAGATGTGCCTTCCAGAAGGAAAATTATGTAGACACCCGGAACATAAGAGAATATTCTGTTTTTACATGTACCTACTACCTAATTCTGTTTCCACTAGAGGAAATAATAAATATTTTTTAAAATTCCATTTTCATCCATGCAGCAATCTCAGAAACTTATTAATGGACAGGAAATGTTGGCTGATAGTAATGTGGTTAAGAAGCACATTATAATCATTTTATCTGGGTTCAGATTAAGATTTTAAGTCCCAAAAGAAATGATTTCTCACTCTTTTCTTTGTCAGAGATTGAGTACTTAGTATAATTCAGAGGGGAGATAATCTTTGCTGTATTTTACATAGGGAAAAGGTTGAGGTAGAACATGTCACAGGGAAGCGTTGGATAAAGTTGCATCTATTTTTTTGTGTATGTGGCGAGAGAGAAAGGACCTCACCTCCAAAAGTGTTTAAGTTAGAGGGAGGACAGTGATTTTATCAAGAAGAAATGGGAGGAAGAGGAATTTTCCTTGTTTCTAAATAAAACCATCCAAATTATTTTTCCCACCACCTAATACATGTGAGTTATTGTTCTTCAGCTGCTTCAGTGTGCCCATCTGCTCCACCAGCTCTTTCTTAGCTTGATTTCATTGCAAAGCCCATGAAGACTGTACTCTCTCTCTGCTACAGCTGCTGTAATCAATGCAGGTTTCAAGTAATACTTTGCTGTTTTCCCTCAAGAGTAAAAATCAGAGTTGGTTCCTTCTGTGAGCAGTAGCTGATCTTCCCATGAACTAGAGGCAAACCTTAGGGTTCATTCCACAAATGCTTTTTTGTATGTGTGTCTAGTTCAATTGCAATATGCAAAAAAGCTTCACCTACACCTGTCGTCACTACAGCAGCATCACTTACCCAGGGAAAAAGGCTTGCAGATGAAAATGATCCTGGGAATAATTGCAAATCCAAGATGAAAAAGTCTGAGTGACCTCCTTTTAAATACACCAGAAACATATTGGCAAACTTTTACAATTAGACTGTAAGATAAATATCCATCCACTCATGGTTAAATTTCAAATGAACATGATCTAACTAATCAATTGTTGTTTATTTAGCATGCTCTAACTACTCAAGTAAGTCTAAATTAATGGCATGAGTAATTGGATTCATTTAAGACCTTGTATTTCCTTTCCTTATGGTCTGCTGCTCACTGCTGCTTAAATGGGAGCCGCCAAACCATTTTCTTCTGTAGGCCACACAGATAATACACCGATCACCAGAATCTGGATCCCAGCTGTCCTTTTCAGAATTATTCTTCCACAAGCTCAACATCTTATACGTGGCATAGCTCATGATTAAACCTGCCAGATAAGTCTGAGCTCCAGGATGATTCAAATCTGAGATTCCTAGCAAAGAAAAATGAGGTGTACAGAAGAGAAACCAGCCAGGATTATTCCCACTAGCAGGAGAGGGAAGAGGTTACTTTGAAGTTAAGAACAAGACTCCGGAGGCCTTGGCATGTGGTATAAACGTCTTCTGGTACACAGCTGAGCCTTTGGGCTGTAGCTCAGTATAAGTGGGATGTGATGTCTCCTCCTGCCTCTGCTGTAATTCATGGAGTGAGACATTGCTTATTAGGGATTGCACTGGAGCCCAGGTATGCATGGGATGGATCTTCTAGACATTGAAGTCAACAGTGCTTTGTCCCTCAGGGCCTACAATCCCTTCTTTAATACTCAGTCAGGTCTGCTATCCTGCAGGTCTCCTCCCTTCTCCCAACATATACTCCTCATCTCTGTCCCATCCCATGAACCCACGTGCTGTGATAGGTCTACACATGCACAGTGTCAATCTATTTCTCCGCTCTTTTCTGGGGATATGGTTCTGCAATACTCTTGGCAACACAGGATGACTGTAGCAACTTTCTTTGCTGTATAGCAGGTAACGTGTGCAAGTCCTTGCCTCAGGAAGCTGGAGCTTCACATGCTCAAAGCAGGTTTGCATTGCAGGAAATTAAAACATTTTTTTAAATTCCTCCTTTCTGAAAAGCCAAGGCTTGGCAGGGCAGGGGGTGGGGGTGTGCAGTTCCACTTACAGTTTGCTAAAGGGTGGTCTTAGGAAAGAATCACTCCACTTTGACTATTCTTGTTTAAACTGAACTGACCTTACAGGTTAGCCCTTTCCTGTCAATCCTTTTCTGCCACACTCACGAATGAGATCTAACAGCCCTTCTTCCACCAGCGGACGCCTCTACTTACCCTGCAGTCCTTGACACTCCTCTCATCCAACAGCTTCTTCAAACAGCAACAGGGAGCCCTCCACAACCTGCTTTGTATGGCTGCTCTGTCCCCTTTCTAAGCCAAAAGCACACAGACTCCAGGCATTTTGCTTTACTCCAGTCCACAGAGAAGGGGAAGAAGGGGAACACATCTCCATGCTGTTTTTTCTACTGCTGCTCTAACTATAACACAGGTCTGGGCCAGCCAAGGGGGGGCAGTTCAGATCCAATGCAAGGTAGGACAGGTGGATATTAGAAATAGGAGAGTCTTGAGTATTACTATCATTAGTGTTATTTAAAGCTTTAAGTATCCCTAGAAAATCAGGAGTAAAGATATGCACAGCATTTATCTGAACCTTAATCAAGCAGGTGTATAAGCTGCCCAGCTCTTCCCTGCTCCTCCTCTCTTCTTGAATCTCTCCAGCAGTTTTCAGCCAAATTTGGAGTCATCTTCACTACCACCCCTAAGAAAATCACTTGGTGCACTGACAGCAGTCCATAGCCAAGCCTAGTATGGTTCACAAACTGCATCCAACCTCTGCTGCAGGAGGGGAAACAGCTACCCAGAGAAGCCAATGCTCTAAATACACAGCAGCATCTCTTCCAGAGCCTCGACTGCAAAAACGAACTTCTCCCTCCCTTGACTCTTTACTGCCTAATGCTTATGGACAGCAGCTGCTGGGAAGCAGGGTCCTTTCTGTTCTGGAGATGAGGACAGAGAGGAGGAGAGCTCCTCCACAGCAGACAGTACCACCTGGGCATCATTTCACCCAGGCCTGAGGTTTCTGGTGAGCCTGTAATTCAGTCATTCAATTAGTAATCAAGAATGACTGCACTCTTCTTTCATCCTGTCTTAAGGAAGGCTGGTGTCACCTGTTGCAGCTCCATTTATAGCTTCCCTATTCCCTCCCTGCTTTTTCTCACAGGCAGGAACAGAAAGCTAGAGTTGGGGGTTGCTGTATGGAGAAAGGTAGTTATTTAGGTTGGGGCTGGGGTGTGGGGTTTTGACAATACTGTGTCACTACCCGTAGTATCTCTGAGAATACCTCTAGAGGCTGTCTTCTCTCAACAGACCTTTTTGATAGACTAGACCTTTTTATGGAAAATTAATAGTTTTCACCTAAAATATTGAGGTTTTTGCAAGGCAAAGTTGGATCCAAAAAGTGAGGGGAAAAAATGTTACTTCTACCAGAATATTTCTGGGAGAGAACAATCACCTTCTGAACCTTCTCAATAGTTCTGTACTCCCTGTGTTTTGGTTAAAATTGCTCAGCCGAAATGCAAGTTTCCTGAGCCTGGACCCCTTAGCCCAGCCAGATATGTGAGGGTGTAAAGTCCATAAGGATGGACAGGCAGGAGAGCAGAACAAGGCAATGGATTTTTGGTCCAGGAGCAAGCTGGATTGTTAAAGTGGCAGATTTTCTAACTGGCAGCACAGCTGCCAACTACATTTTAGATTATTGTTCCTTACCTTCCATGAGCACTAATAAGCTATGCATAAACCCACAAAATCTCACTGCCAGGGAAAGCTAATGCCTGTTGCTTTTAGTGGTGTTTAGGACTTTCTTTGTGGCAGATGAAATCACTGGAGTGTTTGTTGTAATTTGCTGCGTAGTAGCTTAAATCAGAGCTTTGCTTGAACCGACTCCCAGCACTCCCTTGGTTGGTGGATCAGTGATTCTAGAGCGGCTTTGCAAGGGGTGAAAGGAATTAGGTGCCCACACTGAGTTATTTTGGCCATTGGGCTGCTTAGGTTTACCTTAAAAATGCAAACTTTGAGAAAGTACACCTCGTTTTCAACATGAAACCCACTGAACAGTCTTCTGAACTGGTGGAATTGTTTTTTCTTTGGCCTCTTACTTGAAATCTTCCTTTGGCTTTTGGTCTGTGCAGCAGGCAAGAGGTGCTGGTGTTGAGAACACCTGAAAAGCAATTAAAGGCAGCAGCTGCTGAGGGCCTGTTTCTTTATTGCCCTCCACTGAAAAGGTTCATGGAAAACTATTTGCTTTCCCTGAGCTGCTAAAGAGAATGTTAGACAAGCTATGGCTCTGTGCAGAGGTTTGTGCCTGCCCTAACCTCTCCCACCCATTTGATATCTGCAAATCTATTGACAAATTATTTCCTATCTGCTTTTCACAGTTTCACAGTTGCTAGGTTCATGGGATGAGAGAATCTTTATTTCTTTGCAGGGCAGAACTGTAGTCAACTAGATTAGAAAATGTTACTTTCTGATAGATTTTTTTTTTTTTCGTTTTAGCTGTCCTACAGAATGCTATACTGAGGTGCACTGAAAAAATAAATTCCACACCAGAGATACGATTTTTCTATTAACCTCCTCACCCCAAACTTCTTCAGAGACATTTATTTTTTTCCTATGGATTTCTACAGAATTTTTCCATAAGAGCTGAAGAAATCAGCCATTCTTATAAGAATTTCCTCATGCTCATATAACTGTTCATTGCTTTTAAAATTACATTCCTTTTAAATATACAATCACATTAGAGATGAGGTCTTGCAAGGCTCAATGGATTACATTGCAGAGTCTTTTCTTACCAGGCTTTGGTTAAACTCCAGCCCTGTGCACTACTGGTATAAGCTCCTAGAAAAGGCTTCCAGGAGCTGGTATTACACGTGGTTCTCTACGGAAAGTTGGCATTTAACAAGAACTGGAATGGTAAATGAAATGGTGCATTGGGGACTGCGTATTCACTGGCCCACGTGGAGCGTGTCTGCAGTACTTCTCGGCCAGGTTCACCAGCAAACGAGTCCACCTGTAAAACACTGTTGGTGGTACAAGCAGGGATGTGGAGACATGCACTATTAATCAAACCCTCTGAAACATGAAAAAAATCCGTTTCATATGCGGCAAGGGCTGAAGGCAGCTCTGTGGAGGAGTTTGTCCCTGTTGCAGAGAGACACTTCCCACATTTTGATTGCATGAATACTTAGAAGAACAATATGTGGAGCGCTGCCATGAGTCGTATTTGCAATTTGCAATCAAACACAGCCTAATGCAACTCTGCTTCTTGGGGTTTTTTTGTTGTGGTTTTTTTTTTCCTTTCCTCGTATTTTATCTTTCTCTCATTCTTCCTTTGTTGTTTATTGTATCTTTTCAGGCATTAATTTCATCACTGCTAGATATAATTTCCTACTGGCTGAGATGCAATTGTAGTCAGGCCAGGATTTACACTTCCAGTTTAATAAAACCAGTGAGAATGATTTGTTATATCAATGCAAGAAAAATGCAGTAAGGAAATTTCAAGGATCCCTGAGTTCATGGGCATGATTGCATAGGATGGAAGTAATAGCTTTGATTTCTTTTGATATGAACAGTGTTCTCATGATTCTCACACAGTGACAGTTGTTCTATAGTGCTTCTTTATAATGTCCTTTTTTAACATCAGTGCCTTTTACTCCCGTTAGGATGACCTCATACCATGAACGTCCATCTTTCACTGCTTTCTCTGCCCAGTATATTTCACTACCCTTTTTCTTTGTCAGGGTGTTTTCTTCTAAAATTTGGGGTTGATTCAAAGAAGGCTTTTATAGACACTCAGGTCAATGGGCAATTGTGTACAGTACAAGTTAAAATGATCACATACAAAATATAAATTCAGGATCATCAGGGCTGGGGGCAGGGGAAAGGCACAGTAAGTCTTTAACCCATCTCCTCCTTGTTTGGTTTTGCAAAGGACTCTGGTAGATTCTTGTGACAGACAACTAAAATTTGTTGCAGTAGTCAGGTGTTTGATGTTTATTGTCTAGGGATTGGGATTTTTATCCTGAAATCTGGAGAACTACTTAATTTCAAGATAGCTTATGGCTACATCCAAATCTCATGATTCAAGACAGCTTTTAGAAAAGGGCCAATGTAGCAATGACTCCCTTGAATTCTGACTATGAACGTGAGCAGCCTGACTTATTTCTGTTCAGAAGGCACCCAAAAAATTTATTAATCTTACTGCAATAGTTTAGGTATCGATGCTTGTTATCAGTGTTTTGTGTTGTTAACTATTATATTAGAAAATCAGGGATTCAGAACTATCTCTAATTGTTAATAGTTGCTCTGGAGTACCAGGTATTTCTTTCCATTTGGACTAGACCATGATTTTACCAAGGTAGATATATTTGACTTCACACTGCTTTCCTTCTCCCTGGTGCATTATTATTAGTGCTTTGTTGCACTCATTCTTCAGGGGAAAAGGGTTCACCAAAGAAAACAGTTTTCACTCCTATCCACATGTCATTGTGTTGTAATGCTGTTACTTTTCTCTAAATTTTGTCCATCCTTTGTCTAGCACATGTGGGGCTTTGGGGACAAGCACAGCAAAAAAAGGATGCTCTGGAGACCTTTCAGTCTTCCTTAGTTATAACAAAGAGCAGAACCACATGCAGGGCTTGTAAGGAGATCTGTAAAAGGGATAATGATTTGGCAGACAGATGTCTTCTTACGTTTTCTTATTCCTATGCTTTTCTGAACTTATTCTATTTAAGCATATGCCACACCCAATCCCATGGCAACCCAGTATACATATATGTGCAGACACACAGAGATGCTGTTACCAAGGCATCAGCAATTCACAGACATTCTGTTGCTATGATGACAGCGAATGTTATATGCTTTTTATATGTGGGTATATATGCACACATACGTATTTGTTTGTGTGTACACATCTGTTCTGGCTTTCGGCCTGAATTCAACAAGGCAGTAGAACGCGTAGTTGCAGTAACTTATGACCATGGATTTAAGCTGAATGTGGTGAAAGTTAAGCACATGCTTAAACTTGCCTTTTGTTGGGAACCTTATTATCCCAGTAAATCTGGGAGCTCAAGGACAGACAGAAAGCCAGGAGCAGTCAGATCATCTAGGGCAAAGCAATGCAAATTGTCACTCTCCATCACAGCTTCCCACGCACCACTGGTGCTGTATGCAAATAAGGCCAAATCCTGCACTCTTAGAGCTAAGTAGTTTTGCTGTACCCTTCTTCAGGGAGTCTCACAAGTCAATGGGGTTTTCCTTGGCAATCTCTGAGTTATACACAACAGACACTGTAAATACTTTTGAACTTTTTCTCACAATCCAAAAAGCTTGTTGAATTATGTTTTCATCCAAATAGATACAAATATTGCCTTTCATCATCCATAACCCCCAAAACTTTTTTCAAATAATTAAGCCAGTTTGCTGTTGGCAGCCATCACATTTGCCTACACAAGGCCAAGTCTTTCCAAGTTTATTAGGTGAACATAAGAAATATAGCTTTCATAACCAAAAGTGCCACTAGTCCTCCATCTCTTTCCCATCTTACCCCGGGCTGTTGCCCATGCCAGATTCCTGTGCGAGGCTGGTCTCACGTTACAGCAAGAACCTCATTCTCTCTGGAGGATATCTACTCCCTCTGACCCCCCACAGATATAATGATAACAGTAAAGCACAGAGTGCAGCAATTACCAATGCAAGTGCCAGAAGCCCTGTCCACAGATTTATTTACTCTCTCCACTTTTAATTTTGTCCTTATTCTGCATCCTATAAAGGTCCCTGTCATGCTGCCAGGCTTTTGGTGCCTGTTATTTATTTTATTTACTGTTGAGAAATGCAAAGATGTGTAAATCCATAAATAGCTAATGCAAGAAATATTGCTTCTGTGACATAAATCTGAGTTTCATGGCTCTTGCATCAAATGAATGGTCCAATGGGCCAGGCAGCTCCATCCAAGTCTCCCAGGACCTGGTGACATTTAAATAAAACCTAGCTTTCAGGGTTAGGAGGGAAGATTGGAGGGGGAACTGAATGAGTTATGAAAATACAAATTAAACTACACTACTATTGATTTATAACAGCCTGGGCCACATTAGACAGCTGACGTGTCTGTTCCGAGACCTTGTCTTGTTACTTTTACATTTATGTAAACTTATTAGTTAAAAAGAGAGCAAGAAAAGAAAAATCAATTGAAACAGAGGACAGAGATTTAATTTAGCTGGGGGGAAATCAGATCAAGGAAGGAAAATGATGGAGATAAAAGTAACCACTGTCCCAATGCAGAGAGAGAGGAGCTGTCTGTCTGATGTTCATTAGAATTAATTAACAGTGTTCTGCTCCTCTGGGGCCTGGGGGGCTGAGGAGGGTAGGAGTTGCTGCTGTTTTAAGAATGAATTAGAAACACAGACCAAAGGAAAAGGGAGCCAGGGATTCTCACGCTTTTCTTTTTAAGAAGACGATGGGTTGGAAGATCTAGATTCAGCTGGACAGAAGCGAGGTGGTTTAGCCACAGCCCTTCCTCACCACAGCTGTGGTGGAAAAGGGCAGTGACTGATGGGTTATTGTGGTTTACAGGTAAGAGAGCAGAAGTTGTCACCGATTGTAATGGGGAAAACAAAGCCTCGATTAACAGAACTCTTGCAGGCCTGGATGGATCTGCAGCCAAACAAAAGAAGGCGGCTTCTAGACCTGAGTAAATGAGGTTTATGTGATCCATGCTATGTGTGCAACTGTCTGTCTCTTTGACTATGGGTCTTTAAAAATTGTGATGTCCACTGGCTGATTTGAACCAGATATGTGAATACTCTGAAAGATATTAAGTTCCCAGAAGGAAATAGGCCAGCAAGTAGAAAAGCATCTGTATTTATGTTCAGGCTGATACCGGGGCTGAACCCACATTCCTTATTAGACACTAGAGAATCAACATAAGGCGGAGCTATTATTAGCATCTCAGCAACGGGAAAAGCTGCAATCCAGACTATTAAACCCAGGATAATCCAAACACCAGACACAAAATGGCAGGAAAGAGGTTTCATAAATGCATGTGGTTTTTTTCCTCTCTTCTATCACCAAGAAGTCCTGCCAGGAAGCCTGTTCATGCCAGCCCTGACAATACTATGCCTGCACTCACGGTGTGCTGGAGGAGGAAAGGCAGCCAGTCCGAGACTGCGAGCTAACCAACAGACCTGCTTCCAAGAACGCAGTACGCAGCTGAGTACAGAAGGACACAAACTTTTTTTGTTTGCTTTGGATTGAAATGGAAGGCTTATTTTAAGCTTCATCAGGATTTTTTGAGGGATGGAAGAAATCAGCCTTTACCAAATGCAGGGAAAAAGTGACTTTTCAAAACCTGGAGGGGATCAGGGCTTAAACAAACAAACAGCCACTGAAATTAAACCATGCAAATGTACTTGACAGATTCCCTGTTCAGAAAATGGTGCCCAAGAACAAATAGTTCTTTGGCTGTAGAAATGTTACAGGATATTGGCAGCCTAAAGAAATGAAAATAACCCCCTGAATAAAGACTTTCTGCATAGCCCAAGCTGCCGTGCTCCTGCCCTGTGGTCAGGATGTGTGAGCTCTATCAAGATGGTGATGACTGAATGATTTAAAGTCCCTTTTTCGAAGGATGCCTTGATAGGTACATCTGTAAAGCTGATCCCAGCCAGCCATGGCATAAGTCACTGAAGACTCTTCCCATGTGACATATGTTCATTACATAAAAGCAGAGTGTGGGCCACTGAAATCTTCATTTACTGCCTCCCCCATCAGTTTAGAGAGGGGTCAAATGTGAACAAGATACATGCACTGTTCAATCCAGCATTCAAGAAAAAGCAGAAAGCAGGTGAAGCAAGGGGAGGGGGACAAAGTAGAAGATCATGTTGGTGCTCTAGCTAGATCTGTCCCTCCAAACCTCCCGCAACCTCAAGCCTGCAGAGTTGCCCCTTCTGCACGAGCAAGCTGATTTCAACAGTTTGGGAAGATATGACATTGTTGGGAAAAAAAGACCTCTTCATTAGGATCATTTCCCAATGGAATAGCATACACAAGAAATACCTTAGCTGGACTCTGACTTGAGAAGCAGGAAAAGGAGGGGGAAGGAGCAAGAAGCCTCTTGGACTGCACTTTGACAATCTGAAAATTTGCCAGGCATTTCGACTATCAAGCTACCCCAATACACACAAGCACGATGAAGTATGAAAGTAGAGCAAGATCTGAACTTGATGGGTCAATCTCTCTTCAGCGATTCTATCACACTGAATTCAATCTTTAGTTCAGAGAGGTGAACACAGAGCTGAAAATTGAAGCTCAGCTATAGAAATTGAGTCTCAGGAAAGCAAGAAAGCAGCAAGGCCCAGAGGGAAAAGAAAATAATTTCTTAACTTTCCCCTTTGATTTCTCTAGCTAAAGCCAGTGTTTGCCAAGAGATAATCCATGCATAGCTTTCCCTCCTGTGCTTAGGAAAGTAATCCACTGGGGGCCAGATTTTGAAGCCCCAGCACCCAGCAGGTGAGTATGAACTATATTGCCGAGCGATTTCTTTCATGACTAATCCTGCCCGCTATTCTGGTAGGAGGGGGAGGTCTTCCCTCCTTGGGAGAAAGGAAACTCAGTCTGGGCCAGGATTTGCACACACTTGAGGGCAATAGTTAGTGCATGGTCATTTGGTGCCACTGAGATGTTCATCTACCAGGATTAGATGCTCAGTTGTCAGTAGGGTTGAAGAGGGAATGGATAGAAGATAAATAGCTCTCCCACCCCATGTGCTGCACAGAACACCCAGGCAAATTGGAAAGCTCTACAGAGCGCTTTTTACTTCCAGGGCTGCCGCCTACCTGGGAGCTGCTGTGGTTCTCCAGGAGCCAAGGCCATGGGTCTTTGTGGTCCTTGGAGCCAGTTCAGGTCTCAGTGTGAGGAGTTCTGCTTTGTCCTATGAAGACATAAAAGTTCGGTCACAGACTTTTCTGCACTCAAAAATATCAAGACAAGAGAAACTCTGAATTTGTCCTTTCGCCGGAACTTTGGGATCACCTCGCTTCCCAGCCTGGGAGAGTTCTTGCAGGCATGGTAGAGATTATCAGTAGTAGTTACAACAGTATTTATGCATTGTATTTTAAAACATCTTGCTTGAAGCATTCTGCAAAGAGCCGATATTATAATAATAAGCAACAATTTAGAAATGATCGTCAAAGTGGAAAACCAACATAGATAAAAACTAAAGAGCCAAAGGGCATCATTAGACAGAGGGTGAGGCTTCCCTTTGGAATGCAGCCATGATGCAGAAAATGCCTATTCATAGCTAACTTTCACCTGATCCCTCTTCCCTTCAAGGAAAACGTGCATCAGAATTTAACATTGCAATTTCTCTGTTAGAATTCAAAAAGCAAACACAGCCATGAGCTTCTGGTTGTTTTGAGATCTCATTTGCCCTAGTTCTTTCCTCTTAGATCTTATACATGTTTAACAGGTTGTAAAGAAAAACACGACTATCTTGACTGCACCAGGGGCCAAAAACGGTTTCTGCTCTCGCTTAAGTGAAAGATCAGGATTTTCATGCACTTGGGGTAATAGTTGGGTAATTATTACCAGCCACAGTTTTACTGGGTATGACCACATAGCCCAATAGCAGTGACACAAGGAGAGAAGCAGTATAGCTTTAAAGTATTATAGACACAATTTACCATGCTTCTTATGTTACCGTGACTGTACAGATTCTTACAGCAATCAAGGTTTTTCATTAAAACCTATTTTTTTAAGATAACATTCATTTTCACTGGAGGGAAAAATGTTAAAGACATTTCTATGTTTTTCTTCAAAGTCTGGGCATGTTCCTAAAAAATAATTGGAGTCCTAAAAAGAGAATATTTTAATTTTCTGCTGGAAAATACTGGCCGTTGACTGCCAAAATTTCAGCTTAATACAGAATAGGGAAAAGCAATTAAAATGTCTTTGCAGGAAAATCAGCATCTTGCTATTAAAAAATCTTTCCTCTTTGGTGAAGTCTTTTCTGCTGGGTTATCTTTACCAGGTCACTGGTACAAGCTATGTTGCTTTTCTCCTCTTCCTTGACTGCTCCAGAGCATCCCCTCCCAATGCTGCTGTTTCCCTAGAAATGCTCACCCCTGCAAGTTTAACTCCTGCACACAGGGCTGCAGCCCCTCAGTGCAGCACAAGCCTGGCAAAGCCCCAGATGCTGCTGATCTGGAGCGGTGCTCTGTCATGCTGTCAGCTGAGCAATCCTCCCACCAGCGCTGAACTCTTTCTAAGGCAGCTTTTACATCAGTTTCTACGTGAAAGGTGTCCTACTATGCTATTCGTAGAGTTCAAGGACAAAAGATTAGATAGCCTCATCAAAATTCTCATGTCAGATATCTCTAAACTTCATCCAGTTAGGCTGAACTGAGCATACAAACTGCTGTTCAGCTAATGCAAAACTTCCGATAGAGCATCCAGTCTTGTCTTGAAGGACATGGAAGATGGGACATCTGTGACACTAAATTTCTGCTGCTTAATTACTCTTCCTATTTAAATGTTTGCATATTGTGTTCAGATTGAATTTTTTTGGCATTTTGACATTTGTTTTTTTTAGTATTTTCTCCAGAACCACATGCAGATCTAGTGGTCATCTGCATTGTTAAACTTTCTTTTGGTCCTAATACATTTTAAAATTCCTGAGTTCTGCCAGCTGTGGATTTTTTTCCTGCTGTCTTTTCATTCTCACATCAATTCTCCACAATTCTTGATGTGATGGTTGTCCAGACCTCTTATTTTCCACGTGTAACACATTATGTGTATATATAATACACATATATGTATTATATATGTTTAGTTTCTAGCCACTGGCGCTGAAGCAGGATGCCATTTAAACCAAGATGCCATTTAAACCAAGATGTCCTTAGCCTCAGCAGTTGAGTGGTGGCTCTAGCCCCATCTATTTGAGACAGCAGGAGCTCCTCCATTTTAGGACCCTCTTTGTGTCTACTGAATTGTATCTGGTACTTCTGGGGATTATGCTGGTTGTTTAGTAAATGTTGTAGGGAATTTCAAAGTCATTGGCAAAGCCTCTTTTGGAGGTAACCCGGACTGATCCTTTGTGAGCCAGCAAAGGCATTTCTGAGTGCAGCGAGGACTGTCTTTCCTCCCCTCATCCAAATGGCTGAGCACATTTCTGTCTTTAACGGCTTGATGTGGGAGACAGACAGACTGGCAGGCAGAGCCGGACCTGCCACGTGGCACTGGAGAAGGCTGACCAACAAGCCACAGGTTCCCCAATGCCACATTGTCAAAAGCAATGTTCCCATTTAGTCACTCGCACTCAGCGTCTTTCAAGCCTCATTGAACTCCAACAGGGGTAAAAAAGTCTTTGCGATGAATGTTATCTTCATCTCCGGGACGGAGACGTTTAGAGGATGTCATTGCCATCACTCTGACTGGGGCTAAGGCTGAAATAACTGCTGTCAATCCCATGATGAAAAGAGAATGGAGGAATGCTGTTAACAACAGGCGGCCGCCAACACTTCCAAAACTCTCCTCTGAAATAAGGCCACTGAGTTGTCTCTAAATCTTGCACCGGGTGTGCATCTCGCTGTGAGCTGCGGGTCCCTCGGTGTTAGGGGCTGTCCAGAGCTGCGAGCGGTACCGCAGCCGCCAGGACCCCAGCCGAGGGTGACAGCTGTAGAGGCATCATTACTTCTTACCTCCCACTGCTCCATGCAAGCTATTGCTCCTAGCTACAACCAGCTTTTTATTTTAGTTTATATGTGACATAATTTCCCCATAAAGGAGGGCTGATTGTAAATCCAGATGGAAATGGAACAGTTTGCATGAAATGCACTTTAATTAATTAGCTAAATATTTGCAAAGTACTTTGAAGATGTAAAACACCATACAAGTGTTAAACAGTAATAATAATAAAATAACAATAATTAATTTCCCCAGGAAGCGTGTGTACAGCACGTGCCCAGAATATTCCTATCTGAGAGCATTTAAAAAAAAAAAAAATCCCACTTTACCTCTGACATTTTATTGAGGACTGAGTACTGCAATAAAATAAATTAATTCATTTATTCATCCATGGAGACTTGAGTTTGGATCTAGTTTAAAATGAAAATAATGGCCACAGTGCCCATTAGTCAGTGTGACAGAACAGAAATATAATTTAGAGCAGTTAAGCAAGACAGGGCTGTTTAATGATGAGGCATCTGATAAGGGGACCAAGTATCACTGCCTTTCCGTTTTCTTTTCCCAGAAAACCAGTATAGCCCAGGAATAGGGTGGCCTGCAGTCGCTGAAAATCTGGGTGTTGTTCTGAGTATTAACTACAGAGGAGGCAGGCAAAAACCTGGACTGTTATGTATGCTTTTACATATTGCTCCCGGCTGGAGTCTGGGAAACACTGCTCCCTTGCCTTGGAAGAAGAAGTGTTTGTTTTGGTGCTTGCATTCACTTAGATTTGCCTTCTGCAAACATTTAGACAGATTTCTGCATGCAGGAAGTTGGTGAGAAGAGAAAGCAATTGCAAAACCTAATGCAAATATGCAGTTGCCAGAGGATTTTCTCTGGAATTATTTCAAGGTTGCCCTGAAGGCTCTGTGGGTCTTCAGAGCAAATCTTCAGCTCAAGAGGTAACCTTCCTTGTACAGTATCACCAGGATAGCATTTGGTAAAGGAAATTGGGCTAGACCATCCTCACTTTGAAAGAAGGAGTTGACAGTACAGTGTTCTTACCTCAGCTTTGTGACAAACTTTCACTTAAAATCTCTCAGATTTGTTAACTTACCCGTGACATCCCACAGAGTACTTCTGCTTGTGCAAGTCACTGCAGAGACTCAAGGGTAGAGTAGAGAAGCTCTGTAGATGGTCTGAGTTTGCCTTCCATTTTTCATGCTTTATACAAGTGCATAGATGGATGGTGAAAGTTTATGTCATTAATCAGTAGCTTATACCCAGAGCATTAGCAATTTTAAAGGTGAGGAGATAATGTGACAAATGAAAAAAAATTACGTGAATTAGTGGAAAACTGACTTTTCCCCTTGGTGTTAATTCACTCCTATGGCAAGGGTGCACTTTCAGAGTGCAATCAAATTCATTAAGAGGTTTTGATGGATATGGAGAGACAGGAAAGCACCATTTATGACTTGGGAAAGCTTCACAAGGCACAAGGAGGGCCCCTTTATGGTGGCATAGCTGCAGGAGGTGTCATCTGCCACGAAGCCTGCATGATGACTCTCCCTCCCCAAACTGGGGACATACAGATTGCAAGTGAGGCATTAAACTTCTCTCCAGAGCCTGGGTTCAGGAGTTTACTTTTAATCTATTTTACAAATACAGATTGGAGAAGGAAAGTGGGAGGGCTGGGCTGCTTTCTGCCTGAATGACTCTGCCACCCAATTCAACAATGAAGAGCATAGGTGAGATTCACCTGTCTCAGATTCACCTATCTCAGAGCAGAATTTTATGATAAAAACCATCTGTTTTGTTCAAAGTACAGTTCTGTATAGTATAGTAGCATATAAGAAGAGGCACTAAAAGGAGACACTTTAACAAAGCCAAACCTGAACTTTATCTCCATGTTTATAAGCAAATGGAATCTCAGCAAATGGCTCTAGATGTATCTTTAACTTTGCCACCAAAGCAGAGGAGGTATTCATTCCCCACCAGAAGTAACAAGAAGCCTTCTTTTGAAGGATTTCTGAGGCTAGCCACTTTCCCTAAAGCAAATCCCCAAAACTGGAAGAATATCTGACAGTCATCAGTATGTATTTTCTTGAAGAGGAAGCCTAGAGTAAGAAGAAAGAGCTGAAGGTTTTGAGCATGCAAAATAAGATAACTTTACCTTGATTCTGAATTCATCCTGCTTTTGGAGAAAAGCAATGGGGAATTTGAAGTCTCCACACAACCCCAACAGCACTGACTGAATAAAAAGAACAGGATTGGCCTGCTGAATTTGACCACTATTTTACTGAAAAATTCCTACCTAAGAACTAAAGGAAGTGGCCCTTGGAAATCCAACTTGTATTTACGGAGCTGTTTTCTGACCTTTTCTGTAAGCCAATGTAGTCACGAGCAGTAAGATCAAAGGCCTGATGAATGTCTGATGTGAAGAGAAAAGAAAAGGCTTCAGGCTCTTTCCCTTAGAGACTGATGAACACTCATTTCCAGTTAATTTAATAGGATATATGCTGAAAAAGGGATTCCTGTATACAGTACATTGAGCATAATCTCTTATATTTTCTCTGCCTAAGTGGCCAGTCCATTCTAGTGACTCTCTGTCTTAGCAGATACCAAATATTATGTTTGTCAGATGAACGTACCTCTTCAGGGGCTCAGTTTGCAGGGCACTGGATGCACTACACTTCAGACATCAGACATCCACAACATGCTGCTGATTCTGGATGGATATAGAAATCCAGAGACTTGCCCTGTTTGGGACAAACAGAAGAGACGACCCAAGCCTCTAGTGGGGTAAACCGGCAAAGTTTCATTGATTTCAGTGGAGCTGCAGTGCTTATGGTCCCTGATGGTCTGAGTGCTGTTTCAGATCAGTTGACTGTAAAACAATTTAAGCAATGGCATGAGGAAGGAGCACGTTTTAAGGCAGTAACACCAGCACCAGACTTAAAGCTGACTGGTGAAATTTAATGATGCATTTCCTGACATGTGAGCATTTTGCTTCCGAGCCATCGCTGAGGACTGGTTTTTGACAGAGGAATGGAGCCACACACCTCGAAGGAGCAGGAGTGAGCCCTAAGGGAAGCAGCCCCCCCGCCTGCAGCACAGCTCCATGGGACCAGCTCTCTGCGTGTGCCTCTCAGCAATGACTCCTGCACATTTCGTAGGAGAGAGGAACACACAGAACTGTTCCTGTGTGTGTGCTCACTGATAGTTCCCAGCCCAAAGCCTTCTATACAAAAGGAAAACTCAGTTAAATAAATTTGAAAAAGACAACATCTTCAAAAAGCTTTTTCTCTGGTTCCTACTTGCAAAATAATAATCCATCCATATATGTGATGACTTTGGGAGGGACATAATGAAAGGAAAGGGGGAGGAGAAAGTGTATGTTATTCAATGAAATCCATTTAGCGAAGCTAAGCATGTCATCTAGCACTTCATTTTGCATATGTCAAATAAGTATAAGAAAATTGTATTTGCAGCAGGCAACAGTCCATGCTTGAGCCCAGGTAGCTACATTAATGTGACTGACTACTTTAGGATTTTCTCCACTGGGACATTATTATGATCTAACCCTTTCCGCTGTTAATTTGCTGTGCTTTGCGGGATAGTGAGGAAGGCATGAAAGGAGGAGTTTTTTAGAGGGGAATTGGGCACTTAACTGCATTTTACTGCAGTAAATAATTACAAAGTTAAGTATTTCATATACTCTCTGCTTTTGGTGGTTACCATCAACATACAAATACTTTATAACTGCATCATTTCTTAGGCAGCAGGTAAAGAGTCAGGCAGCAATGGGAGTCTTAAGCTTTCAGGCATCTGTGTCCCTGCTGCTTTTCCCGAATCCCTGTGTGGATCTCGAGTTTGGGTGGCCGTCTCCCCTAGATCCACTGAAGAGTGTCAGGGCTGCAAAGGAGACTGTGTTCTGTTCATTTAGGAGCTAAATGAAGGCCAGAAAAGTATTGCTAATCATTGTCGATGTAGCTGGGATGGCCAGGGCTATAAAACGGTTCAGTGCTTAACTGCACATTTAAAACTTTCTACAAGAGACAGAGCAATGCCAGAAAGCCTCTGCGTTTACCTCTGTAGAGGATCTGAAAGGAGACATGCTCCTAAAAGTGCAGTTTACCAGGGGAAACTACAGCAGCTATATCTGTGCTAGCAAAGAGCTCCTCTTTCCAATTCAGCCTCAAATTCACTCTCTCTTTTCCCTGAGACCCAGACATTCTCACGCTGTATCAAATGCATGTGAGATGCTACCAGGCTGGTCTCTGAAGGCTGAAACAGCTCCAAGGAAACCATAGACTACATCTGTTGTAGCAGATCTTAACTGCATGAGGATGAATTAAAATTTTGCCATGATTACCCTCTGCAAATCAAGACCGCAGAGGCTGCTCTGCAGTTGTCCCTGCCTGTCATGTTCACTGCTATCACTTCATTGTTTTCTCATCCTCCATTCTGTTTTCTCTTGATTTAGTCTTCAGTCCTAAACCCTTTCATGCCATCTTTATTCTGTCTTTGGACATTGGCAGAATGTGGGTCTTTACAGGCTGCTGTTTTTAAGTAGCCATTTACAGGCTATCTGCTATGCCTTACAGACACTGTCCACTTTAACTAACCAATACAAACTTTAGGCCTTCAACTGGAAAAATGGAGGTGTTGGCAAGAAAATGAACTAACTCAGGACCTTCAGTCCTTCCTGCCCCTAAATCCCGTTGCTAGTCTCAGTGGTAATAAATTACTGTTTAAAACACTTTAGCTTTTCATCATCCATTAGACTAAACATCTGCTACTTATTTATTTTCCTTCTGCAGTATCAATGTCTTCACAAGTCTGAATGAATTGACTTCTTTGAATTGGGTTGGGTATCATGAGAGGGTTAAATATTCCCAACAGATGAGAGCATGAACTCAGAGGTGTGTGTGTGTGTGAAATAAATTCCCATCCAGAGAAGGGGGAAGTGACAGTTCAATGAAGAGCTACCATTACAGTCCTGGAGTGACAGGAAAACCACAAAATCGCACATATGTGCAACATGGGAATAGGCTGCTCAGAGAAGTTGTGGGTGCCCCATCATTGAAAGTGTTCAAAGCAGGTTGGATGGAACTTTAAGCCACCTGATCCAGTGGAAACTGTCCCTGCCCATGCCAGAGGGGCTTGGGCTAGATGATCTTTGAAGGTCCCTTCCAACCCAAACCATTCTATGATTCTATGGGGCCTCTTAGGTAGGTAGAGAAGTAGCACTATTCCTATTTTATAGGTAAAATGGAAATCCAGGATGGAAGTGAAATTATTTGAGAGAGTTCAAACAACAGATGAACTACATAATCCTTAAGAAAACCCAGGAATTCTGGATGTCACTCTTGTGCTCTCCCTTCTCAACCATGTTATCATCTGAATGTGTAAGAAAACAAAATCTACAATAAAATAAGCTTCAATCACAAGTCAGTGAAGCTGAGGTGGCAGCAGGTCCCTCAGTTTTGCCTCTCCAATATGAATCATAGCCCAAAAAAGACAAGGGAAATTTAATTTCTTTCCAATAAAATGCCATTATTGTGTCTGACAATGACAGGTTTTGCATATGCAGACACATACGTGCGTGCACATGCATACAAAGTTGCTCCATAATAACAGGTTTTCAGGCTTGGTCTCAAAGCTGACATAAATCAGGAGGCCAGGAGCTTCTCCTCTGCTAGTTTATGGACTATGAATAAGATTGCACTTATCCTCATGATCCTTCTACTAGGCCATCATTCATAACCATAAGATGGACTGCCCCTCACAAAGAAAGGACAGATTCATACAAGGGGATCTGTCAGACAGAGTCAATGTGTCACTCTGAACATGCCCATGACCCAACCAACACCTATTTGTCTCCTTTCCTTCTTTAATTTAATCTAGTTTTTCTTTTTTCTGATTCCTTTCCCTTTTCACCTGCTCAATGAATGGAAATTGCACTGATAGGAAGGCAGAGATACCAGCTGCTCTGTAACTCCCTTCATTTATCTCTCTTAGGTCCTGAATCAGTCAGGTGCTTATGTGCATGCTTAACAATAAGCACCAGCTTGAATCCATCCTTATTCAGTGAAACATTTAAAACTCATTGTAAGCCTCATGGATATCAAGCGGAGTTAAACACAGTTAATGTCACACTTAAAATTCAGCCCAGATGAGTAGTACTTTGTCAATTCTTTATATGGCACTGGATAGCAAAGCAGACCTAAATGACCTCCAAAAAGCTGCTTATTACAGTTGTTCATAGCAGTTAGGGGCAAATACCTTAAGACGCAGTTAAGGAAATATACCCGACTTCAGATCTTTGCCACTCACAAGCAGAAGTTCAAGGAAGCTGAGAGAAGAAGGTTCAATTGGCTCTCAAAAAGTCACAAAAACTCTGAGGAATAAATGCATAAAAATGCTGCTCTCAAAGTTTTCAGGATAGCAGCTGCTCACAGCTAACATAAAACCCAGACAACTTCCATATATTTCATTTTATCTGCCTAAAAGCTAAATTTACATGTCACAAAAACTGAAGGTAACCTAGGGATGCTGTTTTGTAGCTGCTTGCCTACAATTTCCAGCACTTGAAAATCATCGTCTAATGAGACAATTTGAGTGGAAACCATTCTGTATCTCAGTTACTCTCCTGACTCATCATGACCAACTGAGGTAACTCATCACTAACACAAACAGTTCATTTGTCCATCAACAATGGCAGAAATAACCTCCTGGAGGATGTATAGTGGGCTGGCTATGAAAGGCCCTATGCCAGAATAAAGGGAGTGAGGACTTCAAAACTGTACCTGCACTCTACGTATCCTCAAGAACATAAAATAACTAAAACTGCCTGTTTCTGCTTCGAAGAAAATTTGTCCGTGGTATTTGTAAGAGCCATCTGTTCTCCAAAAGTTCATTGACCATTGCACAAATGGAGTGGCAATGCCTAACAGGAGGTCTCTAATGGGCACATGAAGAGAGCAAGCTGAACAGCTCAGTCTTTAACTATTAAAAACTGGCTTTGGTTGGGCTCCCTGGCTGAACTGCCAATGGCTTGGCCATTAGAGGGCTCGAGATGTTTATCTGCAGATAGGTTTAGGGCTCTTCATCAATTTTCAACACTCTGTGGCTCTTCCTAACCCGCTATAAACTCTGCCTGATCTCTGGATCTGCCTGGAGCCTTGTGCAAGATCAAGTTCATGCACCCAGAATGGAAGGTGTGTGAGAGCTGTAGAAAAACAATAGATTTGGTGATGGAAAACACTGAAGCCTATATTTTCATTTCTCTTAGATGCAGCCACTAGTACTCATATCACTGAAAACACCAGAAAGTCCTTTCAAAGGAGAAGGAGTCTCTCGGGTCAGGTATTATATGGAGGCAACAAGACCCCAGCACTCACCATGCCTTCTGCGGGCAGCATCCTTCAGTGCCCCACTTCTTTTTGCTCTTGAAGAAGACTTATGCCTTGAAAGAGCTCCCATGGAGCACAATTCATCTGCCTAGCAATACACTCACCATGGGCTTGCGAGAGATGACTCTACTTCGCACTGTTTCTCCTGTTCAAAATATCTGCCAAGATATTTATATTTGGCTCTTCCTATGTGTGAAATCTCTCCTCAGCCAGGGCCCTGTAAAACAGCTTTGCTATAAGGCACCGGTGAGGCTCCAAACTGGTAAAACAAGCGGTGAGGCAGGAGGCGTAACCTCCACAGGAGGTAAATCGTGACAACACAGCTTGCAAAGAATAGCAGACGTCACCACGCTCACCCAAAGCTTGCCAAAGAGATTGTTTGTTTGAGTTCCCTCCATCGCCTCTTTACACGTACACAATTGCTCACGCACACAAAGCTAATGAACAACTACATACAAATAAACACACACATGCTAAACCCCAATCAAACTATGCTCCTTCTGCCAGCTGGAAAAGGAGGGTTGGAGTGTTTCTTGTTTTCCCTTTTTTTTTACCCGCACAGCAAACACTGAGACACCAGTTAAGAACCTGTATAGAAAAGATAGAGCAGTATAATGGGGACATAAATACCTGAAACAAACTCAGCTGCTTTGCCTAGGAGGAGCTACTATTTCACTTCAGTGCCTGCTGAAGTTGTGGATTCCTCCCTTGGTCTCAGCAGTGATTTTCTTTCCTTAATTAATCAATTACACATGTAACTGTGGTCCATTAGCAAGGCAGATGACTGTCTTCAGACTCTGATTACTGGTTTTGGAAGAGCCCAAAAATGTTTCAGTAGGATGAATAAATTTCCTCTATGAGGTTTTAATGAGACCATTTAGCATTTTTAAAAAAAAGAAACAAAACAACAAAAACTGAAATGGGCATAATAAGCCAACTCCACCTACATCATGCACTTGGGAAAAACAACAGGCTTCAGTTTTAGACCCTGTCTACACTTAATTGTACTTGGAAGAGTACATAATGGAGGACTAATGGTACCTATGTGTTTAGCCACTTAGCAGTGCAGAGGGGATGATTTCCTACACACAGTATAGCACTTTGGTTGGCTGTTTTATAAGATAATGATCAGGACATATACAGTAGTAACAGACTGCCGGGGCTAGCATATCCTGGGTTATAAACCCCAGCTGGTCATGATCATAGTTATTAATAATAGCAGTAATCTGCATTTCTAAATCACATCTGACTGCAAGAGCTACCAGAGTCTGTTTGTATAATATACCTATTGCAGTAAGTCTAATTTCATCTGTGTATAAATATAGGGGGGCATGTTTTCAAAGAAACAAAAGCTCAGTTCTTAGAGCAACTCAGTATACAGTGCTGCACACAAAAATACAGCCAGGATTTCAGTACTTGCTTTTCTGACATCTTCCCATAATATACACAGTGTGTCTATTCATTTCATTAATCCGTTATTGACAAGAAGAGCTCAGGACTTTGATTTTAAATCTCATCTGAGAGTCTGAAAGCCTTTACTCTCCGGTAAGTGCTTGCCCCTGGGTCACTGCTACTATTATATGCTGATTTGCATTTACATATTTGTATGGAGGCTGCATTGTATTTGCTTTCTCCTATCTGGTTTTTTTTCCTGACACTGAGGATGAAAACAGCAATCAATGTGGGACATCAGCAAGAGCTCACAGCTGTCCCCATCCCCGTTACCTTCCTTCAGCCTTTCTTAACGTTTTACTGATTATTTTTCAAACTCAGAGGCTTAAAGCCAGGAAATTCCAGAAAAATTGATTCTGAACTCAAGTGCTAAAAATATACATTTCATATAATGCTGAAAAGAATCAAGGTGATCCCCACTCTACATTTGCCAAAGCGTCTCTGAAATCCAAATAAATTAAACTTCTTATTCAATCAGTGTTGCCAAGTGGATGGGTACAAGCATCTTGTTCTCCTCCAGTAGTGAGCATTGGATGACAAGTATATTGGCCATATTCTGAGACTTATTCTGATAATTGTTTTACTGATAAGGGAGGCACCAGGGCCTTTGAATCCTTGCTGGAGCAGTGTCCTACATCCCTGCTGGAACATCTCCAGAGCTCCTGGTGCTGCCCCAAGCTATGGATTCAGCTAGGCTTTCACTCCTCTTTCCTCTAAGGATATTCAGATACCACTGAGGAGTGAGATGTCAGCAATATATGGATAAAATGGCCCAAAAGCTGGGATAAAGGCAGCTCAGTAAGAAGCAACTTGCATTGTAAGGAAGTCTTACAAGTATGCAGCCTGTTAATAACTGCCTCCATTTGTGACAAATGTCACCAGGCTGATTTGAGCTGCTTTGGAGGCAGAATGGTTAGCTACTATCTATCACCCTGGAAGATGCCCTCAACAAATGATTCACGTTTGAAGGGGCGTGGGGTGGTGTTCTGTTTTGTTTTGTTTTCTTTTCCTGATGAGTAATTTCAACACGGAAATCCTGGTTTTCAAAGGCTTCAGAGTTAGGGTCATCTCTGCAGGCCATTTGCATCTCCCCAACCCATCAGCCCTATTGCACTTTGTGTTGCACAAACTTGAAAGCAAAACTTGAAAAGGGTCAGAAAGCAATGGAGAAGATTAAGTCTTTGGGCACTTACACAGCTTCAGAGCTATGATGGCCAGGAAAAAACTTGCTGCGGCACCTGGAAAGGCAAGCAGTCTATGCATAGGTACTGGCTTTTGGGTTGACATTACCTCTGGAGTGGGAGAATGGCCCAAGTTACAGCTGACTCCTCAGAAAAGACCTGCTTAGGCATCCGTTCAACTCTCTCAGGCATGGGCGTACGTAGAACCAGGGTGGTAAAAGACAAATACCAGTATCAATATAGTCAACACAGATCTTGCAATGTGCTCCACTGAATCGACTTAAGTTTTCTGGAGTTGTGTCAATGTGGTGTCTTAAAGACCTGACCCCTGAAGGTTTCTGCTGCAAACTGAAGAAACACAGATGAGCTCAAGAAAATTAGATTCAGTCCGTCATATCAAAATTTCAGGAATTTGAACTCTGTGGTGCCAGAATGTCACTTTTTTAATCCTCACACCTGTCATCTACATTTTACAGCCACTGTCTTGTCCTTTTGCCTCCAGTTCACTGCAGCCAGGTCTTCAATGAACCAAATACCTCTTGCACATCTGTTGGGACCACTTCTAAACCCGTGTCTTTCCTCTCCTGCATTTCTGACAGCTTTCTGTGTTCCTCAGGATGCACAAACTCTGGACAGGAAATTCCTGGGGTCTGACTAGTCACAGAGTGCTGACTTTAGGACACATTTTTTCTCTTCCAATGGCACACATACCATTAATAGCCAATAAACTTTGGATCTTGAGGTAGGGCACTTGTAGTGATGAGTGAGGATTCAGGAATCATTTGAACATGCTCATCTAGCTTATTTATATTTGTGCTTAGTTTTGGGAATAAGATGTGAGTGTAATTGAGCATCTTGAGTGCAGTGTGTAGCTTGTGTAATTTCAGATGTACTTTTGTGAAAATCTTCCAGAGCTGCCTCTGGGAGTCTTCTTCAGAGAAGTTTTGCAGTTACCTGACCCTCACCGTAGTTTGACACTTTTAAGCAATTTTCTGTAGAAGAAGTGCTCTTACTGAACCCAAGGCATTCGGTGGAGGAAACAAACTCCCACAGAGGCAGAAAAATCACTCTAATTCACCTGATGGATTCACTCTCAGCAAAAAGCCCATGAAACAGACCCCATTACCCTGTCCTTGAGTTGAGGACAAGGGGAACAGAATCAGTCACTTCCCCAGATATGACTGTAGATGGGAGCTGTCAGTCCTCAAGACACCACGAATCATGGAAGATAGACAACAAAATCAACAGCAAACATTTCAGCTTCCTCCATCTGTCCCTGCAGATGCATCTTAAACTGGGATCTTTGCAAGGAGAGCCCAATTTCACGTCACCTGCCAGTGGCTGAATCTCCAAATCCCCAGTCATATTCTGCAGCAAGCTGATATCTTGCTGAAGTCAATGGACTCGGCTCTTCGCAGGACTGGGCTCTCTGCTAGCACACGTGGTCACACAAGATGTTGTGACAAACCCGTATCAGATCACATACCTATCCCAATCCAAGCAGGCACTGGCTACAGGCTTAGGCCATGTGAATGGTTTTATATCCTATTATAAAGGTACCAGTTCCTCACTGTCATCCAGTCCTCACCATCTCTCAGGCAGTTTAAGAGACAGTAATGGCACAGTTATCAACACCTTCACATTTTCTGTTTTGTTACCTCCAGTACAAATATCAATTACACAGTCTGACAAGGAGAAAATGAAATTGCAGAGTGTTAGGCTGCAGGTATTTAGTTCAATGATTGGGGCTGTCTTTAAAACACTATAATGACACCATCCCAGCCAGATAACAGAGAGATGGGGGTATTATGTGCATTCCTACACTTTGAATTTAAATTAAAATTTGCTGTGATTTAAGATGTTATCTCCTTTGAAGGTCTATACTTTCCTTGGAGAAAATAATTATTCTCAGCTAATAATGTGAGTCGCTAGGCTAGTGATTAGTACATTTGCAACAGGGTAAATTTGCTTCCTATTGTCAAAGACTCAGGTGCATTATTTACTGCATAGTAATCTCAATCTGGAATGAATCTTTGACTTGAAAGGACACCTATTCTTTAAAGCTCATCATCACCTTGCCCTGCTTTTGCTTATGCCTCAATTTGGAAAGTACACTTTTCTTTGTGATTTGCAGAAGTCATTACCAAATGCTTGAAAGTCCATCAGCCAGGTTACCTGGACGTTTTCTTTTATGAATAGTAGTAACAACAATGACAATAAATAAAGCTAAATTAAAAGCAGTTATACAAGAATGCTGGGTGTGCCCTTTGAAAAGTAGGGCCATTGCAGTGGAAATCTCTGTTGCACAAACATTTCACCTTGTGCTGATTCCTTGTCTTGCATGAGGAAATCATGGCTGAGATATGCCTGGTGATTAGCTCAGCCCTTATTCCTTCCCTGCCACTATCTCACATAATGGAGGAATTAATTCTCAATGATTATGTTGCTGATAAGGGAATTCCCAAGACTACAGTGACTGAACATATTGGATTTACATAATCCTGCTTAAAAATCAACATTGCATTTGCATCATGTCACCAGATTCCAAATGCATGAAACAAGGGTGGATACGTGGGGAAGTCATACCTGAAGATGAAGAGAGAAAACAGAGAGAAAGAAAAGGAGACAGAAGGTGATTTTCCCAGATTTTGCTGTGCCATGAATCACCTCAGAGATCTAGTTCAGAAGTCTTTCTTCTGAAGTGAGAAAGAACTGTCAGCTTTTCAGCAAGCCATACCACCACTCTAATTTTCATTCAGAGAACCTGCCACCCACACCTCTGCTACTTTGGGAATTGCAAGCACAACAGAGATTCAGGCTGAAGCCTTTGCCGTTGCTTTGCACCTTCACCAGCGCTGTACTGGGAAAAGCCAGAAGCCATTGGAAAGGCCCATTGCAATGCCTCACACAGAATGGATACCAGCAGTCAGAAGAGGATTATTGTCTTCTGATTAGCTTGGTAACTGCTCATATTTTAGTGCATCCTTCAGCATAAGACCATTGGGGCAAAGACTTTTCAAGAATAGCTACCCTGTTTAAGATCACGTGCTCATTTCGTTGGAAGTAGCTACCTCATGCTACAAGCTTTTTCTCTGTGTTGCTTGTGGTTCTTGGAAATTATCTGAGATTGTTCTGTTTCTTTGCAAGGGCTCAGCATTCTATGCTGGCAAATGCTACCAGAAAGACAACCCTGGAGAATAAAATGTTCTATTCATCTGATAAAGCCCAGACACTACCACATCAAAATTCCTGTGTAAGCCTGCCTCCAAGTCTTAAGCCAGCCCTAAGAAAGGAAAGGTAGTAGACTGAAGGTTGTTGACACATCCCAAGTAGCTCACTCTCTGAGTTTCCCCTCAGCTTGGGCTTGAGTGGAGCCAATCTCAAAGCTACTCCTCTTGTCAATGAATTTCTTCAAAACACCATCCTCACATGAACAAGGTTTCCAGCAAAGGGCCACGAATTCTCCCCTACAAGCACAGGATGTGAGCTGGGAAAGTCTTTCAACTTGTCTGTGATACCATTTACTCCTGCAACAGTGGATATAAGCTTTGGTCTTGTCTCTCTTGGAGGGTACAAGAGGTTTATATTGTCACTGCTGTTGAATGAGCAGTCTGAGACAAGTATCACTAGGCTGTTTAGGCTATCTGTGCATTGCCAAGGAGCAGACTGGGATGTCAAAATTTCCAGACAAGAGTTTCTCACAGATCTAGAAGTGGAGTGACCATGAAAAGCTGCAATTGTTAAAACTCCGTTTTTAAGACCAGACGATGGTCAGAAAACTGTTTGGGTTTGAATTTGGGGGTTTTGTTTGTTTGTTTTCTAACATTTCCCTGCATCATTTTCCCATTTGGATTTCCTCTTCTTTGTGAAATCCTATCTCTAAAGCCTATCTAAGGCAATATTTCATCCCCAGTGGACATCAGAAGGTTGCAATAACCATGGTCATGATTTAGGGATACACTTAACTTCAGCCTTGAACTCCTCTGTGGTGGGTGTGGCATTCACCCAGAGTTACTTCTTTTTTTTTCCTTAACCAGCATTTCTCCCGTGCAAGTTTTATACTGAACCTTGACTGAAGGAGATATAGAAACTGGTTACTTGGAATTAAATTTGCACCACTTAAAAGAAAAAGCTGTTTTAACTGACCTGGAAGAGGGACATGCTGCAATACCAGAGACAAATGCCAGCGAAGTAACAGAGCTTCAGGACATTGAATAGTAACTGGCACCCCTAAACCAAAACCTCTGAAAATCTGCCAAAGAAGGTCTCTCGGGCCCCTAATGCAGGGGTGACCACACACAGAGCAAGAGGTGTGCCCCAGAGACCAACACAAAGGTGACACTATTCCTGTCCTCTTCCGGGTGAGATGTGAAAGGGGACAAAGTGACTTAGCAGGGTCCTACAGCCAGGCTAAGCCAGGGCTGTGAACTCTTTTTGGTCTCTTTGGATAGGGTCAAATGAGGGCTGTAAAAAAGTTGTTCTGAAATATTTATAGGCCTAAGGGCTCAGTACATGGCAGGTTTCTTCGCAGCAGTTTGTTGTTCAGGGGTCTATGGGAAGGAACAGGGCTGCAGGGAAGTTTTCAAAGCTCTTGTCCTTATCCTGAATAAGAAAGGATAAAAGCACTGAATTTATCATTCAAAGATGTATTTTGAGAGGCTAAGTACAACATTCTCTTCCCAGTCTGAAGCAGAAGATTTCAAGGCTAAGAAACGGCTCCCTCTGGAGAAATATTACCAACTTCTTATGAAACCCCACAGCCAACTCGGAGCCTGCTCCAGCTGCTCTCCTGCCCATGGCACTCCACCATGGGGACAGGCTGCAACCCTGGGAAGGTATGTCATCCCTGGAGTAAGTCTCTTTACTTTGCCAGGGTTACAAAAGAGAGCAATGAAGCCACTTGAGATCTGGCTTCAGTCTCCTTGCAGTTAGGTCTGTTTTTATTTGCTGGATAGCTCTTTGGTTTATTTTCTATGGTGAAGCAAAAGCTTTCCAGAGAAACCTAAACTCTTGGTTTTCAGAGGGAAACCGTCAATGTAAAATCCATGGTAGACAGCAGCTGCATCCAGCTGTGGTGGGAGCAAGCTCATAAGGCTGGGGTAAAGCCCCACTTAACTAGATCACAGATCTCAGGTTGAGCTCCATGGTTTCTACAAGCTGTAAGAAGGACAACTGCAATGTTTGCTGGTGTTATTTGGTTAATTTTTGGCAGGCTCAGTCCTCTGATCCGAATCACCTATCACCCACGTAGGGAAGGCATTGAGGATTTGTGGCTGCAGGTTGTTTTGAGGTTATAAGCAAAGCACTTAGAAATATATGTGTTGTATTTTGTCTTACATTCATGATAAAGGGATGTGGGAGGGGTTCATGAAACCACTCTGGGGAGACACTTCTTATTTTAAGAGCTCAGATTTTAACTGCGGGAAGTTCTGCCCATGCTTGAGGCTGGAGAAAGAGGAACCAGTGAGGCAATGCTGGTGACATCTTGCCATGACTAGCTGGGCTGGAGACCTTGTCTTCAAAACCCACCCACTGCAGCATCTCAGCAGGCTGCCCCAGGAGTCACTGCTTGCGCTGACCTGTTCCCAGGTCTGTGGGTAATGCACTGGCCAGCCCAGAGCTTTTCTCCTCTAACTGGAATCTCATCACAATTATACAAGGAATTTACATCTCCCCTGGAAAACACTTAGGAGCTGCAGGCTAAGAAAGCTTGAAAACCATTGCGTTAGTCTACTGAAGCAGAAACTCTTGTATTTTCTCCCCCATAATTACATTTGCTTTGCTTCAGGTTTGCACAACTCCCATTTCAAAAGCTTTGGCACTACACAGGGCTCGCTCTTCTCTAAACTTTCTAATCACTGCTCTTTCACCCCCTTTTCCCTGACTTTCCTGGGGGTCAGACCCCTGTGACCTGTACCTGATGGCACTGCTGCAGCACCCTGTCTGTGCATGGCGTGGGTCCCGGCCAGGACTCCTGGTGCTGGGTGCAGCCTCCTGCAGCCAGAGCTGCAGCAGCTGGTGATCAGGGACTAGCAGGCCATGGTGTGTGCAGCTGCTGCCATCTTCTGGTCTTATTGAGACTAATTTCGGGCCCGAAAAAGCTGAGGCAGAATGAGTACGGCCAGGTGTAATAATTTAGTTTTACATATAAATGCATATGCATGCATATTTATATATGTAGGTATAGATACACAAATATTTTTATAGGTGAAACAAGTGCTGAACAATAAATTTATATCTCACTTGTAATTTTTTCAACTAGTACTTTATGGGTTAGGGCAGTAACAACTGTATACACTTAAAATGTTAAAAATGATATATAAGCCCTAACTGTTCACATTATCATGGACCAAGACGGCTGCAAGTTCTTCAGTTAATTCTTGCCCACCAAGAACAGTAAAAAAAAATCTGAGGGAACTTCTTTGGCTAGTTCTTTCTGTTTTGTACATATCCGTTTACAAGAAACTGGTCTGAGAACCACAGACTCACTTAATATCAGCCACAAAGTCATATCAGTGTTTGTGCATTGGCAGGGTGCTCAGTCTCCAGCAATTTCTGCCACAAGCTGGAAAAACAGGGCTCCATTTCCCAGTACCAAGTGCCTGGCCAAGTTGTTGTTCTTCCCCTGATTTTTCAATGAATATGAACTCAAATTGCCACATTTGATCTCTACTTTAAGAGTCCCAAACCCAGGGTGTGAGATATAGGAGCACTGATAAAATAATGGGCCAGCTTCCCATAATCTAACTCAAATCATATTCCCAATATCAAGTCACTTCACAATTCAGAAGCATCACTCAGACCTATTGCTGGATTTAGTCGCTGCTGGGAATGCCATCATTCCAGCCTTCTTTCTCCACCAGGTAACCTTCTGTGACAGCTTGGGTGAATATGCACATCCAGGGAATCTGGGTCATTTATTGGTAGCTACGAGAATCTGTGCCAGAAACTCCACACAGTGAGAAACATGAGATGGTTGAGGTAGAATCATCAATATGGAAAAATAGGAACACAGATTTGCAAAGGTTTTCTTATCATCCACACCATCCTATGCTATCTCAGGCAGCCATATCACATAATCCTGCTCTTACATTCCCTGTACCCTGCTTTAAAATTCGTCAGGGTTTTTTTATGCAGTTTTTATCAGCAACCTTGTCTGAACATTCAAATATGGGATTTTCCTGCTTACTGAGATTTCAGCCTTACACAGAATGTCAACTAGCCTGGAGTAAGGACCACTCGAAAGAACCTCCAAGGCTTTCAGTGCAAATCTCTGACCTTTATTTAAAAGCCCACTTCTGAGAAAATGCTTGTCGACTGTGTTTGCTAATACATGGTTTCCTACATAAAGGCGGAACACACAGAAGGGGCTTACAGACTGTTGACTACCATAGCTCTGTACTCCACAGTCGGACATGAGCATTGCAAAATTCACAGCTGGCAGCTCCCACTTGAGACCAGTCCTAACCAGCTCCTACCTGAGACCAGTCCCTACCAGTGCCCCCAGACTGCTGCTGGCTTTGGGTGACCAAGTGGGACCCCAGCTCAGATGGGTCTATGGGACCCAGCTGAACCTGAGCTGAGGAATAATGCCTGATTTAGTCTCCTGATGACAGAGTTATCTTCATGGTTCCTTTATTACATTTCCAGTATCTTCTAGCTCTTTATCTCTCACTTGAATATTAGCTTTATGATGTTGCATATGCAGTGTATGTGAAGAGAGGACTAAACGCTGATTGACCTGACAACCTTTCAGCACCTGAATGTCTTATCAGCAAGCCAGAGTTGACTCAGAATCAAAACCCTGCTGCCCTTCAGTGGGTCTGGGGGAAGAGACATCACTGCATTTTATGGAATACATAAAGTTGAAATTCATGCATAAACCCCATAGTCTGCCAACCAGCCTCCACTGCTTACACCATGAGCTCTTTTCTCATGCAGTTGATATTGTGCAGGTCTCTGTCATCCTGCTCTGAAAGCATGGGGTGGATAGTTAGATTTGTACAGAGCTGCAAATAAAAAAAAAGAGCACACATCCTTAGAAATACATCCATAAGAGTGTATGCTATGGTCAAATGGTGTGCCAAGCTACAAGAAGCAGTGCTTTTTTGTTTTGGATATATTCTTGTTACAAAGCAGAGTTTAGCTTTCTGGTTTTGCATGGCACTTGAAAATATTTCACCCTTCCTCCACCAGAAAACTTTTCAGGATAAAGGTTTTCTCATGTAGTGTGTTAGGAAGTACACAGTGTGAAAAAATAGTGATAGAAGGGAGACTTAATTGAGGTAGGCTTGTTTGAGAGAGCAAGGACGTACAAGTAGCAAACATCAGAGGAAGTCCCCACATTGTCAGGGTACAAAGTCACCCACAGCAGCCCTTGTAAAAGGACTCAAAGTACACATTAAACACAAACACTACCAGAGTCATTCTTTTTCTTCCAGCTTTTTAATGTGACGGAGAGAACAAAACCAAAGTCCATTGGAATAGCTGCAATTTCCAGTGACAACCAGACACAGATGAAATAAAAAAAAAATAAAAGAAGAAAGGTTTCGAAGGAAGAAAAGGAACCAAGGGACTGGAATTGGCTATTTCACACACTGAATCGACAGAACATCTAAATGAAATGTTTCATTAAATGCACAACACTGGGTGTTATTTACAGTGGAAGTTGCAGTGTGTGTACATTTATACAGCACTAGCATCACATACAGCAAAGAAATTTCTTTCATTTTGTTTCCTTTGCAGTTCCCAGGCTTGATTCTTCCTAAAAGCAGCATTTGCTAATATGAGGGTAAGAAACTGAGGGAGAAACTTGATGAAAATATAATGTATGGGGCTCAAATCTACATAAACCTAAAAATATACTCTCCAGTTTTGTGTGTCATTTGGGAAGTCAAAGGACATAAACAGGGAACATAAATGGACCTAGGGCCTCCTTAACAGTATCAGAGTATACTCTGTTGTTGGAGGTCTCAAAGCAGGACCTGGAAGAGACCTGCACGTCTGCAGAAAGCTCGGCTCCATGCAGCTGTCCACTCCCCAGTGTGCAGAACATCTGGCTCTGGATATGGGTTTTCCAAGAGTGACCCTTTTCTTAGTCCAAAAGATCCATGCACCGCTGTTTGTAAGTCACATAGCATTTCAAGGGGATGAGGATTGTATGGGCGAGGAAGGGATCACTCCATCCAGCCCCAAGCTGCAGCCACCACCAGTAGGATGTAGCAGAGCCAAAGGCAGTGGCAGGAGCTGTCCTGCACAACTGAAGTAAAGGAATAGTCATACGACAACTAGTTAAATCAACAGGGAATTCAAGGAGGCAGAACTCTTACCATAATACCACTGGTCTTTTGTAATAGTATCAACAGTGCTCTAAATGCCTGTTTCTGCATGCTCAGAAGCTCAGTGATGAACTCCTCCTGTGACCCACGTTACACTGCTGGACAGATAAAGACACTAAGTCACAGCAGGCCAGTTCGAGTTCCCTAGAACCACCTTTCCCATGCCACAAAGTCCCTGGCTAAGTGGCTGGACTGGTGTGCCATGCATGCATGAAGAGGTCCAGCTGTCCTCTAGAAGAGGTCTTTGGGATTTAAGGCAAGTCCCCTGTCTTGGTTGTCTGTGCTCCTGTTGCTGTAAAGTTCATGAATCCAAAGAAATAGTGCTCTGCGGGGATTGTCAGTGGACCTGTGGTCAGGAGTTTTTTCCTCTTCTCTGTGGATGGTCCAGTGTATCAAAACTCCAAGACAAGGAGACTGTTCACTGTGGCAAAAGTAGGCAGGGGGAACCATTGGAGGAGGCATGTTGGCCCTTGCACTGCAGGTGTAACGCTGATTTTACAGTAGAAATAAAGCTGAGCCATCAGAGGAGGTGCCTGATGAGAAATCTCCCCCTGCTCGGTGCTCCAGGGTCTGTAGCTCGGGCTCAAACTAGCAGGTAGCCCACGGCTTGAAACTGAGACCCAAATCAAAACACGGCCAGTGCTGAGGGGACTGCACCCATCAACCATTTTGCTCTGGAGAGCAGTACATGAGGCCCACGCTGATTTACACCATGACAAGGACAATAAACAAACACATCAGGAGTATTGACTAAGCCTTGTTCACGCTGAAGCTGGATGGGAGACATCAGCCGAGGTGTCACAAAGGCAGATGCCTGAGCTGGAGCCATTGCCCTGGGTTCCCCTGTTACGGAAGGAGAGGAGCAGGGCTATCCAGGGCAAGCCATCTTCTTCTTGGCATGGTGCCTGAACGTGGGCATATATTGCCTATGCCTTTCAACCGAGAATAATGGGAACCCAGGGTGATGAGTTCAGATCCAGACATCTAACTCATAGGTGTCTAAGGCTAGGTGACATGATTTCCCCTTAGCTTTTCCTTTCTTCCTTCTCTGTTCATTGTTGTCCTTTCCCAGGCCCTTGTGTACCAGCTGCAGTGCGTGTTTGCCCTTTTCCTATTAGGTCATGAACTCCCTGGTCAAGTCAGGGACAGGAGCCTTGTCATGACACACATGCATCATCCCCTAGCCCTCAGGTGACTGACCCATGCATTTTAGGGGTGCAAAGAGTTTCTACAGTCATGTGGGTAGCCCAGGTAACATTGATAAGAAGACCCTATTGCTCTTTACCTTGTCCCAGCTAATCTCTCAAAGGTGAGGTTTAGCAGCCTGCGAAAGAGCCATTCTGTAAAGTAGAAAGGTTTCTAAGATTGGATAATATTTCCTAGTATTACCTTGCCATTTCTATCTCCTCAAGACCTCAATTTCTTCCTTCTCTGAAAGTTAACAGAAAAGTTTTTCAAAATAAATGATGTCATTAGTGTCAGTGTGCAATGTCAATGGAGAACACAAATAGTCAGGTTTGCTGTCAGAGCATTGGATGATATGTAAATAAGAGTGCCTCATAAAATAAATAGAGATAAGTTCTGGCTCCACAAAGCAGCACAACAGAATAGCCCAGAAAATGAAACAATTTTTTTTCCCTCCCAATTGCAATGTGGTAATTGGCATGCACAGCTTAACAAACTGGATGAAACATAAAGACTATGGTGATCTTTTGTGTTGAAATACATATTTAGCTGCTTCTCACCATGCAAAAGGACCAGACATTCTTAGAGAAAAAAACCCCCACATTCTGGGCTGTGATTCTCAACAGAAGCTGTGAACCGCTGCCAAAGGACATAATTACGTTCACTCCTACCTTAGAGAAGGAACCTTGCTGTTTTGAAGACAAATCAAAAAAAGGCCCTAAGCTACCCATAAGATGAAGAAATGAGGCATAATAAGCTCAGTTATTACAGCAGCTTGTGATTTTATCAATTTCATAAACCTCAGAATAAATCTCAAAAATCCCAAAGAGCCCATTGCAGCCTAGCTGCTCCATAAGTGTTTATCCCTGATTGACACAATGATAAAGATGATGCTTATTAAAGGGTTTTGCCTCATCGGCAAGGATTTGTTTCTTGTGATCTAACCATGCTCTGTGTCCTTCATCTGTCCTCTGCAGCAACACTGACTCCCACAGTTGCGTGGGGCTGGCCCTGGTGTCAGCTCTTAGTGTATTTGACTGTCTCTGTGCAGCTGAAGGCAGAGTTGTTAGACTTCAGGCCTGCTGGATTTCAGCCTAGTCCTGTGTGTTTTAGTGAGGGAAAAAAAAAAAAAAAGAAAAGAAAAAAGGAAACAAGAGGGATCCAAAGAAAGGTAAATCAGAAGATCATTAGCACAAGTACAGAAGAATTTTTTATGTCACAAAATATCCTGGTGAGACCTGGTGAGAAATTTTCTGCATTATGTGACAGTTTCTGATCAATTCTGGTCTGTTGCTGAGCTTGTTGAAAGGATCTAATTAGCGCTATCTAGTCAATTGTGAGCATTGGTGGTGTTACTTAATAGTATGCATTTCATTCTTGTTTCCCAAGAAAATATATCCCAAAATACACAACTCACTTTGCTTCTAGGTGCAACAGGACTTAAGTCATATGATAAAAAGGGCATAGGAATTTCAAAAATGGTCTTTACGGGATATCAAACTTAAACGTGCCACTTAATGGAGAATTTAATGTTCTGTACAGTAAAAGCTTTCTGCGTGCATTCCCTGTGTAACAAGTTAAATGGCTTTAAGTAACTGTGCTTACAGTGTTTCAATGAGACCCAAGTATATAAGAAAATCAAGCATCATATTCTTTAAATAATATGGCTAAAATGCTGGTAAATTCACAGTTACCATACTCTAGGTATTACACAAAAAGTCCCCTATTTACACTGGATAATATGTACACATTTGGTTTGTGGAATGCTCCAACATCATATCAATTTCTCCTCTGTGAACATTGTAGGAAAAAAATTCTTAATCATCATAGAAATATATATTCCCAGCCATCAAAACATTTAAATATTCCGTGTCTGGATGTAAAGAATGAAGTGTCACTAAGTTGATCATGACTCCAGATAATCTTGAATTAGTGGGATTAGTTTTTAGTGTCTCTCTTAAGATCCTCTTGAGGGTGCAGAAATTAAAAATTATAACTTTCAATAGCTGATCACTTCAATGTGTGTGTGTATGTTTGCAAGTATGTGTAAATACATATATATATGTATATAAAATTATGTATATATTTCTCTCCCAGAACAAGAAGGTGCCTAGTGATTCTCTATGCCCAAGTGAAGACAGTACAGGGCTTTGAGACCCTGGTTCTTCTGAGACAGCCAAGCGCCCACCCTCATATCCTCCAGAAATCAGGACTGACTCACTCTTTCAGGTGGTAACCCCAAAATCAAGACCGTTAGGGTCACTAGTCACATTTGTAGCTCTTGTCCCTATTGCTGGAGCTCACCTACAGCAGGTTTGTTACCTGCCTCCCCTTCGGATGCCTCTCTTGTCTGAGCACAGCTGATATGAATTGCCAAGGAGTGCTGGGCAAGGCAGGCAGTATCTCACAGCTCGGCAAAGGCATAAAGGGTCAGGATCTGTTCTCCCGTCAGACACGCTCACACCCACGCAGGCACACACATGCACGAAACCGCTGTTGGCATCCTGTGTCATTACACTGGGATGGAGAGGGAAAGGGTAGACTCCCAGTGTAGGCAAGGTTAAACCCAAGCTCTGCAAGGGGTATGTAGTAGCTGCATGCACCGGTCGTGGCTGTAAAAGGGTCAGAAACTAAGGGTTTCATTTTTATCCCTTTGGGCTTTTCTTTCCCTCTGCCCAATCTGTTTGAGGTATCGACAGAACAGTATAGAAATGGACATTTTGATTTTTCCAAACATGGCTCTTTTTTGTTCTTCTTCTACGTCTGCCCCCCCAATCCCCCCTGGCCTCAGTTGCTCACATCAGGACCTGTTCTCGAGTCTCTGGCAGGCGCAAAGCGAGCAGGCCACCTCCAACCAGAGCAGAGGAAGCCAGAAGGATGGGAACCACCTTGGTTATCCCTACGAAGGAGGCAAAGATTGAGTTCCCCAGGATGGCACCAAACTTGCAAAGCCCATTGAGGATGCCAAAGGCTGTTGCCCTGTGGGGAAGAAAAGCAGAAAGCAACAGTTAGGAGGGAGGTTCTTGGCACAGCTACAGAAGGTCTGGATGGGTAATTTTGTGAATGCTCTTATGTTGCCCAGGCTACGCTTCTAGCAAGTAAAGTCAGGCAGAAAAAATAGATAAATAGACGTCGGTGTTTTGCATGTCTGTGTGAATGAGGAGAATGTCTGTGTGTATTCATTTCTCCTTTTCATCTCAGCTTCTCCCTAGCCCTAGAGTGGCCCACTATGACAGCCTTTTCCCTCCCCAAAGACAGCAGGACACAACCTGCTCTAGAACTTGTCAAAGCCCTTCCAAGTGCTGGCTGGAGTGAGCTGTCACCAGACAAACAACCCGGGCTCTCCTCCAAATTCTGCTTCACCCAGCAGCTAAAAGCACAGTGCCCTCAAAGCACAGTCCTTCTCCCTCCCTTCTGACTTCCCCCAACAGCCTGAAAAAGGAAAAAAAGGCTTATAATGATGTTGCAAGGAAAGATTTCATCTGCAGCACATCCTCCCAAAGTTTCCTGTACTTCCTCATCTCCCAAACCATTCTGTGCACATGGGTGTCTCGAGGTTGTGAAGGGGAAGGCTGTCACGGTGATGAGCTATGACAAAAGGCTGGGGGATACAGTCTGAAAGGCCAGACCTCCATGCACTTCCATGGAAATGACAGACTCCGTATTTTATCTGCCTGTAATTTCCATACTCCCATGCAACTTCCTGTGTACAAGCCACCGTGAATGCAGAATTATGCTTGCAAATGTCTGTGCTGATCCAATATAGCTGCAGAACCACCCAACCCTTAAGGACTGGTGAAAATAAAAAAAAAATACACCTCCCCCACCTACATGTATCTAGAGTGAGCATTGACTTCTTCCATCAAGAACTGAGAGGCCAAAGTCAGAGGGTGGAGACTAAAAGGAGAAATATTCTGCGCACCTTTTGTCAGTGGGGTAGAGCTCCACGGTGATCACGTCCAGGGCATTCCAGGCAGCAATGCTGGCCCCGCAGAAGAGGCACTGCCAGCCGATCATTGCTGACTCGCTGTTGCCAAAAAAGAGAAAGAAGCAGCACATTGCCGAGATCAACATTGAGCCACCTACAGGGGGAAACCAAGAGAAAAATGTTGGCACCAGTTTCCCCTGTCCACAGTTGAGCAAACAGACTTGTTGGTAAAGATGGCTTTCAAGTGACGGAATTTCACCCCAGAACAAATTAAATCTGCAAGAACCCAAAAATACCTTGATGCTGCCTATCCGTCATTCTCTGATGCTGGAAACCAGCCTGAAAATGTTCTCAATGACCATCTGATCTTGCTGATAGTCCTGCTCTACAGAGACTCTGAAGACAGGCTTTTCCAGGCAGGTTTCCAGCATCTCAGACTTCCAGATGGACCCAGGAAGAGAAGAGGCAAGTAAACATGAAAGTCAATGAGGAGGAAGAATCACTGTGAAGGTTTTCCAGCTTGAGTTTTGAGTGAAGAGCTGGTGCGTTTCATATCATATTGAAAACACTTGATGCATTTATAGTCTCAACTAGGATAATTTACAGTCAATTTTATGAAGCACTTGAGGTCTCTTTTAATTATAAGAACATCATTAGATTTCATGGCACATTTGCACAGGAGCCATAATTTTATAAACACCACCGAGGGAGAAAGTGAGAGCATTCATGCTCAGTTAGGCATAGTTCAGATTCAGAAATATTAATGGCTACCTCACTGCCTTCTACCCCATTGGGAATTTTCACCTGAAAGATGCAATTTTTGCAAAATCAAAGTATCTTTCACTGGAAATTTCTGTTGTTGCTGAAATATGTCCATTTACTGCCCGGAAACCAAACAATTTTTTTTATTTATTTGGGGTTCTTTGAATCAATTTGACACCATCTGAAATAATTTGGATGCTGAACTGGAACTAAAATGCTTCATTTTGGACATTATGTTGCATTTTGCCACTGCGGTGCCCTGCCTATGAAAAGCTGCCGTGCAGGACTCCATATCCACTTCTATTTCATGGTACCTGGCCAAACTACATCCCCCACCATGTGGTGTGGATATTCCCTCTGCTGAAGAGGTACAGTGCAGCATTAGGGTCACCGTGTGTGCACCAAGAGATCTGACATTTGGCACAGGAGAGGGTTTAGCAGAAAATGACAAAACTGAACTGAAGTCCCAGTGAGGCACATATAACACAAAAGTGAAATTCAGTTTTCATGTTAAGCTGACCAGAAATAATATGTTCAACAGAGTGATTCGGGTGGGATGCCAGAAGGCTGTTTCAATTGAAAATTCCATAGTGAAACGTTTCAGCGTGTCGTTACTAATTTTTGTCCTGTACTTTTCATTCTGCAGAAGAAATAAGCATTTAGGATTCCAGCTGTCATCTCAATTCCAGATGAAAATGCTGAAATGCTGACATGTTTGCAGGGTGGACAATCTGATTCTCATTCAGCTTTAATTTGTTTCCCGCAGACCCTCCGGTTTGTTTGGGTCTTTTCCAAATTCATTACATGAATGCTTATTTTCCCCCCCAGCGTACATTCCTGACACACTGGTGGGGTCATCCTGCTTACCTTAACCTGTCTGACGGTAAGGTTAGCTAACTAAACTTCCTTCTGTTCTCAGAAGAGAGAGATAGGTGAGCTCAAGAGGGTGAGTCATCTGTTAGCCCTGAGCCACATCCCTGATTTTATTAAACTCACTTGGCTGTACCTCCAGGCGTGATTCCCACAGTACCTGGAAAGCAAGGTCTGAACCCTGGAGGGAACAACACCAGAAATTCCCAAAGTAATCATAAAGCTGATAGGGTGGTAACTTATTCCCATAACACTAAAGGGTGGCATCTTGCTTGGCTGCGACATGGTCAGTTATTCTACCATACGCTCTCTGAAGCTGTCTGTAAAATCATTTAAAAATCAGAAAACCAGAAGAGAGAACTCCTGGGCTGTCAAGCAGCTGCATCAAATAATCTTTGTGAACATTCATTGCTACAAGCTAAGTGTTTATTTATTTATACTGAGTGCTATGGACATCAGCACCAATTCAACAGCACCAAGAGGTCCTGCTTCAGCTCTGACCCTGTTGTGCTGAGCACTGGATAAACATACAGGCTGTCCTGGTTTCGGCTGGGATAGAGTTAATTTTCTTTCTAGTAGCTGGTATAGTGTCATGTTTTGGATTTAGGATGAGAAGAATGTTGATAACACAGTGACGTTTTCAGTTGTTGCTAAGTAGTGTTTGTACTAAGTCAGGCATTTTTCAGCTTCTCATGCCCAGCCAGCAAGAAGGCTGGAGGGGCACAAGAAGTTGGGAGGGGACACAGCCAGGACAGATGACCCAAACTGGCCAAAGGGATATTCCATACCATGTGACATCATGCCCAGTATATAAACTGGGGGGAGTTGGCCCGGAGCAGGGGTGGATTGCTGCTTGGGAGCTAACTGGCCATCAGTCAGCGGGTGGTGAGCAATTACAGTGTACATCACTTGTTTTGTATATTCCAATTCTTTTTTTATTATTATTGTCATTTTATTATTGTTATTATTATTAATCATAATCATTGTTATTATTTTCTTCCTTTCTGTTCTATTAAACTGCCTTTATCTCAATCCACAAGTTTTACTTGTTTTCGATTCTCCTCCCCATCCCACCGAGCAGGGGGGGAGACGTGAGCAAGCGGCTGCATGGTGCTTAGATGCCAGCTGGGCTTAAACCACAACATAGGCTTTGACATAAAAGTCAAAAGAAAAAAGGAGGATGTCACAGATACACAGAAAAGCAGAGTGGGGAGGTGGGGAGCAGGTAGCTTGCCCACTGGATTGGAGCAGATCACTTGCCTCACCCTCAAGTTTTTTTACCCTTCTGCTCCATTTGATATGGGAATGGCTCATCCCCACCTGAGCCAGCTCGCCTTGTGTTGGTGTGCGCGGATGCAGCGAGACCTTCACACTGACCTTGGCTCTTTGCAGAGTTGTGCTCCCACCCATGACCTGTGCCGGGCACCCATCATCCCCACTCACCGATCATCTTTATCCTCCCTATTTTGTCCATGAGTAACGCAGAGATGATGTTGCCCGGCAGCACAGACAGGCTGCCCAGGAAGCTGACCAGGTAGATCAGGAAATCATTGTCCTCCTCGAAGTCCAGCTGGCAGCCTTCCTTCTGCTTCAAAAATGTGTTGTTTATGAGCCTACAGTTGATGAATTTGTGTTCATAGAGATCTGCGAGGGAAAAAGGCAAAGTCTTGATCCTGTTTGGCTAATCTCCCTTGATACAGCAGCAATGGGATCAAAACCAAATCAAAGATCTGAGAGGAGCTCCTCATTAAATGGGAATGGCCAGGGAGTTTTTATTTTAGTGGCAAACTCTAGCTTCTTGCTTGGCACCTGGTGGGTGTAAGCTCATACACTCCTTTTATTTGTGGAGTCACCTGGACCAGTATCCCCATGCTGCAAGGACAGGGTAATGCAGGCTCTTGCTTTCATGGCATTATGGTTTGTTCTCTATTAGAGTAGCAATGAAAAGCTTTCTCGGGATAAATTAATGAATATTTTACTGCTTACGATCATCAACCACAGGTTGGTTAAAATCATAGTTTAAGCTGGATTCGTTGAATCAAGCTGTTAAAGTGCTAAGCATTTTGCCATTACTTTAACCTGCCAAGGTCCGAGCGCAGACTTTTGCATCTCCCACGCAGCAGCCAATGACACTAGAAGCTGTGTAGTTAAAAAACACTGATGGAGCAACCTGAAAACTCCTTCCAAATGTATCACCCTCTTTTTTCCATCATCACTCTCATTACCCAGCACACACACAAACACACAGAACCCTATCATCCTTTCTCCCAGAATTTGACAAAATAGTTCCTAGCTACAGAGATGAGACCATAGCAGGAATTCCATTACCAGTATTATGAAAGACAGTAGAGATGATGGTGCAGTTTTCAAAGAAGGTCTCACTCGATGTCACATCTTCAAAGTAGCATTCCTCAAATAATGAATCCTCAAACCTCACTTCCTTGAATTTCATGCCAATAAACCTGTGGGGCAGGAAACAGAAATTCACTCTCTGCTATAAGGTATTTTCTACACTATATAGCATGTAATGGCTGTTGCAGGAGACAGAGCACTAAGGGCAATTTCTAGGGTCATTTACAGAAAAGGTATTGCTTGAATGCATAACTGTCCTTCCAACTCCATTCTTACATATTTTGTATTTTAGTAGGAGAGAAGAGTTTGACGAGGGTTTCTTTTAATGAGAGATGGACCTTTTAGGATTTCTGGCAGTTTTTCTGTTCCTCAAAGTAGTCAAGTCTAAGAAAATGTGCTTCTAAGGCTGAGTGGACACAAATCCTCTCATGTTCAGTACTAACCGTCTGAAGAGGACATAATTTCACTCAGCGCACGGCATTTTCTTTGTGAGCTGACCTTGCTGCCTTCCTTATTCTGCCCCTTCCTTCAGCATAAATAAAAAAAAGACATTATCAGGAGCCCATTGAACTATTTGGTGAAAGGCTTCTGACAGGTGTTTAAACTCAAAGTGATTTTTTTAAGCAAAAATGCAGTAGGGTTTCTAGAGAGAGTGGGGAGATTATCTGAGTTCTGCTTGTAACCATCTCTGTTCGAGGACTACTGCTTATCATGTAATGAAAACAGATTACACTAAAAATAATCAACTGTGTCAGGTGATTGATTTCTCCTCTGATGGGAAGCATGACATGTCTGACCTGCCTGCCTGAAGGATGACACAATATTGATTTACCTGTGAAATTTTGCAGGGACACAGAGAAGATGTATTAGTTAATGCACAGGCATGTTTGGAAGATGTAAGGAGCTATTAAGAGCAAACATTATTGCTCTAGTTAAGAAGGCCATGACTGTCACCAAATAAAAAGCCTTCTAACATACACCCAGAAACTTAATTGAACTGAGCACTTACAACACAGTGTAGCATGATGGCTGTTTACACCATTAAATGAGAACTGCAGGGCTTCTTAACTGAAGCTACTAACAGATATTAATGTGCAAAATACCACAAGAAGACTATTCAAGTCTTTTTCTTCATGTAAAAGGTCTCATAGGTTACAGCAAAACGTAAGCTGTTCTGCATTTGCTCAGTAATAGTCTGTGATGTATTTACTCCCAAAGGCTGTTAGAAGCCCTTTTCCGCAGTTTGCTTTCTTAACATCCATCTTTAAAAGAGTCATATAGCAATGGCCTGGTGTTCAATTGAGTTTTAAGTCACAGACAAGGACTGGAGGGAAAACACAGCTGTAAATCATATTGAGATATGCTCTGGGCATTATTGGAATGTAGCTTGATCAGGTTTTGAGTTTTTGAATTGGAGAGGACCAAGGCAGGAGAAAAGTGATGTACATCACCGTTTTATGTCTTCATCCTGCAGGGTGCTGAGCATCCTCAGTTCTCAATGAAGTTAGTGAAAACCAAGCATCTCCTCTGGGCATAAGGGTCCCCAATTCCTAAATTTGACCACCATCTACTTCTCACCAGACTTTTTTTGGCTGCTCAGTAGGCAGGGGAATAGGAATTAAGAGGCTAGGTTTGCACCATCAAGCATAGCTCCTTGCTGCAGGGAAGGTCTCCTGAAGGACATGAAGACACATGCTGGGGTCCCCCACCAACGTCAATCAGATATATGCCAAGGAAATGGAGACAAATAGTTTCTGAGGGGAGAGGAACAACCTGGTCGGGTAATGAGGTATGGTTTCACCTGTGAAGATTAAAACAATGAGTGTTCTATGTAACATTGAACATCCAGTGGGACCTCCCCACATAGTGCAGCTGGAGCAACACTCTGTCTAGTCTATCTGGGGCAATGGGATCTCCACAGAATTTACATAGGGGTATTTTTCCACCCATTTATTGGGATTTAGAAAAGTAATAATGGCCTGCTACAAATCACTAGGATTTATATTGCTGTGGAACACAGAGTGATTGGGGTCCAGGCTGGATGCAGAAAAAAACCCACCAGGCCCAGCCCAAATAGGAAAGAAAGGGAGGAAAGCAATGATGTTCTGCTAGAGTAACTTCACTGATCAAAGCACTAAAAGAGAAGGTGACACACTCATTCTGTGCAGAGACGCTGGCCGGTGTGGGAGAAGCACACGAGTACAACTGGCCATCGCACAGCTCGCACTAATGGGCTGCAGGATGGAGACCGGGCTAAGTCATATCGAGGACTTCAAGGCAAAATAGCTTTTCATTCTGGAAATGCAGCAGCAGCAGTGCTGGTCTCTGCTGCCCAAGACCAGCAGATGTCAGTGTGTGTTAAAGAAAGAGAAGTCACCTCTGCATGCAGAGCTGCCCAGCACAGCCAGGTGGGCTCCCACTGCCTTGCTCCCAGCAAGGGGCTGCTGGAAGCAGGACTCCTCACTGGCATCCCTTTGGGTTTAGAGATGTGAGTGGCTGAAGCAGAGTGTGTGAAAAAAACAGGATAAAAAGCATATTCGGTCTGTGGAAAACTGCCTTTGGGATTTGAGAGGTATAGACTGTGTGTCCAAAAGAACAACAGACATTTTCAAGTTGGAGGAAAATGAAAAAAAAAAAAAAAAAGAGCTTTGTAGAAATGTATTTCAGTTTGCATGCATCGAATCAAGTTCTGTTCACTTACTTATCATTTCTGTATTCCCCATTTCTATGGATCTGGTTTTCCAGGGTGAAATTAAAGGTGAAGTGTGACACTTCTTCCTCATCAAAGATCTTCACTCGGGATTCATATGCCTCTTCTTGGAGATACCGGATCATATCAGGGAACCAGACAATAAGGCCATAGTAACTATAGCAGGATGGGAAACATACATTAGGGATACAAGACACTGGCACTGCAAATACTGCAGTGTTTGCCAATGATCTACTTCATAACTTGTACACTTGTTAAATTCCCCATGCATATGCATTTCTGATACAAATTCTTGCTCACCTCTGACACAGGACTGAGAAAAGTGTCTCCCTACTCTAAACATTCAGCTGATCTCAGAAGCATGTTGATCCATTTTTGTTCACTTAAAGCAGAACAATTCATTTAAGTTTGACTCCTTGGCTGGGAAATACAGCAATGTGCTATCCTTGCTGCCCAAGAGACTAGCAGAGCAATAAGAAATTTGGAAACTCCCCCAGAAGGCAGATTTCTGCAAGTGTGAGTTAAACAAAATTTACCTGTAGTTTAGATTTAGGCTCACCTGAATAGTTTTGATCTAGATGAAGGAACAGCTGAGAATCAGGTACAGTTGTGTCTTTTTTTGTGTGGACAAGATCAAATGGAAGATCTAGAGGTGAAAGTCGATATACTACCGCCCTACTAACCACTACTCAAGTCCTGATTTGGTCAAAGAACCTTGTACTCTCATATAAGCAGTCAGACTGATGAATAGTTTGTAGGAGAGCAAGGCTTAGTACACAAAGACTCTTTAAAATAAGACCAGGATTTATTTGGTAATAGTTTATTTAAATTTGTAAATAATTATTCAAACTCTGAGGCCCCTCTCATTTCCTGAAAAAGTTAAAGAAGTACCTTACCTTAAGGCCATTGTAAACCAAACCACAGCCAGCATCAGTGTGTTCATCCTGTACTGGGCTGTTAAACAATATAGCACATTGTCCCAGACCTACGAATCCACAAGAAGGAATTAGCTGCAAGGACACACTAGCAGACACTTGACAGATTAATTTCTGAGTGCATCATAAATCTAATGTCAGTAAAAAGGGCTCATTGGGGGAAGGTCAGGTGTGTGGCTTACATTCAGTGTTTGTTCAAAATTATATTTATCAAGGTAAATGGCTTACAATAAGATCAATTATTCAGCTATGTGCCAGGGCACTTGATCTGAACCTTCTGTAATGAGCTGGAGTGCCTGACTACGGCTGGGCTGGGCTGATGCAGTGTCTCTCTCAGGTTGTATTAGTAAATGTGGATACGAGCCTCTTCTCAGACCCTCTGACAATTTTGTTTTTTCAAATATATGTATGGTCTCAGGGGTGCTTTCAAACCGAGCTCCAAAGTTCACTGAAGAGCAAAAACCCAAACACAGCTGGCACTTTAGGAGGCATAAGATGACCTCAGGTAGGGATGAAGCCAAGCAGAGCAGGAGGCAGACCAAGATCTGCTCTTCTTGACCTGTTGCAGAAAATACTGCCAGGAACATGAGGGGATGTAACTCCTCATGGTCTTAACTTGCCACATAAATATAGTAATAGTATAGCACTCGCATTGCTATTAATTAAGAAAGACTGTCCTTTACTTTAAGCTCATCCTCCTAGACTGAAGATCTAGCAAGGTTTTCCACAAAGTTCTACATGGGCATAGGTAAGAAGCATAGCATGTGTGAAAGGTTAAATTAGCTGAAGAGACAATATAACATTGTTAGAAACTCCGTGTCTGCAGGAACAAGGAGCAAACACTCTTCTGAATCCACTGTGGGTGGTAAATTCACTTAGGCTTGTGACAGAGGGAATCAATATTTATCTGCTCAGAAGGAGAGTGCTTGGGGCTAGAAATCAAGCGCTCCTGGAAGCTCTGCACAGCTGGACTACTGTGATGCTCACAGGGGCATTTTGGGCCCTGGCTGGCAGTGTGGCAGTTTGCAGATGCACACATCTGCATAGAAAGTATAATCAGGTTACAGCCCTTTGCAAATACCAACAGATTTTTTTTGAGTGAGAGTCCAGGTTTCAAGACACAATGACCTGAAGTAATGAGGCACTGAAGCCTGAAGCTCAAAAGGCCCTGTGGGATGTTTTTTTCTTCTCTTTACCTGTTTGAAAGTAGTCGTGATTCTGACCAGCCACCGCTGGTACCAGGTCCCTGTTGAGCTCTGGATTTCAATAAATTCATCTACTTGCTTTGGAGTTTTGATATAGGAAACCTGGGAAATAAAATAAAAAGGAGGAAAAAAAAATTGGACTGAAGTTTCTAGAACTGATCTTGGGTGGATTTTAAATTCCATTGTCTTCTAGACAATGTTTCCACCTGATATCTCTTACTATCTTTTCCTTGAATGTTATCACTAACAATTGAGCTAACTGTAATTGATTGATGAGCTTGCTGTAATTGATTTAATTACAGCTAGAGATTTTATTATAGAAAGAATCTTGCCCTCTTTCCTTCCTTTCATCTATCCCTCCATCCTTTCTCTCTCTCTTTCTCTCCTTCCATGAAATATTTTAAATGCATCACATCCATTTCAATCTTTTCATTTATTGGCTAATGTGCCTGTGTACGACCTTATATCTCTATCCCTTAGATTCCTGCTAGAAATTAGGACTTAGGCAATTATAGCAAAAATTATCTCCAAGATCAGCCACTTGTATCTGCATCAAACTGTGCCCTCAGGATCTCTTTCTTCAAAGACAACTGGCAGGAGTATTTCTCATTCAGCACCTTTTAAGTACCACTGGCAGAACTTCTATGACAAATGAATGTGTAGATGGGAATCTTTGCATCAGAAAATGCATCCTGTCATCAAGTGAGCTCACACCACGCAATCAATTCTCTTCACCAAAAAAATCTGAATTTTCAACACTGAACGCCTAAACTGGGCTGCTGAAGAAACCTTACAAAGGGGTCCCAGAAAGTATTTGCTCAGTAACTTTAAATAAAGGACATATTCAAGGAAGCCAGATATGTTTGTAAACATGAGAAGGAGGTGAAAATTTGCTGAATAAATTTCCAAGTATGAATAAGTGCCTTGGCTCAGCTGTGGAGTCTCTGTGTTCCTCTTGCTGGCACCGTTTAAATGTCAGATCTGGGAACTGTCCCGGTACCAGCTGACTCACCACAAACTGGCAACTTCTGTCCTATCAGAAAAACACAAAATCTGACAGTTTGTGCTACACCAGCCACACTGATCATCCGCCTGTGCCAACGGATGTCAGTACATCTTGATTCAGCTGGCATGCCATACCTTGAGGTGCAATACTGAGATCAGCCTATGCCGTAGCGGTCAAGACACTGTTGGATGGAGTAACGAGCACTAATGGGTGCTGTACAGCTGCTCCTTCATTCTCCTACTCAGCTCAGACTCTCATAGTGCCCAGCTTTGATATCCCTCTCTCTCTATCTACCTATTTGAGTTTCAGTCCTCTTTCCCTCCCACCACACAGCAGGACTGGCCGGCCCAGCTTGGCGTTACAGCAAAGCTAGGTAGGGATTTAAAGAGATGATCTCTCTCGCCCTGGCTATCAAGGTTCACATTAGTCAAATGGTCGGTAGCTTAAAAATAACACATCCTCATTAAGTTCCTACCTGAACCTGCACACAGTTGTCATACACAGATATTAAACTTTAATTGTCTTGAAGGATCATTCCTGAGGGGCCCTGTTTCATGACAACTCTGCTCAATGCAGAGCCTTGCTCTCTTTCTTGTTCAAAAAGATTCGTTTTACACACAACTGTATCTCCTTTTCTCCATCCTTTAAGAGCACGTGCCTTCTCATCTTTAAAAGCATAAATCAAGAGCTATTCCCTGGCTGGGTCACTGGAAGTTTACAACTGAATTATCGTAATTTGCAACTAACCACAGCATACACCTTTTACCTGATTTTACTATTAACGCAGTCCATTGCCGTGACCTTTTTCACAACAAGCAGCAGACTAATGAGTAATAGCCACTCATCCCACTTTCCCTTGGAGAGATTAAAGATTGGGTATGAGGCAGGTGGAGTTTGGGAAGCTCATTAGAAGGTACGTGAAGTTTAATCAGAGTTTGATTAGAAGCCAGAATGGAGAAAGGAGTGACTCAGATCTCCCACATGACTAATATCTCTCTTATTTGGTTTTAGTCTCTTAGAGCATACCAATTAAGCATTTGTGTAACTGGAAAATCACTGGTCTATATGCTGTAGAGTAACACCAGGAATGAAGAGTACTCACTGCAATTCACAGGATCAACTAATTCTTGAAAAAACAGACTGGCATCTAACTTTAAATGCACAAAATGTATCTCAGAGTCCTTTTCCTGATTGCTGGGGGAGATTACATTGAAAGAGTCCCAAGGTGGAATAAACTGGTGCTGTGACACACAAAGGAAGGTATGTCCAGCTTTTCTTTTTACATGTTAATGGCTTTGTTAAACTCACCGTAAAAACCCTCTCTGGCTCACCCTTGGCCCGCATGTTGGTATCATGAACTTGCTTGAGGATCATCCAGGCTTCATCATGTTTACCTATCTGAAAACACCAAAGAAAAGAAAAACAAATGTTGGAGTTCCCAGCTCCGTAATTTAACAAAGCATAGAGAGAAACCAATTCTAGAGGTCCAATACAGTGGAGAAGCACACATACAGCACTGGCTGCGTTAAATATAAAGAGCTGAAAGCACGGTTTTTATTCACAGGGTGCAGCATCTCTGTGCTGAAGAAAGGAGTTACCCTAAAACTGTCTGAGGCAGGAGACAAGTCAGGAACAGAGCTTTAAAACCAGATGAAAGAAGAGGAGATGGATGAGGAGACCTGGGCTCTGATCCCACCTCTGCTAAAGACTTGCAGGGTTAACTTGAGCTAGGTATTACCTCATTTCACATCTGTGAAATGGGAATAAAGAATACTTGCTTAAGATTTCTGAGGTTTATGTATTTTACTCAGTAAAATGTACTCTGTCCTTTGCTCTTCCACCAGGATTCCGTAGTTACATGCCCAAACTCTGTGAGATGTTTTCAGAATGCCTTTGTTGGACTTTTACAAAATTCCCAGCCCTCAACACCTTCTTTCTGTACCACATTTGGCAGTGAAACGCTAACCATCGTTGATTGACCCCATAGTCTGTAGTCTTCGGGGTTTAAGCAATCTGTGGAGCTAGTGCAGACATGTAGGAGTGGTTTTGTCTCTGAGCTTGTGCTATGCGTGTTTGATGGGACAAAGACAGACTGATGGTGACACATTAGGGACCAGCTATCCTCTGTTAATATCAGACTGCAACGTCCAGATGAATCATCTTACCTCCAGCAAAAAACGTGGGCTTTCAGGCATGAATTTCAGTGCCACCAGGGAGGCGATACAGGGCAGAGAGCAGACAAGTACAAAGACTCTCCAGCTGTGGAAGTGGTACTTGGTTCCCATACTGAACCCCCAGCCTGGAAAGAGCAAGACCCAAAAAGTAAAAATTCTGACCAGGCATTCTGAGTTTTTCTCTCCTAAAGCAGCTCTGAACTTTACAGCTCTCTATGGCACAGGGACAGGTTGAAAGTTTGCTATTCTTAGTACTGACAGCTCTTACAGGCTTAATAGCATGCTCAGTAGATAACAGCAAGTGAGTTCATGTTCATTACAGAAAATGGAACATACTTGCTCAGGCTCTGCCTTTTAAAAACCTTCTTTTATCTTTGAGTTTAGAAATCATCTAGTGATAAGAATAGCTCTGTGCAGCTGTAGGCAAGTAAGGCCAGGAAAGGGTAGAGGAATCAGGGCCATAATTTACTGCTGTTCTGAGATGTTACAAAAAGTTTACAAAGGTTATATCTTCTCTGATCTGAGAGGCACGTTAGAGACAGCTCCTTTCAATCTTGTACATCACACATGTATTTCACATTTTATGGAAGTGAACTAGGAAAGCAAGTTTATTTTTTTCCAGACCTACAAAACCTGAGCTGGGATTCAAACTTAGAATTCAAGATTTAATCCTGCATTTGAGATTCCCCCTCTCCTGCTTTTTTCCTGATGTCTGACCAGGTCAGGTATTCCCCTGCTAAGGACTAGGAAGTACAGCATTGTTCTTACATTGCTCCATTTACTTTCCCTAGGCTCAAATCTCAGAAGGAATGCTGAATTCTTTTTTTTTTTCTATAAACATTTTTATTCACATAATAAGGAAATAACCAAGCAATGGTTTTTGCAGAGGTCTCATCTGAGACAGTCATGGTGTTCTACTCATTTCACGAAGTTCCAAAATAGTAGGTGGAACATGGGAAATCAAAAGGAAAAGCAATAAAAGCACAACATCAAAAAGTTATCTGAAAAATAAATGTAATGCAAATACATAAGGACTTTTTAAAGCAAATGTAGTTGCAGATAATAGACTTATTTCAACCTGACACCACTATGCAGTAAGTTTGCCTATTTGTTCCAACAGTCTCTGTCACATCAATCAAAAGCACAAACATTTCTTTATACTGAATGTACTTTAAACATGGTAAAAAGCATTGATAGATAGGTAAATGTTAGTGTTTTTCTTCATGGTCTTTGTGGCCTGTCCTACTTTCCTCAAACAGGATTTTGCAAACAGCTGGTGTCACTGAATACCGAGAGAATTAATCTTTTCTAGTAGATATTTGCTTCTGATGTTTTCCTAGGATATACATGAGTTACAAGGAATACCATGTGACATGCAGATTTTTGCTCCTCAGAGCAGTAATATGTTTCCAAGTACACCCATCTACTTTTTCTCTCTCACTTCCAGCTCTGGGCAGGGAACCCATTCCACTCCTGAACCCATTTAGGTGAAGTCAGATGTGACTCCAGGCCATCACATGCTGGGGAGGTGTGTCACCAGATACACAGCCCTGAGAGTGTTGACACTTGGCTAAGGAAAAGAACACGTGCTGTCCTCACTGCTGTCATTCATAGCACCCAGTAATTCCCTGATTAAAGTTAGTTATTTTTGATAACTGGATCAATTTTTGCAATGTAATCTTAGTCCAGTTTTGCCAGAATGCGCTGACATTTAGATTAAGAGCTCAGGCTCTGGCGGTATAATTCAAAGGGTGTATTTGAAGCTTTTGATGGAAAGCAGCCCTTATCAGTCTTATTTACAGCCTTAGTATCAGTCAATCAATCATGCAGTCAATTTATCAGACCTTTTGTGTGCACTTCAGGTATCTATTATTTTCAGTGTTGTTTATGCTGGGGTGTGTAAGGACTGACTAACGCTACTTGTGCAGGGTTTTGGGGTAGCGTAGTGATGCAGGAATGTGGTGGTGGTGAAAGTCAAAAGCATAAACCAATTACCGTAATGTGGGATGATGCTCCAAGCCATTGCTGAAGCAAAAATGCCACCAATCATCCAGAACATGCAAAGCCAGCTCAGGTGTTCCCCTCTCTTCTCACGAGATAGGAATTCAGAGAAATAGGCAAACACAATGGGGAGGGATCCCCCAATGCTGAGGAGAAAAAACAGCACATGGGAAGAATAAGAGTGTTCTTCAATGTCTTTGTAGTTAGGATTGCACATATAAAGAGGGGAGGTCACACTCACAGACACACTGCACAAACGTGAGACTTGTAGGAAAAATGCAAATCTCTCTTTGGCTGGACTGGTCTTAGACATCAAGGATAAACAAGATCCTTCTCATGCTCTGAAAGCTGAATTTCCTGTACAGTTTATATAAAGCCAGTGTAATGCCTGCTTTTCACCTAGACATCTTCTCTGTTGTTATTTTGTGATCACTTATTTTAGGGAGGCAAAATACAGGCAGGTGATGGGAACTGCTGAAGGTCTCATTGGAGGCCCTGGCAGTCAGGACTGTAAACCGAGGTGACATTTATCAGTCTCACTTGCCTTTCTGCACAATTTGAGCAGTACCAGAAAAATGTCCATGACCAAACTTTGCTACCACTAATGCTTTAAGGGTCAAGAGTGAGGTAATGTAACCACACGTGCTAAACAGCAGTGCCATCCCAGCTCGGTACCAGAGATGCATCCCCTGAGCAGCATTCCTTCTCCCACCCCACACACCCAAACTGCTGAGCAATGATGGGACTCCTCCAGGACATGGGACAGATTCACCAGTTACCCACCCGAGGCCCGAAATAAGGCGGCAGAAGAGGAAGAATCCATATCCCTGGACGAAGGAGGAGAGGAACGCAAAGGCAGCATTGATTGCAAGTGACATGATGAGGCATTTCTTTCTTCCCAGTTTATCAGCGAGGCCGCCCAGCATGACAGCTCCCACCATCATTCCTAAGTAGACTATCAAGCCTAGAAGTGAGAGAGAGAGACAGTGAGTTTTGTAACGAGGTGGAAATTGTATGTGATGTAGAAGCAGATTTTAAAGTGGCCGTACGGCAGCTGACGTCAACCTGGCCTACTATGCTATAAAGTAGACATCCCCCCATTCCCCCCAGATTAGCTGTCTCAGGTGCCAGACACTCTATCCAATGGTGGAGCCTAATTTTCCCATCTTGTGCCCCTGAGCTTGCATCACTCCCTACTGCACTGCATCATGCAATATAGACATACCCTCATTTGACCAGACCCACATCTTTCTTTCCCAACCTTGCTGCTCACATATCCCCTGCACGTAAGCAATGGCCAGGCATAAGCAGCTTAGGATGCACGTGTCCCAGCTATGTGCCACCAACGATACAACAGAAGTCTGATGTCTTAACTCCACTAACCCCCCTGAGCATAATGGGACTGAGGATGTGTAGGGAGGAGGCTCTCTCTGGCTGCTGTTTATGCTCAGAAAGCTGCAAGAGCAGACAGACTGCTAAACCATGGCTAAATCTCTTTGCAGGTTACCTATCCTACCCATGCTTCCTTTGCAGTATATCATCTCCTTCATTCTCTGCTTTTCCTAGCTTTATCTGAAAGGATTGGTCTGTTACCGAGACTTACCTTGTGTAGCATGGCTACTTCCTTCATTACTGAGCCAAGACCTGGCATCTAACTAAAGGACAACTTACAGAAAAGAGCACAGTCTTGATCTGGAACTTTCAGAAGGGAGAACCTACTGCTTGTCTTGCCAGTTTGCTCTATAGAGTTATTGCTGACATTGGTAAGAAAAATGGATTCTTCTTTTTAACTTGACTTCATTAGATCTTCTACTATAGGGTCCTCAAAAGACAGTTTCAGTGACTACATTCAGTGCCAGGCTGAATAGAAGAGAATGGTTTTCTTCTCCAAATAGGCTCCCTATACCGAGCTCACCGTGTGCTTGCAACTCGGGCCTAGAAAACACAGCAGTTGTCCTTGGCTCTTCTACTGACCCTGCCACCAGAAGGGCCACCTATTGTATTGCCTTTTTCTTTATGTGGGTACCAGTGTAAATAGCACTCATTAATAATGCTCAAAGGTCCAGGAATATTTTTTCATTTATTTTATCTACTTTCCAGATGTAGACACTTCTGTGAACAACAGTCCTAGGAAGAACCACAAGCTATGGTCCTTTTGCTGGCAAAATTCCTGTTGAAGCCTGCAGAAATTATGATGTGAAAGGACAGTAGGATCAGATATTATGCATTTAAAATCTAATAGCAATTAGTACTGGAGGGTTGGAAACATTGATCAGCTAGAGTGAAGTGATTTGCACTGCTGTTAAAGAGTAACGTCTGGGAATTCATCAGTCCAGCAGCTGGCAGCACATGGACCAGGTCTTTGAAGGCTGTATTGGCCTCTGGGCTTCAGATTTTTGTTTTAGGCTTGTCTGTGAACAAATCTCTGTTCATTCCTCTGAGCCAGGAAAGATGTAGGGATGGAAGGGATCAGAGTGAAGCATGTGTCTCCAAGGCTCCTCTGAAAATGCCCAGATGAGGCAAGACCACAAGGCGATGGACTGTCAGCAGGTGGATCAAGGCTAATGAAGTTATTCTGAGTTTCACAGTGCAAATGATAAAGCCCTTCATGCTTTGTCTACTTGCTGTGTGTGGATGAGGCTGCCTCTGCCTTAGCAGTGCAGGACCGAAACACTTGGTGACCAGGTGACTACTGCATGCTCTGATGGCTCTGCCAGCTGCTGACATGGAAGTGTTTGGGGCAGGACATCCAAGCACACTCTTACTGCATTGGCAGCTCCTTGGCTACTAAGCTGCATGTCTCAGAGCTGTCTACTGCAAGCTAGTGGTCCACAGAGTAGGAGCAGTCGTCACCATCACCACATTTCAGAAGAAAGTGGTGGCAACCACTGTATTTCCTGGGGAGCACAGAGGTGCAAGAGGCTGTTCCCAGAACACCTCCTGTATCATCTCAGACACCACAGGCAGGATTATAGTCTATGCCTATAGGTTGCACAGTCCTGCTGTGGAGATCCTGATGGGGCCTGATCATGGCTGGATATGATCCAGAGGAGCTGAACTATGTCAGGATGGAGGAATATCTGCTTGCTGGAAAGCAGAACTTGCAGTGCAGGGAGCTCTTGAAGGAAAAAATGATGCTTGGAGATGTTGGCAGTCTGGGGTCATGTCAGGTTCAAGACCCAGCTGAGCTGGGGTTGAAGGAAACACCATAACTCAAGAAAAGCATCAGTGTTCCCTGCATCCCTGACCCCTAGTGAAGGCAATGGATGCTGAGCAAGTAAATACACTGCCTTAATAGGAAACATTCCTCTTCGCTGGCTGAAGAAATGCAGCTAAAAGAAACATTTTTCAGGCATGGTTGGGGAACATCCCTTTGGAGGGTGATTCCTCACCTTGAACCAAGTGTTGACTTCTCTTGAGAGCCAACGTCTTCCCCAGGACCCGTTCTGTTAAACACATCACTTGGGAAACAAGGTGATGCTGAAATTTTTTTTGCAATTAACGTTTAAACAAGACGATCAGTCTGATGGCTGAATGCTGTTCTGTGCTATCCAGCAAAGCTAGCTAGGGACTAATGCAGAAGGTTATTTGGCAGCTGATTCTGTCTGTCTTTTGATTGCAAATGCCTGCACTTGATTTGAAATGCATTACTAAATTAAAAGCTATGCAGCAGAGATCCACTGCAACATTTGAAGGTTACTTTTCTCACGTTAATTAGAAGTGGAAGAGTTTGGACTTCTGAAATCCCCCCTGTTCCATAGCAGAGTGGTGGGGTCACCTCTCTGGGAAAGGTTCTGCTTTCTTTTCTATCCATACGATGTCTAAAGGGCAATCAGGATTTTGTGTGTCAAAGGCAAAAAATCTGTTCTTGCCTGTTAACAGCCTTTGTACCAGAACCATAGCACAGGATTTTGCCAGCACAACTGTACCTCCACCGTAAGCATGTGGCTCTGTGCAATCAATACCCACACTCCCTGCCCTACCCTCCTGACCCGAGCTGTCCTGGTGAGGTGACCTGAAGGTGTGTAAAGGTTTCAGATACCGATCTGCAGCAGAGAAGATATGTACACATCTCAGAATCTGAAATCTCTTTCTCTATTAACTCTGGCCTCCAGCTTATTCGCTGAAGTGCAATTACAAGGGAGAGCTGAAGCAAAAAACTGTTTCAGTCCAAAATCTTTCTGAAAGAAGAATCTTAATGCAGTGCTGTAAGGCTTAATGCATTTACCCTGGCTCCTGAGCTACATTTAATGGAGCAGCTCTGATCGCAACCAGCAGACAGAAGTGATGATGAACCCTGTATCTACTCACTGGTGCATCACAGCCACCCATCTGACAGTGAGCCCTGCCAGCACCGTGTGAGCAGCTCACAGCACAGCTCAGCCCACACCACCGGACCCCGATGAGGAAGAAAAAATTATCTGCCAGAGTTAATTTTTTTTTTTTTCCCCTGAAGAAAATCTCTGGATGGCAGATGTTCATCCAAATCCCCTTAATAACAGAAAATGTCCCAGGCCAGGAGGAGGTGGAGGAGGTTGTTACTGTCTTCTAGCTCATGATTTATGGCAGCTGAGTACCCTGGCTGGCAGCAGGGCAGCCACCTCTCTGGCCAGGGGAAGAGTGGGCTTAGCATGGCATGGGGCAGTGTTTGAAACCAGGCATCAAGAAGTGGAGTGGAGCTGCTTTTGTGGGCAAGCCCCTGCAGATTCTGACTGAGGAGCTCAAACTTGTGATGGAAGGGAAGATTATATCTCTGCAACACAGCATCCATCAAACAGTAAGCAACATAAAATGCAGCAGAGCTGTTAATGTCACAAACTCACTTAGAGGATGTGGCTTTCATTGGTTATCTTATGTGATAAACCAATGGATGCATTGTTTCCTAGAAATTTAGAACAATGAAAATCTGTAGTAAAGGAAACCTCAGGGATGACCAAAGACTGTCCGCTTGGCCAGTTTCTGAGGGGATGGATCCTGGTTATAGAAATGTGTACTTCAGGGTTGAAACAAAATCAGCAGGACACTTTATTATGATGGACAGGTCTCTTTTGGGAAGACTGCATGTTCTGGCCAATATCATTAAAACTTTTGGGGCAGCTGCTATAAAACGCTCTGTCAGCTGATGGATCTTGGGACCCAAGGTGCAGAACAACGTCAGGCTTTGCAGATTGCTGTGTCCTGGATTAACAATAAGGTGGCAGGGACCCAGGGAGGAATGCAATAGTTACTTATACAGTCTCCATGCAGCAGAGACAGTCTTCTAGAGAACACAGTGATGTTTATTTCCTCTGAAGGAGATCCAGCTCATATCAAGGAAACGCAAATTTTAAGGAGAATTACACCAAGAAAAGTGATCACTGAATGTTATTTCTTTTGCTGTGTTACCTCTGTCCACCAAATATTCTGTGGAACAACATTACAATGGTCTGTACCAGAAACTTGACTTCAAACCTCAGCTTCAAACCATGCAGACCTAGGCTGTGCTAGGAGGGCTCATCTTCCAAATTAACACATGCAGTGGTTGGGTGAAATGTTAAGGGCAACTCTGAATAAGCCATTATTTGCAGACTATTCCATGAGTAATGGAGTATAATGAATGCCTGTGGGAAAGTCTGCAATAACCTCCCATAAAATCGGTGGAAAACCAAAGAGCAGAAATTCTAAGAATAAATTTCAGGTTATGACTCATCCAATGCTGAAGTTATAAGGAAAATATGTGACCACTGACTGGGCTTATTCCCACTAGAAAAGAGGTAACATATACAGGATTTTCACATTAAGAAATTTATTAGCCTTCATTGAAGTTGTATGCTCCATGTTAGACAGGAATTATGGACCTAAAAGCTGAAGTTCTAGGAATAAGGAAAGGTGGATACAATATACGGCTATGTGTGTGCTAAACTGTATTTTTACTATTTCAATATGATTAAAAGTAGACTCAAGGGTTTCAGAAAGAAAAGAAAAATTCAAGGTTTACTTAAATCTCCATCACAAGCATGAATTTCTTTCATTGACAGTTAATGCGATTAAAGTTCTTAGAAATAAGGCATATCTGAAAATAATCCCTTTCAAGTCAGGACAAGGACTCGTGGAATCAATGGAAAATTTGAGCAGAAAAAACCCCAGCTCAATGGGAAGAATTAGTCCCAGAGTCCTTGGGGCTGTCAGGAAGGTGAGGAGACCACCTGGGTCCAGGCGCAGGGTTGTCTCACCTCTGCTAATAGGTCTGCATGGAGCCAGTAACCACAGGATTGTGAAAGATCCTACCTGCCTTCAAAGCCCAGGCCACTACCAGTACCGCCCTACGGTAGAAAAAGAAGGCTTTGGAAGAGGGAAACCATTTGGAAAACAGAAAAGGATTAGGAACTTATATATCTTGCAATTCAAACTGTAATAAAAATGAAATCCAAACGCTCTTACCGATGTAGCATCTGTTATACATGGATGCACTTTATGGACACAAACAAAATTTTGTGAGTCTGGACAGTTTGTGAGATGGACAAGGCAAGGCACAGGATCCAATTGTGCATAAGTAATTTAAAGAGAGGAATAAACCAGTGGTAGTCCTGACTGTCTCGTGCTCTAGGGATGGCCAGCATGTCCCAGAACAGGGGACCGTCTCAGCAGATGATGAGCTAAGGGGCCTTTTTTCCCCTTCTTCCTGGAATTCCTAATCTGCTTTTCCTTGTAGGCTTATTAGTGCTTTCCCCATGAATTTCCTTGACCTTGTAAATGGAAATCAAATGTAAGGGTAGTCTCGTTGCACTTGCCTTATCGATTAAGTACAAGCAGAGAGACTTCATCTACAGCTAATGGCTCTGCCACTGAGAAACGGATCGTCTGTGTGAAAGGCGGCTTTCCGTTTTCAGAGATCTGGGGGCGGATATCGGGCAAATCTGGCTGCTGAGACTGAGGGGATTCTGCACATTAAAGCCAAAGGTGGGTGCGTGAATCGACGAGCGTTTTGACGCAGCACTGGCAAGGCGACGCGCACCGAACCCTCCAGCCAGCGCTGCCAGCACCCAGGGCATGGGTGGCTGTTTGCACTCAGCCGGCTTTGCAGCCCCCCCACAGGACTTGTCCATCACTACAATATTCATAGGACCATCTGGTTCCCCCACCCAACTCCTCTGCTAAAGCAAAGTTTTCAACAGAGGAAGCCAAACAAATCCTTTGCTGTTAAACGAAAACCTGTTCATGCTGGCTCTCGTCAGATGAAATTCCCACAGTGTTTATAAATGGGGACGCAGCCATCCCCATATTGGAACTGTACAGGATGTGGGGTGTTCCCAGAAAACACCTTTTTTCCCCTAACATGTCCGTAGCACTCAGGGTGATGATGGTCCTTGGGCTGCAGGAGCGTTTCTGCCCAAGAGCAAATTTGCAGCTAGGAATTTGTGCCCAATGCTCAGGACGTGGACGCGGGCAGGTCTTGTCAGGGTTTAGCTGGCTGCTGTGTTGGGGGTCCGTGGCCATGGAGGTGCAAAACAGGCAGCCACAAGCCACAGCAGAGCAAGGGAGCCACGGCTGCGCTCATCTGCGCTTATCCATCAAAAAAAAAAAAAAAAAGTGGAGAAAAGCCACTGAGCTCTGCAGAGGGGATTAGGATTTATTGTCATATCAGGTGAATTCAGGTCAATGAGAAGCTGAGGCCAGATTTTATCTCAGCTGATAATAAAACATCCTCTTCACACAACTAAAAGCAAGGATATTGTTACACATCCTATTTAACCTGACTCACACAGCCAAGCTTGAATTGCTACATAACTGCATAATTACTAATAGGATCTTTTTGCTATTTTTTTTTATCTAACATTGTGAGGTTAAGAGTCTGTAAGATGATATTTTCCTTAAAATATTATTATTAAATCATAAAAAGGAAAAGGGAGGTGTGTGCCTGAAAAACCAATTTTATTCTCAGCATTGGTGTGGCTGTTTTGCAGTTATGGGCAAAGCCCTTAAAAATTTTCTTGTCTCAGTTTACTGAACTGTGAAATGATGATAACACAACTGCAGCTCTGGGGATCTGGGATGTCTGATGCTTTAACTGTGCCTTGCGTTTTTTATATGCAGGATGTGAAAAAGTTTAAAACATTACTGTGGCACCATCTTTTATACTTGCTGTGTACTTACTGCTCTACACTTGCAAATATGATATTTAGTCCTCTGATAGGTGATTAAAAGCACCTGAAGATATACACTTTATGATTTTTCTCCAAATAATGATACTGTGTGCCTTTCAGCAGATAAGTAACTACAAATTTTATGACTCTTCATATGATTATCCTTAGTAAATAAAAAAAGTCTGTTTCTGACAAGATGTATTATACTGAAAAGGAATATTCTGTTTCAGTAAATTTAAGAAAATAATTATTATTATGACTACTGCTGGTGAAAGCTCACCAAAGCAGATTTATCAAATGAATATGTAAAAATAATGTTACAAGTTACCAAACTTATTCTTAACAACTACTGTTAAAAATTGATGAAATCAAACTGCCAAAATATAGAGTTGTTTTTTCTTTTTTTTTTTTTTTTTAATACCCCTGCAATCATCTTCAAAATAGCATTTCGCATAACAGAAAACTCCAAATATGTGTTTTGTCCCACTAGGGATATTTAGGGCTAAAATAGCTGTTAATTTGCATCTGATGGCGAGATGTTTATTTTCAGAACAAAATGTAAACGTTTTCTAAGATGTGTCATATTCACTTCACACATTTTGTGAAACACTGTGGGCTTCTGTTTATTTGTAGTTTTTGCATAATTTGGCTATAATTTCCTTGATATTTTTCCATGCTTGCTTTCTGAGGGAGGAAAAATATGCAATATACAGAGTATTTAACGCAAAATATCCTTTTAGCAGAAGCTGAATTTCACTAAATTGGTCTTTAGGGGGCATCTACTTTAGCTCTTTTATTTATCCCTTCCTATTTCTGCAAGAGTTTGATAACTTACCTGACTTATTTCCCATTTTTTCCCTCCCAGCTTCTCTTGTTATGGCTGAGACCTTCTCGTGTGTTTAAATGTTAGCAGCCACCTGGAAGCAACCTTAACTCCACCTGGGATAACCTGATATGTTTCCTTAGCAAAAATGTGTTGAGATGAATGGTCGCTTGGGAATAAACACGAGCTTATCTGCAGACATCTATTGGTACATGGGGATAAGGTAAGGGACAGTAACTCATGTGTGGATAATAACCCTGCTTCCCTAAAACCTCGTGATAATCTGAGGGAAAGCTGTGCCTTCTCTAATCAACCCTCCGTTCATTCTGTGCAGGCCCACTCTTGCAAGATTGTCACTGCACATTAGGCAGAAATTGAGGTGATGAGCTCTTTGATTGCCACCAAGTCAACCTGTAAGTATCATTGAACTTTGAGTATTAGCAAGATCAATTTGCAATAGCATAACCCACAGACCATCAAGGGAATGGAAACACTGAGGGAAACGAACGTATGCTGGAAGCTCTGAGCTTTGTTAGGAGGTATCTTTTTTCTAGTTGCAGGTGGATGGGTGCTGAAGCTAATCCAGGCAAGGTTTTGAGGGAGGTTATGTTCTTGTCTCCATCAATAGCACTTGCCAAGCCTTTCCCTTCAGGAGCTGATATCTGCCTGTTCTTATCATACCGGGTACCCACCACTGCTCAAAAAAGGTATGAAAACCTCCTGCAGGAGCAGTATTTGGAACACCAGGCTGTGCTGGAGGCAGGTCCACACCCAAACCTCGTGTCCCTGCACTGCTGCCTGCCAAACCACCAACACTCTCCGCTCCCTGCTGCTCCCCTTAGTCTGGCAGAAAGCTCTCCTCCTCCTCTCCAGACCCAGAGATCTGCACTCTTCTCTTCTTACACACTCCAGCAGCCCCATACTCACTCCAGCCTCCTCACACCCTCACTTCTTCATTACTCATATCAGTGCACTGCTCTGCAATCTAAGGCTTCTTAAGCAATGCTTAATTCATTTTCACAAAGGATCATCTCACAAACCTCAGATCCAAGAGGAAACCTGCAGCGGAGAAATATCCAGCAGATGAGAAAGTACGTTTAACAAATAAGATGGACTGAATCAGAGACCTGCCTCATGTACAACACCAATCAGTAACAAATGAGTGCTACCATAAATATCCACTTTCTTCTCTGCCTCAAACTAAGATGAATCAAGTTTTATTGTTTTTAGGAAAATTCTTTTTTTTCCTCATATTTAAGCCACAAAATAGTGTGAATACAAGCTTTGACAGCAGATCCCCCAAACAAACAAGCTAAGGACAGAAGAAATTGTTCTGCAAAACCAGGTTCTTAAAAGTTGTCTTTAAAAGTGGGCAGGAAAGGCAGCAAAAAGAGTGCTCTTCCCCTAATTAGCAGTTCCAGATTAGCTTGGTTAATGCGCGGGAGGCTGGAGCTGGGATTGGATACAGACCTAAATGTCTCCTTGCTTATTCAGGGCTTATCAGAACACCCTGAACTTTCAGCCTTGCAAATACTGAGCTGGAAAAAGCAAAACGAGCTCTCGGGAGATTTCTTGTTCATTTTTACCTGTGGTTGGGCCAAAAATACTTCAAAGATAGATTTTCTTGTGACATTTGAAGTTTTCTGACTCAGGTGTCTGCCAGAGCTTGAGCTCCATGGAGATAGACATTTATGGGGTCAGAGTTTCAGAAGATCTCAGCTTTCATATAGTCACCAAAATAAGTGACCTGCTTTTCAAAAAAGGGCTCATCACTGAAAAGGCACCCAGCCTGGTATCCCACAGGGAGCTCGTGAATTCGGAAGTCCCTTTGAAATCAGGATCCAATTGTGAGCGATTTGCTTATAGATATCTGACCTGAGATATTTCTAGCTAGAATTTTTAAAAGTGGTTTGTGAAGCAAAAAAGTTAGTGAACTCTTTAAGGCACAAAACTAAGTACAAACCTAGCTAACTATAGAAATAAACATCCTGATCCTCAAGTTCAAAGAAAAAAGAAGAAACAGAAGAGAAAAGTGTCTAGGACCTCAGTACACCAAGACGAGAGGTCTATATAAGGATAATTATCTATCACTGTTGTCACATGAAAATAATGCAAATAGAATGGACTCAAGGGCTGGGGTCTAATCCAAAATCTGCATTTACCTTGTATCAGGCAGGGCTTCTGGGCCAGCATGTATGAACTACAGGCCCCGATGGTTCCCCTACAACCCCAGTACACGTCCATCAAGACACACTCTCCCCTCTTGAAGCAGTTCTTCCAAGAGCTACTTTATTTTCCTTCCAGATGCGCTGTACTATTGCACAGTTGGCTCTCACTACAGGCCATGCTGGATACTTTCCTGATTCTTGGAGATCTGGGAGGCTTTGCTGTCTTTGGCTTATAATGTGCAAGGAAAGAAATTGTTCATCCAAACCTTTCCACCCAGACTCACTCCCAATAACTAAGCCTTTGTATTTTGACCACAGGGAGATGTCAATGGTGATGCAAAAGGGATGTTGCCAGTAGCCTCAACCTTTAATCCCCATGCAGCACATTAATTGCATTCCACAGACCTAAGAAGAAACCTCCATTGGCTACTTCTGATCCAGTACATATTAGCAAACTGCTCTGACCGAGAAGTTAGCATGCAGAAGGAACTGACTGCACAGCTGATAGGCCCATTGGGACTTTGGGCTGAAGAAAAGGGGAACCTGGGCAAAGTGGAAAACCGTGGAGAGCAGGACAGCATCAGGAGCCACAATGTAACAGCCAAGTGATCCAGAGCAAACAGACCCCTGTCTTTTATAACTGTCGTACTTGGATGGTACTGCTTTGTGGACTTCTCATTACCATGCAGTTTCTAAAAGCATTGAAATCTGAGTCACTAGATCCTCAAGTAGGAAAAGCCACCTTTAACCTTTCACTTGTTTGTCCTTGAACACCCCTATGAGTTGTGCCCTGTGAACCTGCTGACTGTGAGCTGCCTTTTTCAGATCCAGCCTGCAGTGACCAGTACTGGGACCACAGCACATTCATAAGGTGGGCTTAGAAGTGGTGCAATTCTGCTGCTTTTGAGTAGCTGTGTTTTCAGCAGCAAACGCCTCTTGAGTCAGATCCACCCAGCCATGACTGTGCATGACATCCAACACAAGGAGAGTCATCAGAAGATACTGAAATCAGCTGGTCACTAGAAAAAGATGTTCTAGCTACTGTCTACTGCATTAGAAGAGCTGTTTGCAAGTGGCACTTACCTAGCATCCCTTTGTTTGAACTGGATAAGCACATATCCTTCTCAGCACTGGGAAGAACAAATCCAACCACAAACACCTCCACCCCATCTGCCATCAGTGCCAACCCTAAAACAAAGAAGAGGGTCCACTGGAAGCGTCCGTGGCCACACTCCTCAATGATGTTCTCGTACTGGTGGGCAAGTTGCTCCTCGTCCTCCATCCTCTCTGCCATAAGGTCAGCACGGTCTCTGTACTCATCAGCCACAGCAGGAGCTCGCTTCTTCTGCTTTTCTTTAATGTCATCTGGGTGTGGGATCCCTTGGTACTCTCCCTCATAGACCTCATCATCTTCATCATGGCCTTCTGTAACATCACTCTGAGCATCTTCTTCATGAGCAGGCTCATCCCCACCACGATAGTAGCCATCATTGGGTGCGTACCCTTCATAGTTACCATCCTGGTACCTGTAGTCATCTGAGACTTGGTTTGCCTCCCTGCCCCCCTGATAGAGGTTTGTGTTTCTATATCCATCATCCATTCTGAATGGAGATTTCTAAATGCTGTAGATCACTGTGTGTAGATACTCCAATATATGTATTGATTTGTGCAATTTCGAGTATTGGTTACTTGAACATATCTTCTCTCTGTTCTTTGGAATTGATGGGATACACAGCTTCCCAGGCTCAGAAGGAGAATTACTATGTAAAGTTTCTCTTTGACAGAGTCTCACACAGCTTTTGATAAAGCTTCACTTTTTAGCTGTCATTTGTGACTTGCTGGCTTCTTCTGTGCTTTGGGTGGGAAGAGCTGCTGTCTGGTGAACAGCAAGGGAAAATCAAATTGCACAGCCAGGGAGCTAGGAGGATTTGATAGGTTTTTCCTGATTCATTGTGGTGGTGAAGGTCATGTCCTGAGAAAGAGGAAACAACAGCGATGAGACAGCAGTAAGCTTGCAAGCACATATGCATTGAGTTTAATGCCCAACATTTTGAATACATGCTTTTCCAATGCAAAAAGCTGGCAACAGAGTGTTTGAGGAATGTTTTTGCATCATCGAACCCCAAAGCTTCAGAACAAAAAAGAGGATTAAAAATTACCAAGTGAAGTGGGAACCTAAAGCAGAATGTAAAGCAATGTGTGGTCCCAATTTCTGTCACTCCCAGAAGTCCTGCCTGCTACATATGGTCCCGGTTTCTACAGAGAGCAGAACAGTACTGGGCTGGATTGCTCGAACAGAGCTCCCAGGTTGCTAAATATGTTTCTATCCACCTACCCAGATCACGCTCATTCCTGGTACCTACAACTGGCTAACATCATAATGACACAAAATATGAGCTTGGTTTTCTTTTTCATCCAGATCCCAAACTTAATTTTATTTAACAGCTTCTTTTTTTCCCTAGTGTCTCTCTGCCTGTATGACAGATGTACAACTAGCATGCAGTGTCTGCCAAGATAAAGTCACCAAAAGTCACACCAAGGTCTGTTCTTCCCGTATCTAACCATCAACAGGGGATAATTTTCACAGAGAGCAAAAAACAAAGCTAATGTAGAATCACTGCTCTCTGCAGGGAAAACCAAGGGAAGCCAAGTCACATCTAAACACTTTTGCATTTTGGACACCTGATTTCCATTATTTTTCAAGCGGTTTTCAGCCAGCTGGCTCTCCAGTGTTCTCCCGCATTTGTTGCCGCACACAGCTGTAGACAAGGAGTTTGAAAGGAGTCTCACGTGGGAAACTGAGTAGAGTCACGCTAGAGGAGCCAGCACAGCGTAGGCATGCACTAAATGTGGATTTCACTTTAAGCTTTGAGCTACTTGCCTAAATAAAGTGTAAATGAGCTATGAAATTACATGGGCAGGCACATGTCTGGATATATGTGGGCGTTGTTACCTACACAGTCAGTTGACCTACAGAAGTGTACACAAATGCACACACTGTAAATAACAGTGCTACCTCTGCACTTCGAGATCTTATTTGGCAGACAGTATGGGTTTAAACAGCATGCAGCTAAAATGACTTCAGAGGAGAAATTCAGTAGAAGCACTCTCACAAAATGCTCAGAAGAGCACACTCCTTCTGCAAATGCTGTGGGGTTTTTGGCAGCCCAAATGTTCAGGATAAGGAAAGAGCAGAGTCTTAACTTCTCTGCATGGAGTCATGGCCGTGCCTTGCCTATGTTGTTCATGGGAGCTGCTTCAAGAAAGTGCATAAAAGCTTCTCCTTCATTTCTGTTTAGCTACATATATATTTATGGCACATAATTACAACACGCCCTCTGCAGGCCCTGCCAGAGCATCTTCCTTTTCTCTGACCCCTCTACCATTTGTCACTGCATTCAAGGTATTTCCTCTTCCCTTTCTTTGTGTTGAATCACACAATACATTTTGCATGAAGTTAAAAAGGCAGCAGGGCATTCTTCCAGGGCTGAAAAAGACAATCAATAAAGTAAAAAAAAAAACCAAAGACCCAAACCCAAAGGCATTCTGATCAGGTTAGAAAGATATCAGGAGACTACAGTGCAGGCAGCAGTAAAGAGAAATATTTGCATCTGCAATGGAGGTGTTATTCTACAGGGGAGTTAATATATCTGACAGCTAACAGACACACTTAAGTGGGTTCTACAGCTCTTGTTTCAATGCTGGAGTGTCACCACTAATGGTTAAAAAATCCAAGACCACTTTTGAGTCTCAGAACCTCCCAGCCTTGAAGTAAATTTCTTGATTACACAAAGATTTGTGTCATGACTGAACATCATGTTCTCCAAGGCAGTAAAAATGTAGTTCCACAGAGACATATTTTCTTTTGAAAAGTAGGGGAAAGAGCTTTTTTTTTTTTTTTTTAAGAAAAAAGAACAATATGAGCTAAGGAACTTCAGGCCTTGCTTTGTAAGTCTTTAAATATCATGTGTTGGCAGGTTATATTTCAAAGCGACCTCAAACGTCTGTGCAGGAAGCACAGTGACCTCACCTTATTTGTCCCTTTCTGGTTGCTACAGAAGTGGATTGAAAACTTGTGTTAGGAAATGGAGTAATAATAACACTAATGAACAGTAACAGAATTGATCAGATTCCGGGTCTCCACAGACCCTACCCCTAGCATTACACCTGCTTTTTCAAAAGGTAAAAGTATGTTCTTGAAGACCAAGTGCTGGAAATCTTTTTGTTCTCTATTAAAAATCTGCCAGGGCTGGAAGCTGGGCTCTTTGCCTCCCAAAATACCAGGACCAAAGAAGATCACAAACTTAGAAAAGACCTATTGAAACATCCGTGCTCTTTCACTGATACACAGAGATTGTTATTTAACGTATGGGATCACTTACATCTTGGGCACCATAGGAAATAATGGCATGAGCTGATGAGTCTCATAAACCAGTGGCAGCCACCTGTGTCGGGAAGAATGCGTAATTCAGAAAAAAGGTCATGGCAAATAACAGCCACCAGGTTCCCATTCCGTTTGTAGGATGGATATTTTAAGGGATCACCCTAGGAGAAGGGGCAGTGCCCTGAGGCAGGCTGTAAGTTAGGACTCCTAAATGCTTTATTTTGATACTTCACACTACTTGTTTCCTTTCATTGCCACATAGGCACAGGCTGATTCACTCTAGACCTGATTCTTTAACACCCTTTCACTCAAGCTGAGCTGCACTTACTCATATTAGCAGCCCCATTTAGCATTTAGATGTGAAATCATGACTTCTCATGAAGATTGCAGGCTTGGTTTGCTATAATTACCCTTCACAGTGATGCATGAGAGCTTGAGACAGATATACACATCACATTGAGCCTATTACAACCTTGGGCCCTTTTAAATTGACAGCTACCTTTCTGAGACATGCAAGCGAGATTTAAACACATGACAAATGTAAGGCTCCATAAGGCAGAGTCTACGGGGGGGGAGGGGCAGAGGCAGGAAAGCCTCATTCTGGGTCTCCCCAAAGTAACCCATTAAACTGAGGTTTGGACACCAAAACCTGAAGTACCTGGGAACACAATTCCTTTCCTTGCTTGTAATTCTCCATAGCACAATACTTATTCCTCAATTCATTACCTTGCTTTTTCTTTCCCTCTAAGCAATTTTTGCACTATAGCTTTTCCTCTATATTCTGCTTCATATTTACCTTAAACTTATTTCCTCACCAGTCTATCACATCAGTTATCCTGATGCTAGCAAGTATCCTTCACTTAGTCCTGTACCTTGCACACTCTAATTTACTTAACAGCAACTCTCTAATACACGCTATTCACCTTGCAGTTTTCTTGCGCTCCTTAGCTCTTAGTCAGCTCGGATATTGCACACTTAGCCAGGAATTCAGTCATTTGAGCTCTGCAACTTAAAATAGAAACCTAAAGTCTTGGATATACTCACAATAGAAACAGTACCTACTCTAGGAAAAGGGACCTTTAAGAAGAACAGCTAAACACCTGCATTTGCCGCTGTGAAAGAGCATATAAGGGAGCTGCCTGGCATGCTCACCTGATAAAATGTGGGCTGAAGGGCAGCAGAGCTTGGAGGGGGTGCAGAGAAGGGTGAGTTTCTTGTACTTGGCACTAAATGAAGAGAGTCCAGGGCTTGTTAGAGAGCTGAGCCCTAGCAGAGTACAGAGCTTATAGCAAATTAGTGAGCAGGGCAGTTATGGAGAGGTGATTTCTTATGAATTTTATTGAACCTTGGGGCATGATGGAGTTTCTGGAAAAGAGAGTAAGGTTGTTGCTTTGTGGCAGCTGGAGCTGAAGGGAGCCGTGGGTGCATGTATGTACGCAGTGGGGAGAGAGACAAGGCTAGGAGCTGACATCCAGATCCTTCTCTTTGCCTTTGTATGCTCAGAAAGGGAAAACTCTCAAAGTCAACAGCAGAAGGGAGTGGTTATATGAATGCTAAGGATAAGGAGCAGTACAGGGACACTATAAAAATGCTTTCAAGGGATCTTTAGCATTCCCCAGAATAATTCGTGTAAAACTGATGGCAGAGCAGTTTAATATTCTGCCTGAAGGGCAGCTCCTCTAGCAAAACATCTCAACCCCAGAGCTGCTTTCTTCTGGCAGCAATGGGAAGATGCCCAGATCCTACAGTGACCATAAGGACACTCCGCAGTCACAAAGCTGACTGTAAAAACAATCCTGAGAGGAAATTTTCCTCTCTGAAAGGAGAAAGGAAATGGTGCAGATAGGTTTTTGTGAAGTTCCAGTCTCTGACTTTTAATGAGGATGCAATTAATGGATCCATTTGTACACACGAAGCACCAGATTTTTGAGATGCTTAACAACTCACAGCTCCCAGGGGAGCAGCATCCTGGATTTCAGGCAGTCAGCAATTACACAAATATTGTTAGACAGGCTGAGTACTGTAGCAAGGTCTGATCTCCATGCTGCTAGATAAAGGTGAAGTGTTGCAGTGCCTGGGGGACTGCTCTGTGCTGCAGGCTGAGCATCCTTGGGTCTGTCCCTTGGCTTCTTGGCATTTTTGTGTCCCTGCAGACCGCACATCGGAACAGCACAACCTTCCTCTTGTGTGAATTGCAGATCGGTTGCTCAAACCCCTTGCAGCTGTGGTTATATGAATAGATGGCAACTTGTACCCCTAAAAGCCTAAATAAACCAGAAATGGGAGAAAAGAGGTCCCTGTGCTCCCTGCTTCAGAGCTGAGACCCAGAAAAAGTAAGTGCTTTGCCTGGAGTCCTTGTCAGGTTTTCACTGAACTCTTGCAGTCTAGCCTTTTTTTTTTTTTTTTTTTTAACTGAGAAAACTGCTATTTTCCCTCAGGAGAATTTTGAAACTTTCCCTCTTTCCAACCAGTATAAATAATAAAATAAAAAATAATTCTAAAAGATTAGTCTGTAACCCCATAATTCACAAAAAGAATACTTTCAGATCAGGTCCATTAAAAATGTTTCTTCTTATACTGTAAAAGGTTGCCCTTTTCATTGGCACACAAAAAAAAAAGCAGGTTCAGGGAGAGTTCTTTTAAACTGAAAAACAAACATTTAATTTAAGAAATGCCAATGTGTCAGCTACTTGATCCATTTTTTATTAAAAACATTTGTTGAAACTAATTTTTTTCCCCCTAAATAATTCAGGTTTTGAAAAACTGGCATTTTCTTATCAACAAAAATTGCATCAGAAACTCTCCAATTTTACTCTCATGGATATAATATTATCTCAGGTGCATCTTTAAGGCGGCAATATAGAGAAATATAATATAGGAAAAGTAATCCTGCTAGTTATGTGCATATGAATAAAAGTATCTGACCTCTGTGCTGTGAGGCAGAAAAAAGCTTTTCTTCCATAGGGCTCTGATTATTCTTTTTTTGCTAACATTAACATTACTGCTGCAGCCACACAATTCAACATCCAGAAGAAAGCTGAGCAGTATCATCATTTTTCTGGACAGATGGCAAGGCTAGATTCTTGGCAAGGATCCTGCAGAGGGAAAAGCGGTAAGATCTGGAGAGAATATATACGAGTGAAGTTAGAAAAAAGGAAATGAGGGGGCTTCTAATGCAGAGAGGTAGAAACCAAGTGAAATCAGAAGTCAAGGAGTAAGAATGGGGATTAATGGTCCAAACTGTGCTCAGAATAAAGGGGGAAATGGCCAGGGAAGGATGGAAGCCCTGACATATTATTGATCCACAAACTGTGGAAAACGAATGACACCTACTGCTTAGTAATAACAGCAGCTCTCGCCTTCACATCTAAGGATTATAAACCCATCTCAGGCCATCTCTCTTAGAGCTCAGCCCTAATCCTTACTAATTCTTGCTTGACTTTTTGCAATTCTATTTCACTGCCAAAATAATAAACAGACAGGGAGAAAAGTCTGAGAGCATAGGACAACAAAACACTTTTGGAAGAAGTTGGCTGTGGGGAGCATCACTCAAAAAAAAAAAAAATATTGACTGCTATTTAAGGGGGTAATTGTATCAGGTCACATCTCTTGCAGGTCTTCAGCAGTTGCTTCCCTTACTTTGCCTTTCCATCAAATAACCTAATCAGATGGTGGTGATGAGAAATGTGTCCCTGGGTAATTTCCAGTAGGATGTTCTCAGATCTGAACACTGGCAGGTGAATCAGTTTGATTTAATCAGGTGAAGACCTGGTCTCTTCTTTGGAAATACAGGTCAGCCCTTGGGATGCAAGTTTATATATGAATGTAGACAGGTAAGGGAGCGCTGTATATACTACTAGGAAAAAAATTCATTCTGATTCCTCCCATTCCCTCTCCAGTCTCACAAGATTGGAAGTAAAATTTGTCCTTCCAATTAATGTCCAAAAGAAACCGTAGTCGTTCTTGAGGGAGGACTGTATCACAGTCCCAGGCTGGAAACCCCTTGCATCTGGAGCAATGTCAGCTCCAGATGTAATTTCTTAGGTGTCTTTTCTGCTCTTGTTCAGAAAAATCAAGGTGGGTATGTGAGTTTTCTAGTTTTCTTAATCAGTGACATGGTAACTAGAAGCAAAAAGGAGCTACTTTGCTACCAAAGACACCATGATTATATGTGTGGGCAGGTCAATATATGGTTTTCGGACGTAAAGTTATGTGTTAACGGCTACAACAATCAACGGTGGCTGCAAATACTTACAGAAAGCTAACTGGGTCTGGACAACAAGAGATTTAAAAATCAAAGTCTGCAGCAGGGCCTACCTTAAAAAGAGTTTGCTTTGAACTCTGGATGAAGAGGTGTCTTTTGTTGTCACTTCAGAGGAAAGCGCTGCATTAAGTGAAAACTAAGGATAAAAACAAGTTTCTCCTGAGACTTTTTTTATTAAGAAATTATTTGATAGATATGTAAGGTTCAGAAACTCTCCATGGAGCTTATTAAGCAAGCTATCTTTGCCACAGATTCTGTATTAGTAGCTGTGAATGAAAAGAAGAGAAAGATATTTGAAAGTCATTGACTTGAAATCATCTGGTTCAAAGAACTGGCTTTCAGCAGTACAGATGGCACCTAATGATTGCTCCCCTGCAGCATGGGTAGGACATGTGGAGCAAAAGTCCTCTGTTTGGTGTAAAAATCATTGATTTGCTCTAAGAGGTGGCTGGGGTCTCTGGGACAGGACTCATTTATTCACTTTTCCCACACTGTAGATTGGAAGAAGATTGGTGCTGATGCAGCCCTGGTATATTGAGAAATGCAGTGAAAACAGAGCTGAAGCAATTTAGTGTGTTACCAGCAGATCAAATTAATTATTTAACAGAGAAAGCATTTTAGTTCAAAATTCTCTGCTACAGAGTCTATTGAACTTAAGTCAGCTTACAGTCTCTGGATAATCTCTATTGATCTGTAGTGGTTTTTATGCATTTCTGTGTAGGTGCATACTGTGTATGTTTTGTTCCACCACGACAAAATACCTACTGTGTAATCTGATCCTAGAGTCCTGCATTACTTTGCTACAGCAACACATTTTTCTGTGAAGAGAAGCCATAATGTTTGAAGATGAAGCATTTACAATAGCTCATGAATTTGGGGGCAGAGCTGGACGTGGTATGACCACGAATTGTTCAGTTGTGTTTGATTGAACTATCCTGATTTATGTTAAGAATCTGGCTGTACTGCTCTAATGCCGTTACACTTTTTCATACTAACCCGTCCTGAGCTCACTGGGGGAGATTTCTAGTTTCTAGCACATCAGGCACTAAAATGCCATTGCCTTATGTGGTGGTGACTGTCACAGCAAAGTGGCTATGGGCTGAATTTAACTTGTAATCCACTATGTTATGTTATGAACTCAGGGACAGAAAGTCCCCCAAATTGATAAAGGGAGATTATATCTTAAAACCTGATATTCTGTTGGTGCAGATGCTTTAAAGGTCATATTGAAGACAGTATGTGCTGCAGCAAGCTGGCAGTGAATGTGTAGCAGATGAAATAAGGAACAAGCATCAGTCAAGCAGAATAAACAGCTTTTCTGAAGTTAAGGACACAGACTAGAAAGTTGGGTGTTCGTGAGATATAGAGGAATGTTTAACAGTAGGAGTTGGAAAGCAATGGCTTAGCAGCACAAAGCTATATAAGGAGGGACAGACTACACATTAGGATTCCAGAGAAAGGCCATAAAAGGTCAATTTGACAAGCTGAATATGGATAATGAGTTGAGACAGATGGTATAAGAGTATGGTAGCTAATAAATAATGAACAGACTTGCTTCAAGGAGCAAAAGCAGGGAGAAATCACAGCCGGGAGCTTAGTCAGAAGGGAGGTGGTGAAGGGGAAAAGAACAAAACCATGGAGGATGGGGGTGAATTACAGCAGGAGGACTAGTGGGAGAGGAGTGTCTGGTTTTAAGTGCCAAAGTTTTGTGGAGATGATAATTTACCCAAAGAAAACTTAGAAATGCATATGCCTGAACTGGAATTCGGCCATCTTATTGAGACTAACAATCATTTAGCTGAGAAAACACTCACAGTCTCTAAACTTTTCCTAGATATCGATTCCCTCTTTTCCTCCTCTCCCATTATCATAGTACCTAAGCAGCCTACAGTGCTCACAGCTCCCATGAAAGGCTGGGAAAAGTTCTTAGGTTCGTTTTGCATATCATGACCCGAGGTAGAGAGACTAAAACTTCATCTGAGCATTGAAATGGAAATGCTGTGTGCTGTGTCCCATGCTCCCAGGGCACCTGTAGGCCAGCAGGCTAAGGCCTCCTTCCAACTTTCACACCCAGCTATCTTTGACTTGATGACCAAGATAAGGGTGAGCATTGCTGCCCCACAAATCTTTTCCTAATGTGGAGCTGAGGCACAAACCCTGACCTGGATACCAAGGAATACTCAAAGGTGTCTCAATGTAGATATAAATCAAGAAGCTTTTCCCAAGATCACCTGGGGAAGTTATATCAGTGCCAAACATCCAGCACATGTTTCTGTTATGTCTTTGTCTTTTTAAATATCATAGAGAGCTAGAGTCTTTGAGGCCTTACTGCTTATTAATAAACCAACCTCTTTATCAGCATTGCACCTGACAGTATAAACCAATCGGTAATTTAGTGTTGATTCGGAAACAACGGTGCCCTGGTGCTGTCTAATGAGTTTGAGCGTTTCTACGTGTGTTTGCCTTCAGACAGCTTATTAGGTCTAACCTTACTGGGCTTGGAGGTCCTGACAAGCTCCCAGAGATGAGTGTAAGCAATAACCTTGAAGATAAACTGCCTGTAATTCAGCAAATTCTGCCTGTGTCAGACAGCAAACATGCCTGATTAACTATGAACTGCTTAGCTTATTGGCAAAGATGTGCCTCTAACTGCAAAGGGGTCTTTTATTTCATCACACTTGCAACCTGTGTTATTAAATAATGAGCCACTTAATTAACTAATTCATTAATACATGGCTGTGATGAATAGATTTGCTGCAGTGGCAGAGTCATTAAACCAGACACAACCCTGAGTGATTTCTAAATACTGCTTCCTTTCAGAAGGGATTTTATTTGAGCAAGTATCTTTATTAAATACCTCATTCTTTCTCCTGCCTCTAGCTAATAGAGCAGTGTCAAGGTCTGTTCCCCCCCCAGCACTCCCTGCTCTTGTCCTTCCCACCTTTCTGCCTTGCTGAAGCCTGAAACTCCCCCTCTCCTTTGGCGCCATGCAGTCAAAGGGTCTTCAGTGTGTTGTGCCACAAAATCACTCTTTGCACAGTTACCACACTGCTGTGGCCAGGATGCGGTGCCTCCTCATCTCCTATCTCATCTCAAATGGGAAATGACTGCAGTGTTTCAGTTACTGAAGAGCATCGTCAGTTATTGTCCGTGATCACCTTCCTATTGCTGGGGGACCAATGAACCTCCCCACAAACTGGAGACAGAAGGACAAATCATTTAATGTACCTCACAGCAGCCCTTGCAGTGTGGTTGTCTCCTGTTTTCCACCACGATATTGGAGTGTGCTAAGAAAGGTGTCTACCAGACACATTTCCACAGGCTGAGAGATCTCCACCAGGAGATCCCTCCCAGGGAACTGTTCCTGCTGTCAGGAGCAGTTCTTTCACAGCCTGGGATGCTCAGGCATCAGTCTCTAGAGACAGTGGCTTGCCAGCTCCAGTGAAGCATACCAAGCACTGGCCATGCCAGAATTCAGGCTCATTCCAAGAAATCCCCCTTGCCACAGCCTGTCGCATTTGCAGAGAACCTTATGCTTCCATCATACTTTTTAATAGGTTTGATACTTATGTTTCCCTTTGGGGCTGCTCAACAATCAGGTCTGAGGAGCACAGTTATTACGATGCTAAGACTGAGATCAAATAAGAGGGGTGGTTCTCAAACTAAATTCAGCCTCTTTCTTCTTTGTGTAATTTCATGTAAGCCCTCCAACACAATTGTTTTCTGGCCACAAGAGCTTTCAAAATTGCAAATGCACTGTTCGTTATGCACCTTGCCTGTGGAGAAATACAAGTGCAAGCAGCAGCAGATTTAAAGAGATGTTCACTCTGAGACTCCTTTCAAGTTTATGTAGCAGGGAAAATACGGGAGCAATTGCTTTTGCTCCATCCATTTTCATAGCATTTTGATTAGTTTTACCATTTTTTGGATGTGAAACACTACTGAAGAGACCTGAACTTCGTAGCATCCATGGTCATTCAACAGATTCCGTTAGCTGGTTATCAAATTCACTATGTGCATCACATATATCACTGCAGCACAAACAAAACATACCCGCAAAGTGATGTTTTCATCTGTAAGAAGGCAATTTGCAAAGCCTGTCTTAGCTGGGAGACTGCACCTTGGATATCTCAGATTCCCAGATCTTTGAAAAACCTGCTTTTGAAACAAGCATGTTTCAGAGAATCACAAAAATAGATTTTTTTTTTTTTTTTCCATTGACTAGATGCACAAGCTAAAATTGCCATAGGGCCTGGAATATGTTGGCACTGACTTAACAGTAACATAAGACCTCACTTATAGCAACGCTACATTTATACTTATGTTTTATACCCATATGGAGACTTTCAACTCAAAAGAGCCCCTGGCAGGTTTTTTGCACTACACAGTAGAAGAGGAGTATGGCTAATTTGAGCACATATAGTGGGTCCCCTAATGTTATGGAAAGGTGGGTTGCTTGGCAGTGTTTTTTCCCAAGCACCCCATATTCCTTTCTTGTTCCTGCAGGAGTCTTTAGGATAGCTCTTCGCAAAAGCAGCTCTTTTACACAGAGCCTTAACCTTGGGCGGTATCTTGACCACCCAAAGTCATGTGGTTCTCAGCTATGCCATGGGTGATCTACTGTCTCACAGTCTTCTGAAATGATGCTTGTGCCTCAGCTGAATAAGAAAGGAAGAGGAGGAAAGGAGGAAACCACTGAAACAAGGAGCAGATAGTGCAGGAGCCAAAGAATGAGAGAAAGCAACAGCAGAGCACGAGATATACCAAAGGAGATAGGACAAGCAAGGGGTGGGAGGGTGAAGGTCAGAAAGGAAGAGAGAGGAGAAGGCATAACAGCAGCTGGAGTACCCAGTCTTGGAAACTAAAGTTGCCTTGAACCAGTAAAAGGGAGGAAAAAACCCCAAACCATTAGGCTTACCGCTTCATAGCGGTGAGAAGTGTATGCATTTGCCTCCCAAACAGCCTAATAAATTCCTGCGTTCAGGTTGGACATTAATGATGAAAAAGCTTCATCTCCCAAAATTAATAGCTATAATACATCATCAGGCTGTAGCACCATAACTCATGTGTACGCAGAGAGAAAATCCTCAAAATCACCTGTCAAGGCAGAATAAGGATTTAGCTATTATTTATTGCTTAGTGTGACTCATGCTTGTGGGTAGGGGCATGACAGTACAGATGGGAGTTAAAGTCAAATTGCCGTCAGTGTAATTTATGCCAGGAGAGTTGAATTCATGCTACTTCTGCTTATGTTTTACCTGTAATCCTCTGTAAAATATGAAAGGAGTAAGAAAACAGTTTGAGAAATGCATGCCTATGCAACCATTTGTCAGGACTTAGACAGGTTTGGTTAGAGGAAAGATGGCTTAATGTTTTGGGCAGCATCACGAACTCCATACAGTTTCCTGTAATGCTACAAATGGCTCAATTAAGCTTAGAGAAGACATTTAGTTACTCTTAGGCTTAGTTCCTTGTCTGCAAAATAGCTGTAGTAACTTACTTTCTCTAGGGAAAATACATGCATAACTGAAAAGTGAAACTTGTAACCACTGATGGAGAGCTCAAAAGTTCAACTTTCTGGACTTCAGATTGTCCTTGCCAAAACCACTGTGATCTTGAAATTGTCCTTGCAAGGATGGAGTCTCCTGTGAATGACCTCCAATGTGCTGTTTCTAATCAGAATCAATAATACTTCCAGCCTGTTTCATAGCTGTCCTTCCGTTCCTCTTATTTCAGCTCTACCCAAAGGAGACGTGCTGAAGACACTAATAGTCATCAGACTCCCTAAAAATGGAAAGGCAATGGAAAGAGATCCTGAAACTCTGGTGTCCCCATGCAAAGGAGCTGCTCTGACAGCTGGGGAGAGCAGGGGTCTTGTGACCTGGGGACTGGTCCTCATTGTCCCTGGTCTAAGCGTGATCCTTCCAGCAGATACTGAAATGAGGGGAATCCCTCTACTCCCTCCCAAAGCCCAGTCTCTTTGACCCAGCTCAAGCCTGCCAAGGGACTGTACAGCAGAAATTCCAGCTGCAATCTCCCTGGAAGTGAGTATAATGGAGGAACATGGCTTTTAGCAAGATTTAAGCCTTGAGGAACTCAACATCTTTCTCCCTTTTGGGAGTCAGGGACATGGTGCATCCCAATGCTGCTGCCACCATGTGCCCTGGTGCATGTCACCAACAGGCAGGACTCAAGTCTGTGCCTCTTCAGCGGCTGTCTGCTCCCACACAGTTGGCTATTCTCCACTTCTCCTTAGCCTGCTTGCAAAAACGTTATTTGGCACCGGGACACCCTCTCCCCTTCATGCCTCTCTAAACCTCAGCTGGAGCATGGCTCTTCTTGTCAGCAAGCGTCTTGTGGGATTGCGGTGGGCAGCTGCACTTGGCCCCTTCTGAGGATTTCATCTGTCAGCATGTTATTACCCAGCTTCCAGTCCATGTCCTGACACACTGAGATCAAACCTCGCCAGGCTCCTCAGGGCCATTCTGACTGCCCATCATTTTGACTGTCATTTTGATAGTCTTGTGATTTAGGAGAGCTGGCCATGCTCTGTATGCTGCAGAGCCAGGCACAACGGGCCTTAAAGAGCATGGAAAGCTACTCTTGAAAAGCATGGTAGGGACTGCCTGCCAGGATTTGGGCTTCGAGTTCACCTATTGCCAACTGTCCCCACAGCAGCGTCCCTCCACCTGGCTTCTGATGAGCAGACGAGTGGGATCAGAGAGCACGGGCTTTCCTCTGGCTCCTGCTTTCCCCAGTACTCATAAGGGAACTCCTGAATTTGGCAGAGTCTGCAGCCCAGTGCAGTCTGAAATGTGTTGATCACACTTACTCCTACTGTTGATGCTATTCATCCCCACCTAGCTTTAGAGATCACGTCCTGCACCACTGCGCAGAGCTCTATTTTCATTCCTCCCTTCAACCCAAAGTCAGTTGGCAACGCTTCTGCAAGACATCTTCCTGGGACTGGGTGAAGTCACCTGCTGGCAGATGGCACTGGTGGTCAAGCAGCTGCCAGATCAGCACTCACCTGAGCCCCGTGTTGGGTGGAAGGGAAGGCATGACAAGGCAGCAGGCTTGCTAAGGGGTCTCCACTCAGTATCTGCCTTCCTTACCCCTTGTGTGGGCTCTGTTTCCAGGCATGCTCTGGGACATGAAAATTATTTCTTGCAATAGGGAAGAAAAGGAAAAAAAATGAGTCTCTTTGTCCTAAAAATGTAAATGAGATGGACTTGTCTCATAATAGGAAACAAAGGGACATTCAGGCAATTTGAAAAGCAAGAGATTGAAATCCTGCACAAGGAAATCCCTACCTACACACTAACCTGTGGGGCTCCTGGGAATAAAAGGCAAGGCCTTGGCAACATTGAAGGAGGGGACTGGATGTATTTAAGAGAAAGGGGAACATAAGTCTCATTTGAGTTTCTACAACCTTTTTTTTCTACTGGGAGAAATAAGTTGTTCTTCTTCAAGACATCGGGTGAACATCAAGGGCACTTCACTCTGGTGTAGGCTATTCTGTAACTGTCCACTGAGTTTCTTGGATGTATTTGCTGGTGTCCACTGTCAGAGAGGGGATCCCAGGCTAGAGGGTTCCTTGGGTAGTGGATCCTGGGTAGCAGTAACAGGAAGGTTGTGAAATGGTTTTCCCTTGACCAGCTACATTGGGACTATTCACACAAAAATGACACCAGAAGATAACATTATCACAGCAAATGGCTCCTGCTCCCGAGGGGGAAAAGAGAAGTACAGTCTATCACACCCTGAGTAAACCTAAGAAAAAATAAATTCAAGACTTTTGCTCGAAGCAGGAATCCTGGGTGACATACAGGAGAAGGCAGGAAAGAAATGGAGTGTGAGAGCAGGTGTCCTCCAGATGATGAGCCTGGGGGGATTAGCTGGCAAATTTCAAGGGGATAACGAATACTTCAAGGCAGATCATGCTAGTGCCTCTTCAGGGGAAAGAGGATAGAATATCCCAGGTGGAGAAACTGGCAAGAAGGAGACGATGATCAAAAGTTATTTATCAAAGTGTAACATCAGACTTACTTTACGGGGAGCCAGGGAATGGCCCGCAGATGGTGAGTGGATATCAAGCCTTTCATCTAACCCAGACTGGCTAGGGAAAAAGACAGCTTTCTGATGACGCTTTAGTGACAAATGCAAAATCTTTCTGGTTACCCAGGAATAAGCAGCCAGAGCACTGAAGCGCACAGTGTCAAGCCTGCAGTAACAGATCCTCTCACTGCAAGCTAAGCAGAAGGGGCAAGAGCTGACCACTTCCCCTCTTGCTTGCATGAGGTCCCTGGAGGGAAGTGATGGTAGGAAGAGGAATATGGACCCATGATTAACATGTCAATTTTTGACATTTTATATAGAAAGTTCTTTCTCTGCAACAGAATTTTTGTAAGGCTCTGTGTGACTGCTGTCTCTGCCTCTATTTCCCATTTGGGGAACGGGACAGAGTGCTTTCTACCTCCCAAATATGCTGTGAGATGCTTGGGAACAGAGGCAGACAATGTTGTATCTATCTCAGCTGGACAAGGCCAGCCAAAAGGCTGTTGCTTGGGAAAACTGGTATGCTTGTGCTGTAGAGGAGGTTGGTTTTCAGGGCTGTAAAGTTGGTGCTTTGCCTGAACACTAAATTCACTCGTTAGCTTTCTCCTGTGAGGTGCAGATGCAAGGAATCCAGGTAATGAATATGGAACAAGGACATCTCTGAGTCTCTGCAGTTCCTGTGCGCATGAGAACTACAAATGGATCTAGAGATTGGCACAGAGCTGTGAGGAAAAGGCATTGACTTGCATGTTGTGTTTTAAGCTCAGTGCTGGAAGAGGGCCAAGCGCTGCCTGCCTCTATTCAACAGTAAATGGGTTTGCTGCTGTGACTGGGATGAGATGGGTTTTAAAACTGGTCTGTGGAAGGATCTTTTATTTCCAAATAAAACACATTTCTCGCTTCCCTGTAGAGAAGCAGAGGGTCAGACATGCCTTGGATAGTGGAGGCTTCCATAGTTACTAATAAACCATGACTGCGGCTGGGCCCTGCCCAGACCTCCATGCTTTGCAGTGCTGGCGCCCAGACTTTCCTCCAGGACTGGCCCATGGCCCTTAGTGGAGGCACTCATGGGCCACATGCCACAGCTGCCCCGATAAGACACATGGTTATTCACAGCTCACTGCTTTCCATTGTCATGCACTGCTGTGCAAGTCTGTTCACCACCACATAGGGTCCAGATATAATATTTTTTCCACAGGGCTAGAGAGTAAAAAACAGGCCAACCCACACTACACCTCCAAACTAACCCGAGCCAGACACAACATCCTCCAGTTAAGGCATTTGGCCCATCACAGTTTTTTTGGTTTTTGTAAGGTCATTTCTCTAGTAAAAGTTGGTGTCTAAAAGCAGTGACCATCCTCTACAGAGTGCAGGTAACAGCTTTACCTGCTTCCTAAGTGTTCACCTGCCCAACTGCCCTCATCAAGACTCTCCTTCCAAGTCTGGTGGAGATCCAGGCTCTGCAGAAGGTGTCTGTTCAGCACCAGCTGCACAGTGCCTGAATTTGGGGTACCAGAGTTTGATGCAGAGTTGAGAACATTGCAGACATTTCCTGTTTGCTAACAGTGTACCTTGAAATTTTACTGTGAGATGAGCAGGATTTTCTCTGGGAAATAACTTCACCTGATCTCTTAGAAATTAGTCTCCTCACTTGATGGAAACTGAGAAAAGGTTTCTCTCTGAGGGTCCCCAGTCTGCTGCTATGTGTCTGACTGTTACAAAGTCTGAGGGAACTTCTCTGTGGCCAGATAGAGGTGGCCAGCACAAGTGTGCTGTTCAGTACAGAGGATTGCAAAACATAGCGGGGCTTCGTGAACCCAAATTAATCCCTGATATTTGCCCACTATAATCCCAAGGGTGCCGCAGTGCTGTTCCTACAGATCGACAGCCACTTTTGCCCAGCTCATTCAGGATACCCGCCTCTCCCTGAGAGCCAGTCCGAGGTCACACAGGCCCCAGTACAGGCAGGGAATTTTTGCCTGACTTTTCTTTTTGCTTCTCCCATCTCGTATGCTTTGCAGGAGGGAAGCACTGCCTATGGTCTCTGCAGCAAGGGGTTCCCCTGCAGCATGACATCGTGCAGAGAGCTCCCTTGGCTCATGGACAGCGCGGATTTCTTCTGGTAGAGTAACCCTGGCTGCCAAGTGAAGGCAGAACTGCTGATCCTTCTGTACAGCACCCTCAGCACCTGCCCCCAGCCACAGATTAGATCCTTCTCAGAGTCATTTTAACACTAACCTGACAAATTGCCTGCTGCGCTGCTACAGATGGTTGAGGAACTGCTGACTTTCTCTGCTGGAAGGTGGTGAAGCTTTCCTGCCCTTCCTGGCTCCTTTCTAGCTCAGTCATTCTGTGCGATTTATTTTTTTAACACATTCAGTATACTTTGTAGGAACTTACTAGCTACATCGGCTCATGCTGCTGGTCTATTCATCCCTGAGCTCTGGGATGCTGATGAACAGTATCTAAATACTTCAGAGAGTGCTAAAAATCACCCATGCTTTACTTGCTATATGAGACTGTGTAAAGAGAGAGGTGGAGAATCCAAGTCAGCCCCCTGAGCTGATCGACTCTGAGAAAGGTAAGATCAGAGGATACTTAATTAGGTTCCTAATTACAGCGGTTATTAGCTGTCATAAAATCACCTGCGTTTGCATCCCAGAGCAATGTGAACTGCAGATTTCAGAGATATGCATTGCATAGATAAACATGATTATTCCTTTGGCTTGATCCCAACTGGAAGAATAGTAAGCTGCACTATCAACAACTGAAGATTTAACTCTGATGTGTCATTTGTTCTTTCCGCAATAAAAGCAATATAAAAAAATCACATAGGCACAGTTGGGTTCAAATACCAGTCAAGACTCACAGTATTTCAATCCTAAAGCAAATTCAAAACAAGAAAAAAAGGGGAGCACCATGGGAAAGCCCACATATTACTTGAAGAAATACAGCCTTACCTCTATTTTCTGCATTCCTTCTAAAAATACAGCTCTGCTGATAGGAACAGACATTGTTTCTTCCACATGATGCTGACTAAGAGAGCCCAGCAAATGAGGAATCTACTAGAAACTAGGGGAATAATCTTGAGTATTAAAAAAAAAAAAAAAAATCAGTCTGAAGTGTTTTCTGCTCCTTGCTTGTCTGTTTGTTTCATTCAGGCAGATAAAGCAGGGAGGAAGGGTCAAAAAATAGTCTACTTTCATATGAAAAAAGAGATGCTAATAAACTTTTTCTTCATATCAGTCAATATTTTTCTTCAAAATTTGGCAGGTTTTCTCCAAAGATTCAGAATTCTGCAGTGGATTCAGTCATTTTCAGTGAAAATGGACAAAAGGAAATACTTGCTTCTCAAACGTTTCTGATTTGTCCAGAACAGATCTTTTTTCTTTCGAGAATAAAATGTTTGGATGAACATTCTTTGACCAGAGGGGAGGAGCATATTCTCCAAAGAGACATGGGGAGCTTCTTTTTTACATTAACCCATTGGCTTCATTGGATAGTGTAAAGGGACTGTCCGTACTGTCCAGCTGGACCCAGCTGTGCTGAGAGCAGTGGAATAGAAAATGGATGGAAAAATGCTCCTAATCTAACATGAATGCAAGAACAAGGAGAGTGTGAACTGGCCAGAAAGACATTTCAACTGGGAATAAAAGGAAAGTTTCTAAGCAATCAACAAGTCAAAAAACCCCACGCTGTCTACTTCTCAAACAGAGCTGCCTACGTTTGCATGGGGAGTATACCAGGAGAGTGAGCTGGAGTGCTGCATTCCTACTGATCTATTCCCAGTCACACTGAATGAGAGAGCAGCTTGGCCAGGTGCTGGGGCATTTACAGCAGATGTGAAAGCCTGAAATTCAAACTGAGACTAAAGTTTAACCAAAGCTTTCTGACAGCAGTATTTCTGGGGCTGAAGGAGAGAGAGGTTCTCAAGAGGAAAGACAGAAACCTCATCACTGGGGTTGCTGAAAATCAAAGGCGAACAAACTGATGGGCAGTATCCCAGAAGTGTGAGCCCCGCACTGACTGTACAGCTGAGCCAGAAGATGTAAGAGAGCTTTAACCCTTCTATGAATTAAAGATGGAAAAGACACCAGAACATGATAGGGAAGGTCAGTACTGTTATTGGCTACCAACTTGCATAGGGTGTGAGGAACAGCTTGTTTTCTACATCAGCCCAATGGCAGGTAGATTGACCACCAGCCGGTGGCTACTGCGTGTGCCGGACTGCTGGCAGGCTCTGAAAGAGTATCCAAATGCCACCCAGCATCAAGGGGATAAGGCCAAGGCTGCCAGGGGAAGTAAATCCAGGGAGCTTCACCTGTTTGTGCGTTTTTCTTGAGTCATCGTTGCTTTTGCAGTTGAGAAGCTCTTCACTGCAGGCAGTGCAGAGTGCGGCAAGCCTCAGGGAGTGTCGAGACTCATGAAATATAGATAGGAGCTAGGCAGGCTCCTAGAGCTGGGTAAATACATGCACGGTAATTGGCTCCATCTTCAAGCAAGAAATGTTTTGCATAAGGATGCAGAAAGGGCTTGTTCAGTAAACTTTGATATGCACACTTGACTCAGCAATTGCTGGAAAAAAAGAAAGAAAAACCCTCCTCCATGCTCAGTAACTGAACAAGCAACCCCATTTTCACCCTTTCTCCCATTTCACTCCACCTTTTTTCCATCCCCCACTCAGAAGACTGTTATCTCCAATGTCCTTTAGAAAGAGCATCTGATGAAAGCAGACACAGCACAGATGCAATATCCTGATCCAAACCATTTACAGTCTCCATAACACCCCCAAAGAAAATATCTGTCTACCTGGAACTGGCAGGAAACAAAGGTTGCTGATGCAGAGATCTTAGCATGGAGACAAGCCAATGCCTAAATGGTTCCTATTGTAATGAACGTTGTTAACAGCTCTTTTCCAGCTGCAAGGACAGGCATGCTCACTGGGATGGTCTGAGTGTGTACAAACCTGAATCATTGCTCCCTGTGAAACTACTAAAGGCTTCGTGGATCCTGTCTGACCTTTGCATGTGAGCTGTATCCTGAAAGATCTCTGCCTTTATGTGCTTTAACCATGCACAGCTGGTCAGAGCAAGCCTCTGCTTCTGCAACGACAGTAAATGAATTCTTTCCAGACACCTTTCAGGAGCCTCTCATGCTTTACCTGATCTCCCTTGCTTGGAGCAAGCAAGATTCCCCTTCCTAGTGGGAAGATGAAACCTGAATCACTACCGCTGGCAAGGGCAAGGCAGTCCAGATATGAGCAAACAGGGCCAGATGGATGCAAAATGAAGCCAGGTAGGAAGACTCTGCACTGAAATCTCATGCAGATTGAATCTTGTGATGGACTCTCACAGTGGAAACAGCCATAGCATCTCCTGCTCAAACACTCATTTTGAAACAGATCTTGAAAATTATTTTCACTAACAGTGGGGAAGAAATTCATCCCAAACCCACTCAGCTCCAACCTGCATTTGTGGACAAATTAGTAATGCCGTTTTGCCAGCATCCTATATTAATTAACTCAACAGCGGCTGTCAGTGTTAATCAGGGAAGCAGCTCCATTATCACCTGTACCCCCACAGGGTAGGGATCCACCAGCTGCCACTACCCAGCCCACTGTAAAGGCAGGGCGAGGAGCTGCTCATTTTGCTGCTGTTGAAAAGCCACTGAAGCACCCACCCAAGCCCTGCACCATCACTCCCACAGCCATCCCTCCACGACAGCCTTTCCCATCCAGGAGAGATACCTCCACGGTGAGTCCCTCCCATGCACTTTAAACTGAAAGAAAGGGGCAATGAAAGCAAGGAAGAAGCTGAACAACAGCTAGACCTGCTAATTGGAAGAAGTCAAAAGTTGTCTTTTATAATTCAGGTGCCACAACCTCCATGGGAGTTAAAGAGCTCCTTTTGGTGAGAGCAGTAGGTTGTGCACAGCAGGGCTCAGCTTCTGCCCTGAGCCCCCATCCCACAGCCCCCAGGCTGCTGCCTTCACAAAGCATCAAAAGAGGAACTAGTCCTGGGCATGGAAGATGCATAGGAGATCAAGACCCCTGGGAAAAGTCTGTTCTGAACTGAACTGTTTACCTGGGGAGCTTTATTGCAACTTTTGGGGTTGGCAGACCCTGCGTTATTTCTCACTTGAGGGAAAACCTGTGTAGCACAGATGTAATAGACTGCTTTTTCTTCCTTATGTGTCACACTTCTGCTGAGCCACACAGTCTCAGATGTTGTAAGCACGCCAAAATCATAGTATTATTTTATAGCAGGTGTGAGATAAAAAAACCCAAACAATGGTTAATTAAATAACTACTATCAGGTCCTGCATTTTACAGTACACTGGAGATGGAAATTCTGGATGGTTTTTAATCAAATGGCTTATCTAAATCTAGTAGGAATAAAAATCTGTTTCAGAATTTGATTTTTAAATGTTAAAGGAAATATTTTGTTTTGGAAGTCTTCCCAGTGCAAAGACAACTTTTTTATAACAATTAGGAAAAAGTAATTGAAACTGAACAGCTACACTAGATGCTCTGAAAGAACAAAAAAGATGCCAAAATTATATCAAATGACTTTCACTATGAACACACATCCCATTCTAATAACACCAGTCAGGATTTTTAATTTGATTTCAAATATGTTATGGAACAGAACCTCAGGGCTGTAGATGAGTCCAGATTTGCTCAGCTGAGAATCCATCCATCAGCCCTGTCGTGATCATGTTCTTCTAATCAAGTACAATTAACAATTGTCACGTAACACCATTAAAAAACACTTAGGAACTGATCAATGGCTACTATAAGCTGAACTGATTAATGTAATTTTTGAAATCAAGTTTCAATTAGCTCTAAAGAATAATGAAAACGTGAACAGCAAATTCTGCTGCAGACATACCACCTTAGACTGAACAAGAAAGGTAAATATGATCCCTTTTTCCTGACCATTGAAAAAAATTAGCTGCTAAATTCCTTCTTGGGTTTAGCAAATACTGTCCAGTTCACTTAGGCTGCAAGTAAGCAAAGCTTTGCTTGTATGTTTACTCACAGATGTTTCTACAGGACTCCTCTACCATAGGATGCTGTCATCAGACTCTAGAAATATTTAGTAAAATTATGGCGGATTTGACTGAATTTATAGATGAAGACAACCAGAAACCAATTTTCAGTGATGATTATACATTAAAACAAATGCAGTCCAATGCAAGGTCTAAATTCCCCTTGCAGGAAGGATGGAAACGCTGTTTCTCCTTTCTCTGCCCAAACCTCTACGTGACCCAGTGGGACCAGCAGCTATTTACCCAGCTTGTCCTTTTTCCCCAGGCTGGATGGCCTGTTTGCCTGCTGGGTGGCCTGGTACTTTGATGGCAAACTATCCAGCATCTGTTCAGATTACAGCAACATTAAAATCAGGTAGATAACTATTCTCTGGATATATTTATACTTCACCAGATCAGAGAGATTTTTCCAAAGTTTTCCCTTGGTCACGGGACAGAATATTTGAACATCTATTTTGGACGCTCAGACAATGAAGGGAACTTTCTTTTCCAGCTCAAACGTGTCTTCTCTGACTGCTCAAAGTGACTAAATGTCTCGGGCCAAGCTCTGCTGCTCTGCCTGCTGTGACACTCCCTGCAGTACACAGCCCACTGAGAGACCAAAATCACTGCATCCTCACATGGGCTTACAAACCCATGAAAGCACAAATGGGTGTTACTAGTGATTTTGGGACCTCAGCGGGTGCATCCACTACCCAGGTTACCCAAAAGCTCAGGAGAGTGATTGGAAATCTCTAGTACCCACTGATGGGGACCACGAAGGCTTGCCCCTTTGGTGCTCTGTGAGGAAGGCACCAAGCCATAAAGTTTAGGAGGCTCCAAACTGTGCACAGCCAACAAGCTGGAAAATGCCCTCCATATCCTCTCTGAAAATGAGAATGCAACATTGGGCCTGGCTGGAGAGCAGAAAAATGGTCCACCTGAAAGCAACTCTTCTTGTTTATATTTGAGATTTGGCTGTGCCGCTAGTCCGTAAAGGACCTTATCCCTCCACCCTTGGCTTCCTTTTTCCACTGCTTAGGTACCTTGAGGTCTCCAGTGCCCCATTCTCTGTAGAGCTCTCCTGTTGTTTATAAGCAGCCTCCCAGAAATGTCAACCCTCCATCCATTTTTGGCCCCTACCTGTAATCCCAAGTCTCCTCCTGCCTCTGCCTGATCCTATAACCCACCACAAATCCTTTCTCCCTCCCCTCTCTCTGCCTGCATCTCCATCCACCACCGTCTCTCCCAGGGTGCTGGGGTGTGTGGGAGGTGAGCCTGGAGCAAGGCTGCTGTGTGAACACGCAAACCTCAGGCATTAGCTTCCATCAACCAGGCTTTGAGCATCCACAACAGCTTCTGAATGCCACAGGGTCTCTCTGATAACTCATCCTGACCCCCATCTGCAATACCCCCTCCCTGAGCTCTCCCACACCTTAGCTCTGAAAAGGAGTACCCAAACTCACGTCCTAATGGTGCCTTTACGTTAAAACCCATAAAGCTATTTTTGGTCTGTTTATGGTCAGCCGTATTTAAACAGAGACTAATTGCACCAGCACAAACTTGTCCTCACATAACTTCATTTTCATCCAGACAGAAGCTTTCAAGCAACAGCAACCAAACCCGTTCAATATTTAATCAGCTGCATGGCCTGAAACAGCGGGGACTGGCAGCAGCTGCCTGGCGTGGAGCGTGCGAGGGCGGGTGAGTGCTTCCATCCTCCCCAAGCTTCTCTCCATCCTGAGCACTCGCCTCCTTTGCACACTTGCTGTGGTAGAAAGCCAAACAGGAGCCCCATTTCAGCCTGCTGCTTTAGCCCCAGCAGCTTTGGAACAGCATGTCTTTGAAGCACCTTCTTTTTCATTCCTCTCTTCCAACTTCTCAGCTGCCTTCCACGTGTAAATCTTACTTTCTTTCCTACTGATGGCTGGGAAATTGCTGTGCTCAGCGCTCTGTAATTGTAAGTCAGCAGGACTTCAGCTCTCTGCCACTTCTTTCTGGTTTTAAAGCAGGCAGGGTGTAAATCGTAGCTACAGACAAGGCTTTGCAGAACTTTGCAGAATGGGGGGGGGGGAAATTTAGGCTTTTCCTAATCTTTCCTCATTCCATTAGTGCCAGTCCTGTGTGTGTTAAGGGGATTAGAGGGGTTGAAAGGACAACATCCTTCAGTGGGTTGGATCTGCAGCATTCAGTGCAGACTTTGCTTTTAACCCCCATGCTAAAGAAGTGTCGCTTTAAAATAAAGCTGTAAGAAGGAGGCCCTGAAGTGTCCTGCTGTAATCAGTGGTCATGGCTGGCTTTTCAAAAACATAAGTGTCAAAATACCAAATGCCCTCTGGTCAGAAATGGTCCGTGAGTGTTTCCTACCAGAGCTCCTGAGTCCTGCACCCTTTCCAGCCCTTTGTAGCCCCCAGAGCAGCCCAGTGAGGCTCTGGCTTCTCCCTCCCCTGCTGCTGGACACCCCGGGATGGAGGTGCCTGTGCTGCCCAGCACCCATGGGCACCATGCCAGGCACAGCCACAACAAAGGCAACATCTTGGATGATTTGCAGTGTCCGAGCTCCTAAGAACAAAGGATCCTATCTTGCCAGCATTATAAAATAGATACTAATAACCACCCCTAAACACCCTTATCTAAAAGAAGAAAAAAAGCGCCAAAAGCATATTCAATTAGTGATAAATAATAAATACAAGATTAATTAAAATTACTGTGCTCTGAATTCCCATCCTCTGGCTCTGAGAATGCAAAAGGCATTCCCCATGTTCCCAAGGGTGACCCAATGTCAAAGTATTGCCACAGTCCCCAGAGGGCTAATGAATGGCAGCGATGATGGCAGGATTTGTCACGCATGTGCCGTCTGCGCTGGAAATGGGCTCCACGCTCCTTTCATGCTGGTCACAGCTAGCCTTGGCTCACTAGGGAGGCTCAGCCTCCACCAAGCCTGGCAACATTGGGTCTGTATTGCAAGCGAAAAGGCTCCTCAGCTCCTCCTAAATGCCAGGAAAGCTTGACTAATTGCCAACAGCGGCTACACATCAGGAGAAGAAACCACTGGGATTTCTCAATCTGGGTCTGTGTATAAATCATTTAACACCTCATATACACATGCTCATAATTAATGCACAATAGATCCCTGCAATGAGACAGCCCTGCTAAAACATCTGTGAATTTGGGCTGTGAGTGCATGTGGCGTGGGGGTTCAGAAGGACAAATGTACCCCCCCAAGAAGTGGCTGGTCTTGCTGGTGCCCACTCTGAGCTTCAGTGGAAGTAGGTGAGAGGAATTCAGGTCAGATTTTCTCCCTTGCAGTGGACTGAAAGCATTTGAGAACCAGTTCCCAGTTGTTGCAGGGCTTTGTAAAAAGCCCACACCTCTTGTGGCCCCAAGCAGCCATGAGTCCAAATCACCCCTCTTCTCCTCCCTCCCATCTATCAGGGCAGAGAGCGCCCTGGGCCCCATGTACAGAGAGCAGAATGATCTCTTTTTGTGTTTATTACATTATGAGGTGCCATATCCCTCATAATAGCCCATGTATCACTTATTCTGGTATAAGTCCAGAGGAATTTTGCTTAGTTCACTGCATTTACAGCCCTGAGACTAAAATCAGGATCCACCCACCCAGGACAGCTTGTAAATCTAAAAGAGTTTTTATCCATCAGTATGAGTGTCCGGTGCACTAGATCCTCTGTGCCAAGTACAGCTAGAGAAGTATTTTTGCGTTCTTCCATTCTTGTCTGCCAAACCTCACCAATCCCTCAATCATCCTCATGGAGGCATCCAATTCAATCTACCTCTAACCTCATATCTTGGCTGTGCTAATCCCCCTGGGAACGTGCCTCAGAGGAGGATGGTAGCTGCAAAACTAGATGTCACTGGGCTTGTTTGAGGACCATCACTACTTGTAGGACTGCTACATAAATGAGGTTCCTCAAAGAAACCACCACCTCTACAGAGGTTTCCTCTGAGTGCTAAGGTAAAGGGGAAACACCAGGAGCATCACACATGCCCAAGAAGGGCAAGGATACGAGCTCAGAAGGTCAGGAACCTGTAATCTGCAATAATTAGAGCAGTTAAAGCTGGCAAATCTGCAGCAGCCTCACCACCTCCCATAAAGGGCAAGAGAAATGTCCAATGGAGGAGGCACATATTTCCCTGCTGCCTGGAGAGATGTGGTGGGAGCAGTTCTTGAGACCTGGCTGTGACCACTCGTGTCTTGACAGAGGACCTGCCTTCAGCTCACCACTGCAGTACTGGAGCTCAGTCCTCAAGAGTAGGAAGGGTGTAAATCATACATATCATGTGCAGGAGCAGATTGGCTCATATAGCACTTTCCCCATGGTCAAAAATCTCCTGCAGGGATTTTACTCACCCTCTCACATTTTACAAAACACCCCACAGGGATCACCTTCAGGCCAGGACTGGGAAACTCTCCATGTTGCAATGGTGCCCAGGGTCCTGCTGGGTAGAAATACCAGGGCTGCCTTGTTCTGAAGACACCACTCTTCTCACTCGCCATCAGCTTGGGAGGATGGGAGTCCAGGGAGGCAGCTGCTGTGCTGACAGCATGGTGGGAACCAGAGCTTGAACAAATCCATCTATCACCCAGTCGGGAGTGGATGAATTCCAGCTTCCTGCAAACCCATCTCCCACAAGATCTGCCATGAATCACAGCAAAACACCGAGTTTAACTAGAAACACTGAATCATTGAGAACCAGCTGCCGCACAGTCCTGCAGCATCTGCTGTAGGAGCCTGCCCAGCATCAGGCCTGCCGCAGTCCTCACACAAAAGTTCTGGGTCTCTCTCCTAGGCAGGACAACAGCAATCATGAAGCAGAAGAAGGGAGAGGGCATCTCTCACATGGCTGTGTCCATGCATGGGCCATCACAAGCAATTTCTTCAGTCAAAAGTACTGCTTTGGGGCTTGCATACTGCTTTCCATCCTTTCCCAGCATCTCCACTGTTGAATATAACACATTCTGCTCTTCTGGCTGCTCTGCTCCACCTAAGAGACGGCTGCTTTCAGCCATGGGTGGGCTATCCCCCTCATTATAGATCCTTCTTATTATAGAAAATGCACACCAGGCATGAGTGACTGTCATATAAGCTGAACTAAGCCAGGTCATGACACCCCAAATCTCTGGCACACAGTCTACAGGACCCTCACGGCTGTGGGGTGTGGGAGCTATCCTGCTCATGCCCTCCCTTAAGAGTTTGGAGAAGAACACACAGCTGAGTACATCTCAGCACATCCAGCTTTTCTCTTTTTTTCTGGGGCATCTTACAAAGGACTGTCAGTGTCTGTATTTTATTTATATAAGGGTACAGATAGATTCAAGCTGGTTGGACATAGGGCAGTTCTGGTCTGGAAGCCATGTTGGCCATAGCAGTGCTTATTATTTGGAGACAGTAATTTAGGCTATGGGCCAGAACTGCCTCACATTTCAACGGTCAGGTAGAGGCATCTTTGATCTGTACCTGGCTTCTATTAGCTAGTTCTGATGTTGCCTTGGTCTCGGACTTGAAGAGGTAGTCAACATCCCTACTCCCTGTCTCCATGTCACTGTCGTGGTTTAACCATACCAGCTACTAGGAAGACAGTTAATTCTATCCCAGCTGAAACCAGGACAGTCACTCACAGTTTTGTAGATCTTTATCACATCCCTCTATATCTATAATCATATCCCCAGGTTTGTCACACCAAGGTGAGCAGAAAACATCTCTGAAAGTCTGTATCCCCTCCAATTTAATGAGGCAGATTAAAATACCATAAAGTACTCTCACATTTCAGCCATATCCAAGCAAAAAAAGCCTTAATAACTTCTTCCCTCCTGGCATCAAGGTAGTCAAGAACATGCCCAGGTGAGCTATGTCACCTTAGACGTGGGACAGTCTATGATGTCTAATGGTAAAGATTCCCTAGGATAGTACTAGAAAAAAAGAAGTTTTGTCCTCAAAGTGGCCTGAACTTCCTGGCTCCCTTGCCCTGGCTTAATTCTCTTTCATAAGAGCTTCTTCCCCCTCTTTTAACCCAACTCCTATTTTGAATTCAACCCAGCCAAGGGAATCTGCAAGGCCACCTTGTTCCCCTCTTCCTTCTCCCCCTAACACCAGTGTGCTTCTACTGACATAAACGTGATCATGAAGTCGTGACTGCACAGGAAGAACAAACAGGCTGAGCAGATGGGTTGTGCGGGAGGAAGCCCTCATTTAAAACGCAAATAGCTGGTGGTAATTTAGCAGATGTGGTAAGAAAAATCTGGAGAGGCAAGCATGAGGTGACTGGATTCCAATTTCAATCAAATAATGTGGAAGTTTCCCTGGCAAGGAAAGGTTTCATCTTCCATCTCCTTGATTACCTTGTCTTGAAGAGACAATGACACTGATGCCAAGTGTCTTCACAGGAATGATCTGGAGTATTCTTCATTTAGGATCTCATATGACTCCCTGCCCTTACCAAATGGATTTTTTCACAAGGGAAATCCATCCCTTATAGCCCAAATGCCCATGAGAAAAGACTAAAATTCAACTAAAGGTCGTAACATTCATTAATACTGTAGTACATTCAATTCTGTCTCCATCCAGAGACAAAGACTTTAGGATGTGTCCTTCACTTCCCCAACATCAAATCAGCATGTCTCAGGAAATATCTTTGGGATGCTATAAAAATCTGTACATCTAGCATATTGTAATATTAATTTGGCCCTAGAATTTCGCCTTGGCAGATGTACCAAAATTACCACAGACGGGTATGAGGATTTTCTCTTTATAAATATTACAGAGCCATTAATTAAACAGGGGAAATTAACCCTTCCAGGCAGCACTGCAGCAGGGACCAGGAAAGCACAATCATCACTGGCCAACATCTCAGACTGAACGTAGGAGAAAAATCAAGTGCACACAAACACAAATCTGACAGAAAAGATACTGACATCAACATTCCTGCAGGTTTTAGAAGATAATTCAACAAGCAAAACAATTTATAGTAATTTCTGGTGCTCAGAAGTGTTTTTCCAGGAAACATGGAATGAAGGATTTTCAACCTTTTGAAAGAAACCATGGTGTTTAGGTTAGAGGAAAAAAAGCTGTCCTCTATAAGAACATTTCCTCACAGATACAAACATCAACCCCCCTAAAGACAACAAATTTGGCACTTCCTGCACTCTCTCCTTCTTGCACAGTGCTGGGATTCAGAGTCACGCAAAGCCCCTTCCACTTTCCTGTGTTCACTTCACCCACTGTTCACCAGACACAGATTTGTACAAAAGATTGTCACCCTGAAACACACATGAAACAAAAATCCAAGCCAAAACTTGCTGCTTAGGAGAGGAGAATCTTTTTCTTTAGATTTAAAGTAACTGGTGCTTGAAACTTCAAGGTTGCTCTAGAATAAGCACAATAACCAGAGTGCCCCACTCTAAGTGTCATGGTATCTACATCAAAGAGTAGGAAATGTGTGAATTTTTAGCAAGTGGAGGTTTCTGTATGAAAACATAATGAGAGGTATATTTTCATAAACAAATCATCTCTGCAATGTTCTCCAGGAGTAGTTTTTAACTCTGCCTGTTATAAATAAATCCAGGAAGAATTTGTTTTGGCATCCCCAAGCCAAATTTTGCACCAGTTTTTGGGTGGAACACAGGTCCGTCAAGAAGGTCATAGCTTTGTACCTATCAGCAAAATTTCCAAAGTACCACCACTCTATTTTTCCTTTGGTTTTTGTCTAACAGAGGCGTGTTAGGTACAGACCTTTGCAGATTCAATACAGCCAGATTGCAAAGGCTGCTCTTAGGTTTATTATTCCCTGATCCTCTTTAAACAAGGGCCCTAAATTCATCCCTAGTGTAGGAGCTCTGCTGTCACTTGACTTAGAAGCAGGACGCCCATTTTGAGAGTCCTGTGAGATAAAGCGGCTCTCAAACTTCTCATTTTGTGTAAGCCAACATCCAGGACAGCAGATAGCTCACAGTCCCAGCAGTGTGTAGTCCAGGTAGACCCTCTTACTTCTAAACATCTTTATCTGCACCTCTATATGTATCAGCTATTTGCAGCACCTAGGGGACTGGTTTCAGGGAAAAATGCAGTAAGACTTCACGACGGAGATGGTTTATCAGCTAGAAAAGTTGAGGGTCTTTATGCATCAACTTAGGGGCAAGAATTTATGAATGACCTTCCAAAACTCCTGCAGTAAAGAGCATAAAGCAGAAAAGGCAGCATTCAGGTAGCGGCTCACCTAGGACTGCTCCATGGAGAGCACCACTGGTGCTTGGCCGTGAGCTCTGAATGTGCCCCAGACCAAGCTGGAAATCACGTAGGAAAAAAAGATACAGAGTGGGCAATGAAACTGCATGCGAGTGAAAGCTGCTCCGACTGCCTAGGCACACACGCTGTCTGATCTGCTCAGCGCTCAGCCTCTCACAAATAGTAATTAAATTGCTTTGATGAGCACTGACCCCTGGAAAAGCTTCAGTACAAACTGAATGGGCCTCATAGTTTTTTTCTGTCACTTTTTCAGCTCCCCTCCCTTTCCTTTTTACCCCATTAAGCATTATTACTTTTGCATCCGGACTGATTGTCCAGAAAGGGACCAAAGAGAAAAGCATCGCTTACCAGAACTAGGAAATATTTCATCACAGCCATTCACCAGCCATTTCCCCTCTTTTTAGCCCGTGGAGCTGCTCCTGAAAGGGTCGCCCCTTTCTGCTAGGATGTCACAAGCCGGAGATTAGAAGTAAATGCTCTGCAAGCCAAGCCGATCATCCCGCTGTGACCGCATCCAGGTACTGAAGCACAACCAATGGAAAAGTCCATCAGCCAGCAGAAAACACAGGCGCACGCACACACACACGCCCCAGCCACAAAGCAATAGGAGTGGAGGGAGGCTGGAGGCAGGAGGGAGAGCAGATGGGAGGGGGGTGGCTTGGGGGAACCAGGCAGCGGGAGATGCTAACGTGACAGATGTGTTGACTTTAAGTTAAACAGGAAATTGAGGATGTTCGACACAGGGAGGAAAGACACACTAGCTCACGTTAAAGGCAAAGACTTTCCCCAGTCTTTCCCTTCTTTGCTTTCCCTCTTTCATCAAGGTTTTTTCCAGTGATTTCTAGCTCTAACCTCACACACAGAAACAAGCCAGGGTTTGCACTGACTCTGTCTCTGTGTCTGGGCAAGGCAGGAGCTGCAGGGCCAGCCAAGGTATTTCCCTTCCTAGCAGAGAGTTAGGAGCCTGGTCATTTATTCCCTGTTCAATTCAAACTCCCCTGAAGTTATTTAAATGGCATCCTCTAGATCATGTGAGTAAAAGTGGGAATGCTGAATGGCAGGACGAGGCTTTCAATTTGTCGCAATTCTGGGCAGGGGAAAATACAATAGGGTCGAAATCCTGATTTAGGTTATGTAGGATAAGCAGCAGAGAGTAGAATAAATTGATTTAAATGCAGGAAAAATAAAGTGCCTTGGTGCATTTAACTTCCCCATGAATACACCTGACTTTTCAGCAGTTCAGACAAGGGTGGCCAGCGTGAGTCTGGGGGATGGCAGCTGTACTGTGGGGGTCCGCAACATTAGCAGCCAGGAGGATGTAACTCCAGGACGAGGTGACAAGATGTCCAGAGAGCAGTAAAATGCAAAGAGAATTGGGGAAACCAAAACCCTGCACTGATTTCTTAGTTAAAGCCTGGAAAGCAGAGTGAAGGAAGACAAACCATCCTAGTTGTGAGATACATCCCAGCTTCTAGAGATTAGGGGAGGAAGTAGAGTGGCCCCACCAGAAACCCAGATACAGAAAATCAGTGGTGCCAGCTATCTCAGTCTCCCGGACAAGGACTCTGTTCCTGCCTCAGAAGAAGATCCCCCCTTTTTCCACTGTCTTCAGCACGGGGGGGAAGAGGCCCTTTGGCATCCCTGTGGAGCTGGGTGCCAGCCTGGCATGGCACAGCTGAGCCTTTCTCATTCTTCCCCCCACCAAAGCTTTGTCCCAAAACCCACATGTAGGGGTGACAAGAATATCTCTTCTATGGCACGTACAAGTCCCCAGGTTGAGATTAGTGACAGGACTCCTTTTTTCTAGCAGCTGTGCAGTAGGTAAAGGACAGAAATCTGTCTTCTCTGCACGCAGGGCACTCACCCCATAACTGTGAATGAAATATTCAGGTTTTGGTGCAATCCAGCCTGCCTCCCTCCTCACACCCCATTCCTCCCCACCCCCTCACTGTCGCTGAGCTGTGTTACTGGCCTCCCTTCAACATTTTAATGGAGTATTGACAGTGATCCATTTGCACTCCAAATAGATGAACCTGACTTGCATTCCCAGAATTGCATTTGCAGAGCCAGCCCAAGCAGGTGGGTTTGGAGCATCTTCTCAGCTATATCGGCTGCAGTTCAAAAAGCATCCCTTTTTCTGGTTAAACAGCTTGAAAAAGTCTAGCAAGGATATTACACTTTGGAAAACTGCTGCTTTGAGTCTCTTGTCCCTCCTCCTACCTGCTGCCGCACTCCCTCGTCTCCGCAATTATTTATAAAGCTCCATGTTCTTTCCTAATCAGGATGCCATAATGTTCCCTTTCGCCTTGCACGTCACTCGTGTGTCATCTGGGCCTGCGGTGACCTCTTGGAGCACTTGGCAAGGCTGGCAGCAGCCACATGAGTCATCAGCAACCTGCCCGCACCTCCCTCCCTCCAGCCATTGCCCCCCTGGTTCCCACTGAGCCTGACTGCAAACAGGGGAGGCCTGGGGGAGATTAAAGCAGTCTAATCCCCAGGCTGGATAATTCATGGAAAGAGGATTACCCATTCTGTGCAGAGCCCCTACCTAAATATAGACCAGCCTTCCCCTTGCGTTGCAGCTCGTGGGGCATCAAGACGTTTTCCCTGTGCTGCTTCTCTGTCCCATCTTAGGGGGTTAACACTGCTCTCACTCAAATCTGGCACAACCTGGTTTTAACCCGTGGAGTTACGGTGCAATAAAACTGGGGTTAGTAAAGCAGAGGCGAGACTGTAGCTCTGTGAAAGCTAGCAGGATCGTGGCAGACTCATCCCCAGAAGCATATTTTCTCCCTAATAAATGCCAAACTCCTCTGGTGGGGTCAGGGTATACACTGCCTTACCATGTATTTGGAAACCAGTGTCAAGATCCTGAACTACAGAGCCTGACAGCATCATGTTGAGAGGGTAGAAGGGTAAGTGCTAAACTCGGATAATCTGGTGGCAGGTTGCAGCAGCCTGCCCCGGGGAGCTGGGGATGGCGACCTGACTCTGCTGCCTGCCCTCAGGGCTCTCCAGGCAGGTCACCAGGAGCTGGGTTATCCTGGGTGCCAGAGGGGATGGGTATTTCCCAGAGAGCTGCTGAAAAGGAAAAGCAATAGGTAATGTGTTGCCTTCCCTGCTTGCCCTCGCAGAAAGAGGGATAAAGTTGCGTGCTGCGGAAGGTATCTCTGATGGATTCAGCAGCTTCCTGGCAGACCACGCGTCTCTCCTCACCTTCCTCTCGTTTTCCAACTTCAGTTATCTTCCTCCCCTCTGCCGCAGATGGTGAAGCAAGGTCTGACACAGCCACCACTGGCTCCCGTTTCCTACAGTGTCTTTTTTTTGGCTGTTAAAGTCCTTATGGGACTTTTAGTCACTGTAACATTAAAGCGTTTATTAGCACAGGAGTAATTCCATAATCTTTTCAGAAGAGAACAATTTCAGAGGTTCAGCTCATGATCTGGAAAATCAATTTGCTGACTTGACGATGCAGGAAGAGGATTTTCAAGGCTCACTTTGGCTTTCCCAGCAGGACTGTTAGCAAACCAGGGACTTTGTGGCCAGGCCAGGAAGAAGCCACCCACGACAGCTCTGAGCAGAGGAGGGAGGACCTGGGGGCTGGCACTCGGCACAGGCAAGGAAGGGAGCCAGGCTCATGCTGCATCAAGTGCAGGCTGTGCCTCAAAACCCAGACCTGCCTCACCAAGCTTTGTCCAGCAGCAATGTGCTGTACGAGTGGGACAGCATCACCATGGATCATGGGGGATTTTTCATCTTCCTTTTTCATCTCTCCTATTTCATTTCACCAAAAGCAATGCTCCCAGCTGAGAGGTTATTACGAGCAAGAAAGAGATGCATCTTCAGCATCCTGCCTTTTCCCTGCAAGTACAGGCTGGATCAATTCCTGTTTTGAAACTAACAACACGCAGCCCCTGTACGAAACACCAGGTCATGTGCTCTTCTTTCCTCACGGGATTGTTCACATTCACTTTGACTGTGCTTTCAGAAGTTGGTGCCCAGACCCTACCTGCAGACAAGCAGCCAGATTTGCAGAGATCATCTGCATGTGCAAGGCTGACTTTTGGGGAGTGCCCAGCCATGCACTTGCAGGTTAGGGGCTGCGTCAGAACCTGGCACAAGGAGGCATGAAAGCTGGGCTTCCACCTCCAGCTCGGCTCCCTCAATCAATAGTTGTCAGGTACCAGTGACTTTCATTCAAAGATGTACCAGAACATAAATGGGTGCAAATAGCATAGCTGCTTCATGGGACAGACCTCTCATAACTGGGCAAGCTGAACAGGAGGGCTGTCTCCTGTCGGCTGCTTTCTGGGTCTGGCTTTGATCCTCCGCGAGGGTTCCCCCAGCACTCACATTACGCATTCGCAAAATAGTGTCAGGAAAACCAAAGGTGTCATTGCAGATCTGATGTCCAGCTGAGTTCATCTAATACCGGTGGACATGCCTTCCACAGCAAGGCCCTGAAGAAGGGAGACATCAGCAGCTCACTAGGACCTCACGGAGCTCTTGAGACCCAGGGCGCCCGTGTAGGTGACTGCTGCCTGTGGCAGCTCTCTTGCAAGGGAGGGAGGTGTTCCCCTCCTCTTTCTGCTGGAGGGTGGAAGAGGGCTTTTCCGTTGGGAAGAAGAATCAGAAGAAGCCCTGGATGCTGCCTCTGCTCCCACTCCTTCCTCCAGGTTGTCCTGTAGGACAGGGCAGTCTGACCATGGGCATCCCACTGCACAAAGTGTTAGGGCCACATGTCATTTAGGGCAGAGGCACTAAGGTGTATTTCCAAATGAGCAGCAGACATCTGGCTCAGTGCTTTCACCCTCAGATGATCAGTGCAACATTACTGTGTATTCAACAGCTGGCTAAACACGCCAGAGAATTAACCCTTTTCCTCTTTCTTCCCCCAAATGATAACACTAGGGATCCAGAGGAGTCATGAAACAGCAATTTGCATGCCATGTCAGACACAGGACTTGCTCTCATCCTACCAGAAATTTGTGGAGACCCCTTTAAGCTCTAGTATGTGCTTACAAGTGCCTGACCTAAACATAGCGAGGGTTCGCCTCAGCACACATGGAGCACCGCACTGCTCCTCACCTACACATTATAATCATCAGACTGTTACTCTTCTTCTTTTTTTCCTGAGACGAGGTCATCCCTGACAAGTAATGTCCTTGCGGAGCCAGTTTCTACCCGTTATTTTTAATGGGATCTTGGTGTTATGGATCATATTACTGCAGTTTGACAAGTGTAATGAAAATTTCCCTCGAACAATACTTGTCCTCTAAAAGAAAAATAGCCCCTGCAGAGATGTACATCTGGATGTGTTACAGGATGTGCTATAGGCATGCACACATGCACAGGAACTTCTTGCCAGAGAATCTGTGTCCTGCAACAGCCGCCGTTCAGAGCGCCAGCCCCACCAGCTCCCAAAATCATTGCTTTCTGTCCATGGACTCATTTAATCCTTCCTGGCACAGGTGACTAACTGCAGTTTTCAGCTTTAGCTGCATTTAAGCTCTCCTGGAGACTGGGGAGGATAAGGAAGGGAGGACAATTAAAATGGGTGCTGGCAGTGCGGTAACCAGCGGGGTAACGGGGCCGGTGTGTGCACCGGCACCCTCGCCCCCCCGCCCCGGGTGCTACCACCCACGCAGTCACCCACGGCTCCCATGCGGACACGACAGCCCCTGCCCCCATGCAAACACCTTCTCCTTCTCCCCGCCCCAGCCCACCGCGACCTGGACACGCACCAGAAGCACTCTTAAAAACTGCTTCAGCCTGAGTTAAAACTCCAAAGCACGGCAGCTCCCCCGCTCTCCGCAGAGAGCAAGGGCAGCCAGGCAGCGCAACGGGGCTAGTTTAAATTGCTGCTTCTCTCGCGACTGCTCTGACCCCTCCAGTCTCACGAAGCTGAGGGAGTCCCTGGCAGCTCCCACCGATTCATCCCAACTCGGACACCGACTCCGCGCCCTTCACCGCCCCCGGTTTTCAGCGGCACCTTTGGTTTCAGTTTTTTGCGGAGAGCTTTTCCCTGCCTCCCCACCTGCGCAGCGCTCGGCACCGAGACCCCGCGGCCTGCCGGCTCTCCGGCACCTGCCTGTCAGCCCTTTCGGTGAAGGGGGCGGCTGGCTCTTACCTTGGGCACCCCAAGTCGCCGGCGGTGCTGCTGCCTGCGCGGCGCAGCGCGGTGTGCGGCGCAGCGAGGCTCTGCGCTGGCATCTCCTCTAGCGGTGATGCAGTCCTGCCGGGCGCCGCATGCCAATGATGCAGCCCAGGGGATCCCAGCTGAAGGCGTCCGGGGCTGCGAGGGAGCCCGGGGCTGCCTGTCCTACCTGCATCCCTGCCTCCCCCGCCCCGGTTGCGAAGCGAGCGGGGAGGGAGTGCGCAGGGGCAGCCAAAGAGAAGGGGAGAGAGCGAGAAGCCGCACGGCAGGCAAAGGGAGGGAGAGGTGAAGCTTGTGTCGTTTCATCACGGTAATAAAATCCAACCCGAAACGTTGCAGCTCGCTGGCTTCTTCATTACATGGGCGACTTTTATTTTTTTTTTTCATTGCTGTCATACAGGAACGTTTCTAGCTGGAAGCAGAGGGGAATCCCGGCATGGCTGGGTATTATGCTGGCAGCCTTTGTCTCTCCACTTTATATATTAGACCATTGCTAAATTTGAGACCCCTCTCCCTGGGATGGCTAGAGGGTGAGGCTGGGGAAGGTGCCATGTTTCAGGGATAATCCTACTGCGGGATAAGCCTGTGCTGTTTAAAATCCCCTTGTGTTTATAATTTGGGAGTCCACTGCCAGAAGAGCAGCAGCAGGAAAAATCCTACAGTCCATGCAATTTTGTGCTTACAAGAGACCGTGTGGACACAACAGTGTGGAACGTAGTCTGCCATGGAAATCCACCCGCAATCATTTTATATTATTAAAAGAGATAACCAGGTAACATGAGGAGGTGTCTTGCTGAGGAGCAAAGCACGCAGCTCCTAACTCCTAAGAAAGCATTGTCAGTGCGCATGGGGGGGATGCCCACACCCTGCAACACCCCTTCACACAGAGATGCTCAAATTAGTCCAGACAGTGGGAGAAATAAAAATTTTTGCTGGCAGATTTCCATTGCTTCTGGTAACCTAACATTTAAGAGGAGCATGGAGCTACAGGCTTCTCAGAAAGAAAACAGGGGTGGGTTTACACAGCAGCACAAATCCCTTGTACTTGCCAAAGGGATAGAGCAAAGAAGTGAAATGGAAAGTCCAGCTGCTCATCCTAGCTCTGTCAGCAGGTGAAATCTAGAAAGCTGCTTTCCCACTCTGTGCCTCAGTTTCCCCACCTGCAAGACAGTTGTGGCACTAGTGGCCTCTCCAGGAGGAGATATCTAAGCACTAGGAGATATCACTCCTTTGGCTGTTTCCAGGGCCCTGCCAGGCACACACTCCACCTTTCTTCTCTGTCCTGTACTTGAGAGCCTGCTCCCCCCTCAGCTCACCTGATTTGAATCTCCAGCTCAGGAGTGTTTGTAATTGATGACAGCATTAAAAATTGGGCCTGAAAATTCCCTCTTCATCTGTTTGCTTGTTGGTACAGTTCCTGTGATTGTACTGGTGGCACCACTTCCATACAAAAAATGCAGTAGGTGGTTAATTTAGGGTTTTTCACATCCACTCATTTAAAAATTGGAACTCAAATCTGATGTTTGGCTTTATTCTCCCTAGCGCAATACATTAGTTTAATTGCATTTTGTGTTTGGTACAATGCACCAATTGCTTTGACGTGGGAGCACTCCAGAAGTCAAATTATTGTCAGCACTCCTGTATGCTATAGGCCAAGTATCAAGGCCTTGGCAAAACTAAAAAGCAAGCCAGTATATCACGGTGCCACTAAGTGCCACTTTGCTTGCCTGCCACTGTTCCTCTGAGTTCTCCAGCTCATTAATTCTTCAAATTCTTCAAATCACAGTAACTCTATTTGCGTGTGTCAGATCCACTGCACCTTGCAGGGGTCATGCTCAGAAAGTGCAGCACGTTCATAACTGTGTTTCCCCAGAGAGGGCTTTGGGGCAATTCCGGAGATGCTCTCCAAGCTCCATCACACCCACCCTCGGAAGAAGCTGCTCTGCCCCATGTCACCTTCCACTTGCAGGTGGGATCTCAAGCGAGGGAAGATGTGGCAGACCGGCCAAATGAGCACCCCAATGTCCCTGCTGGGCTTTTCTCAATTCCCAGCAAAGTGCCTGCATCCACTTTGCTTACTGTTTCCTATGCAGGATGGATCTAGCTTGGGTAAATTTGTATTAAATCTCATTGCAGGATCAGCAGGGAAGGAGGCAATAAATCTGGGAGATGTTCTTTACCATTGCACTGTGATTATCAGTGTTTCTAATTACCTCTGCACCCTAGGCACAACTGTGATCTCTCTGTTAATCACTGCTGGCCGTATCCAGGTATCTCAGACAGAGAAGAACCATTTTCCGTAGTGCCATATGGTGACGGTTGGGAACCTGAGCCTTACGGGCTGCCTGGCATCGAAGGCAGCAGGACAGGGAGGCCTAATGTCTTTCTATTTAAAAGAGCACATCAATGAAATCCACAGCAATCCAACTGTTTCAGAGCTGCAAGAAGTAAATGGAAAACAAAGCTGAGCTGCAACGAATAAGGACCTGGCGTGGAGATGGATAAAATGATATAAGCTCTTTTATCATGGGGAAATAGGTGTCTGTGTAAAGGTTGATCACACAGGTATACATATCAACATGGTTATGCAGGCAAAGGGGGCTTGATCTAGCCCTACAGCTCACTGAGCAGCCCCAGACCTCCTGGGAAGGGCAGTGGGATGGGAGATCTGGCCCAGCCATGTGAATGGAGCAGAGCCCCACAGCCATAATCAAGCCATTCTCCTCTTTCATTCCACCTACAGCATCAGGGGTTTATCTTCTGATCCCTTGCATGAACAAGACACCAGGGACCCTTGCACTGTGGTGCAGAGTGGGACAAACCAGGGTACCCTTCTTCAGCAGTGCTCAGATGCTATTGGGAAGGTATACAAGGGAAAAGGAAGAAAAGCAAGAAGTTAAGTGGTGACGGGCTGTCAAGTGAAAGGAAGGTAATTAGAGGAAAAGTATGACTCTAAAAACACACAAACGATGCATATTTCATGGCTCTGCCAGAGCCATCACTTACACGTCAGGGCATTTGCTGTGAGAGGCACTTGATATCACAGGGTGTGAGAGACCAGCAGATGTTCAGAGCAGGGCTTTTTGGCTTGGTTTTCAGGGTCCCCTCCACACACATGCATGGGTGCACACACTCACATGCACACTCGCGTGTCCCTCTCTCCTGCCCTGAGCCCTCTCGCATGGTCTGCATGAGGAGCCCCAGCAGAGCAGAGACTAGGGCCCCCCGAAAATTGCTGAGCTGTGACAGCGCACACTCCCGCATCCTGGCCCTGGAGATGTTCTTGGCCAAACAGGTGCCAGGAGAAGGCGGCTTTAACGTCTAGCAGGGGTTAAACAAGTCTGAGGGATGTCATGGCAAATCCTTGAGCTGACAGGGCTTCAGGCTGGGGGCTGCAGGGTGGTGGCAGCAGGACTGGACATTGCACCTCTCTGAGGTGTGTAGTGGCAGCAGGCTGGTGGCTGCTGCTCTCCACTGGTGACAGCCATCCATCCAGAAGCAGCCCTTACCTCCCCCTCCCTCCACCACTTCTGCTAATGAAACTTTGCTTATGAAAGCCAGAATCTGGCCTTAATAGAAGGGAAGGTCCTAGACAATGTTTGATTGCATCTGCTATTATACTTGACAAGTGGCATTAGTAATACAGATAATGAATGCAATGTAAAAAGCTATACAAGTGTTAAGTCTAATTATTGGTATTGCTGCCTGCTTGCTGGCAGACATAGGTAAAATGCATGTGGAAGAAATCTGGGTATCAATAAAATAGCTGTCAGTCCTCCGTGCTGCGGGTCTCGCTGCAAAGGGTTTACGTTGCCAAGACCCATAAGCAAATTAGGAGGACACAGCAACCAGCAAAGGGCGAGAGCTGAGCTGCGCCGCATTGCCTCCCGCCAGAAAGGGACAGAGCTGCTGCCTGGTTCAGGGAAACGGCCACCTTAAACGTGGGCAAAAAGGGTTTTACGTTGAATACACTGCAGTGTGAAATCATGCTGAAGTCCGGGTTTGGATCTGTGAAAGCTTTCCATGCCCACAGTTCAGATGGGGTATGCGGATATATACATACACACATATACCTACTGGATAGGGCATGTTGTTCAGTGCCGGCCAGGAGCAGAAAAAGACCCTTAGTGGATGCTGTAACACCTGCAGCATGAGACTTGCCACCCAATATTGCTGCATAGAAATATTAAAAGGAGACATGAATTGCTGAAACTAGGAGAAATGAGGGAAAAAAATACCAATGCATTTTATATTTTCCACTGAAATTCCGAGCCCATCTGACTAAGGCTCTGTTTTCACAGAGCATAATAATACTTTTTTTCCTCAAATTAGCCTGTCACTTTCCACTTGACATAAGCTCCTGATTATTGCAGCAATCTAAACGACTGCACAGTCGGCAGCTCAGGGAGGACCGGGGAACGCCAGCACAAACCTGTGCTCCTGAACGTCAGCCCTGTTGCCTCCTCAGAGAGGAGATTCACAAGAGTACGGGCTGCAAAACACGATCTGCATTTGTGCCCTCTGAACCAAAGGGGCTCCTGAACTATCTAAAACCCACACGACACCACTGACGCTGAGATTTCAGGGCAAAAGTGCAGCCACTGAGGCAGTATCAATTTACCTGAGCTGGAAACGTGAGCTGGAGAGGCTGTACCACACTAGAAAAATAGCAGATGAGCATAATAGTAAGGACTTAACTGAAAATTATTTGTGGCATACAAGCTTCGGTTTTCCAAAGAGCCACTGCTCTTAAAAGGTGCCACTGATGCGTGCTGTGACAGGCCAGGGAGATGCAATGTCAGACAACGTCCATCAGCAGCATCACTGCCTGTAAATGGTTGAATGTAAAGGGATGAGGGTGCTTAAATTTCTCCAATCCAGCAGAAACCATTCCCTAAGACAGGCCTGAGTGGAGAAACACAGGTACGTTGGCAGGTCTTGGTGCAAAGGGCAAGCTAATGAGCACGGTAGGACCTGTGCTGGCAATGTCGGACCCACTCAAGTGTACGGCTGTCACTATTTCATGTAAGGCTCTGCTTTAGGCAGTGTACCACCTAACAGCTGCATCCTCCAGGATCACCTTAAACATTACCTTTTTTCTTTTTTTTTTTCTCTTTTTCTAATGGTCCTGTTAGTCTAGGTTTAAAATCCAAGTAAAAGTGCCTTGAGCCATTAAAGAGTGGTTCACACATCTCTCTCTTCCCCTATTTTCATCTTTCGAAATGGAGGAATATATTGTCAGGTTGACACTGACTTTGCAGAGCTCTAATGCGTTAGGCAGAGTTTATTTACATGGAGAGGATGAATGGTTCCCTACATGTTAATAGCACAATCAGTGTCAAAATCCTCGGCATTAATATTTAACGTCCTTTGTTACGTACATGCCTGACTGTTATTCAGAGAGGGCTGAGTCAGGAGATCAGAAGCTGCTGGGAATTGAATAAGCATTATTTGTGGGGTTGCTCTGAGTGGAAACTGGAAAGTAGAAAAGACATTGTTTTTATGTGTGTCTGCCCAAGAAACTGTGCATTTATGTATTGTTTATATAATATATGCAAGAAATTACTGCAATGGCACTCTGTGGCTTTTTTCACCGCATGATTTCTTTAATGTTATTGCCTGCTTACTCTTGCCCCTTGCATGTACATAAGTACTAATTTTATGAGAAATGAAGAAGAAAATCTGACAGACTACAGCCAGCATACATCCTCTGCAAATTCATGATTATTCATGTAACAGTAGGACATAGAAATCTCAGAGAAAGAGCAGGCCCTATGGAGCAGGCATTGTATAATTCATAGCACAGTCACTTCTATCTCACATCTTTTATCCAGATTTCCTATGAGTTAGACAACTAAGTACATTAAGAATGTGAATCCTATATCATTAGCATTTCTTCTTCTCTTTTATGTGTGCATATACAGAAAAACATATTTATTTTATATGTTACATTAAATAAATATTAATCTTAAATCTGCTCTTCCTCTGTACCCATCATGATACAGCTGCTAGTTATAGACGGTTCCATCCGGCTCCCCTGTACAGAATAGATATCAGCATTGTCAGTAGCTTTCCAGATATCAGAGCTATGGCTGTTTTTCAATTTAAATTGCCCATAAATGCTATACTTGCAAAGCCTTTCCATATTTCCATGATTACTCTGTAACTATAGCAAATTGTCTAAGTCTGGTGTACAGCACTCATTTCATCTGAGTAATTTTCAGGAACACTCTGTTAGATGTGGGCATCTAAGGGTATAAGGAAATGTGCTATATTACATTACAGAGAAATTAAATACAAATCTGTAATTCCAGATGCAAAGAAACAGAGAAAGGTGGGGTTTGGGTCTCATTTTTTTCTTACTCATCTGGAAGAGCATTTTTTTCTTGAAGCTATGCTTTCTGGGGAATTTTCTTGAGGGAAGCAGAGGGGCCTCCCCCTCCTTCAATAAAAGGCAGAGAAAAAAAGGAGCTTTGGGATTTTCAGACGAAAATCACCGTAGCTGTTTACTCATGTCTTTGCCTCACCTCCTACACAGGGCTGCTCTAAGCCATATCAGAAGGGACTTTGATGAGTTTAATGTGCACTGGGCTTCATCTGCATCCTGGGCATCCCAACGGACAGAAGCCTGGCTGGGCAGAAAGCACCACAGCCAGGCTGCTTTGCAGTAGTGCAGCTGGAGGGGGAAAGAGATGGGAAGATATTTTCATAGGAAGCGACTGGAAATTGTGTGAAGAAAGAATTGCTGACAATCCTAGAAGCATTTCAGGTATTTGAAGCATTGGTTTCTAACTTCGTGAAATTATCTACCGCCACTGAGGCTTGACGTGAACTGGTCGCGTTTGCACTTGGGCAGAGACTAGGTATAAAAATGGAGAGAAAGGGGAAACTTTCCCTGAGTAGAAGTGAAGAGGAGGTGGAGGAAAGCAGGGAGAAGCACGGACCTGAAGCCGCACGGCAGCGCCTGCGAGCAGCCGGCTCCCCGCGCCGGGCGCCTGCAGTGGGGACCCGCCCGCAGCAGGTGGCAGCAGGGGAGCTGGGCACGCACGGGGGCCGTGGGGGAGGCTGCGGCGTGGCCAGGGGCATCCTCGGGGAATTCGGCAGCATCCTTGTAGCTTCCGTCTACCAGCAAAAGGGAGAAAAGGAAAAAAAAAAAAAAAGCCACAAAATCTAGAGATCGCTCCGCGTAACATAAAGCTGGAAGCATTAAATTATTAAGGCAGCAGATAGGCACAAGCAGTTATTTTTTATTTTGAAGTTATTTCAGTAGCTGTGTTTGAGCACCCAGGTGTCACAGTCCCCTGGGTCTCGCCTCTGCGTCTTCCTTCACGAAGGCCTCTAGCTGAGCTCTGGGGAGGTGCAGGTGGGGCCATGCTGAGAAAGTCCTCCCTTGCCCTGGGTTTGCCCAGAGTCAAAGCTGGGTTTGAATGCAATGTTTCTGTTTGGACCGGACTCATTGGTGCAGATGGGAACGCAAGTGTTCTGCTGCAATCCTGGACCAGCACATGGGCTACTTTCAAGAAGAAAAGGGAGGAGACTTGCTTTCCTACTTTCAGCCTGACTTTGGTATAATATTCATGTTACGTAATATTAATGTTATATATAAACAAAAATAATGAGGAGCCATCCATATTCATGACTGCCGTTCCTGTTACCTGGAAGTCCTTCAGGGAGGCACTCAGGTGCAACACTGTACTCGCTGCTCTCCAAAGCTCCATGATTAACTGACCATTCCCCAAACCGTGTTCCCCCTCTCCTCGGGATCCAGCTGGATGCCAGTTGCATGCACACGTGTGCCTTGCAACAGGAATTTCATTAGCAGGGATTAGATAGACTCCTCCTTTCACCCAGCCCCCAGGGCAAGACGAAAAGGAAACCCACAAGCTTTTGGTTTTGCAAAGTGTGTGATGGCTCTTTATTGAAGCTAATGAAGAAAACACACAGTTTGGGAGTTACGTGACTCATGCTTATATCCTCTCTAGCTACATGTAAAACCACAGTGTCAGAAGCTCTCATCAGACAGTGTGACAGGTCAGCATGTGACCACAAACACCACTGCCAAGACACACGGGGTTTGATCTTCTCAGTAGGGATGGGCACACAGGCTTGCTCAATGGTAATAAAGATGCTTTTGTCTTGTCCAGCTGGAAGCAGGACTGGTTGGATACCCCATGAGAAAGCTGGCTCTCATGTGATTTCCAGACCAAGTTTTTCATATCACATAATCTGAAATGGCATTAGAGATAGGGCCCAGACCTGCTCTGAGCTTCTGGGGCATCCCTTGGTTTGCTGCTCCTGGCCCAAGCTCTGAGGACACTCCACTGTCAGGTGTCACTGGGAGAGCACTCAGGGAGACCAGGTAGCTGGCAGATGCTCCACATCACATAGATGGCTTTTCTAAACATAGCTGTGCAGCACCACTGCAGAACAACAAGCAAGTATTCATGCTTAGTGAAAAACACAGAGCTTGAACTGTTAAGCAATATGCAGAAACCTAAAGACAATAGCTGACAGACACCTGAGTACCAGCTGAACAAGAAGGGCTCAGCACTGTCTATCAATAGGTAAGGCGCAAGATCTCCCAAAGAATCAGAGACTTTGTGTTTCTTTTGGTGGGCCTTTATCTGACCCCCAGCTCACACCTTTCCTTTCCTTCCTCCTGTGTGTGGACCAGAAGCACGCTCTCCCAGAAGATACAGCACAGCATAAATCCAGTGTACTCAGCCTGAAGCTCTCCATGGCATGACCTGCTACATGTGATGTAAATATATTTCATCTGGAGGCACCAGGGTCCCTGACAACCTCTCTGATGATGGTATTACGCTGCCCACCCTGCAGATTCTTCATCTCCTGCTGAAACAGGGCTTCCAGTCTTCTCATGCAGGTAAGCTCATCCAGTCCTTCTTTCCATGAAGGGAGTTTTCTTCATTACAGATCCAAAAGCCATTCAAACAACACACTTTTCATGTGGACGCATGCAAGTGAGCCAGGGAGGGATCTGAACTTCTGACACCAGCAGAGCCTTCACCGTCCTGCCAGACATGTAAGCAAATGGATTTTCCTAAGGTTTTGGAGATTGAATGAGGAAAATGAGTGCGGTGGGATTGCCAGGGCACTGCAGATTCAATTCCTTGCCTTCTTTCCAGCACTTGCTCGCAGCCCCATCTCTGCCCAATCTTTCTAACAGGCTGGGAAGCAGATCATGTGCCAAACCCACCCCCTTTACACCCACTCCCTTAATCATCTCCCTCCACCATATGTGTGCATCTGCCCAGATGTGTACTTGCTGTCTAGAAGTTTTACTTTCAATGCAGCTGTCTAGAAGTTTTACTTACAATGCACACAATTTCCCAGCACTGCAAACAATCAGCTATGACATTTCTCTGTAGGCACAGCACTTCCTTATGCAAAGAGGAGAGGGGAGGTGAAGGAGGGGGTTTCCACTCCCACTGCTTGAAATCACTGCCTTGCAGTTTGCTGGCAATCCTTGCTGTATGTTGTATCCACACATAAAACATCTTCCTGGGTTCTTTTTCTCCCCATGTCTTGGCTGCCTGAAGGTGCTGCGAAAAAGCTGGAAAAGCCAACCCTTAGCAAATGTTGAACATGTTTTCATTGCTTTCTTTTTTGTTTAAGACAAAAAAAAAGGAATTCTGACTCCAAAATGCCCTCGTGAAAACATGACCTTTGATCGGACCAACACACCAGGTCACAAATAGGTCTCTGGTGCCTTTCAACAACCTCTTGACTCAAGACACAAGCACAGAGCCGGAGCTGGCTGAGATGGCAACGCTGAGCAGGATCTATCTGCTTGCTTGGAGACTCGCACGCCTCCTGAGTGACCTGCAGCCTTCAGCACGATCACTCCAGCAGGAATTCAGTGCATGAATGATCAGAGGGGTGGAAATCATGCCGCAGAGCGGAACAGGGGACACAAGAAGAGATGGCTGATGCTTCCCACCGTGGGCAGTGCCTGGGGCCCCACTGCTGCTGCGTGTGTATAGTGGGAGAGAAGAGAGAAGTGACGCAAATGTAAACTCAACTTCTTTCCACCTTTCTCTCCCTCTTTAAGCATTTAAGCACCGGTTATCTTCCCAGGACTGCTGGGTCCCTGGATCTGGAGATGCTTGCTCTCGCCGGAGCAGCTGCCTGCCAAGAGCTGAGACACTTCGATGCTGCATAGCCCCAGCCCTCATCAGAAGGAAGCGTCTCATCACCGTCTCTAGCAGGGATGCGGTGCCAGCCAGTCAGCAGCGTCATTTGTTTGGAGTCCAGCCTTGTCCCTGCTTTGTTTGCTTCTCATGGCAACAGACAAGCTGGGGAGAAGGTTTTTCACCCACACGCTTTACCTGATAACAGCCTTGAACCAGCATCTGTTTGCCTGGAGGCACAACTCCTCCCTGCTAGTTGGGACCTATTTCTTAGGAATTGTTGCTAAATGATGTCACTTTGGAATGAGCTCCCATCAGGCTGTGTTGGCGCTACCTAAACTCCAAAACTGCCAAAACTTGCTACCGCTGGTGTCCGACCAGGTACAGGGACAACCAGAGATGTCAAACGTGGGATTCATCCCTAACTCTGCTCAGATGGTGCTAGGCGAGGCTTTCCTGTTTGAAAATTGCCCTCTCCTGGGGGAGAAGGGATGCAGGTGCAGGGGTCTGTTCGCTGCTCACCCGGGTATCCCTGTGCCTGCCCCTCTCCTGCCCAGGGGAAAGCTCCAGCTCTGCCCTCTGCCATGACTGCGTGTGCTCCCGGGCAGGCAGAGCCTCTTCTCCACCGTACGAGCCGTGCCTGGCACAGCTGGGCTGTGAGCTCAGCCACTTGCTGCTGAAGAAACAGCAAAATAATAACAACGGCCGTCAATGGCTGGGTAATCACAGCGTTATCTGGCTCGTCTCAGCCAGCATCTGCAGCTGGGGCTGCTCTCTCTGGGCCAGCATCGCTGCCGCGCACCCGCTCACCCTGCCTCTGCTGCTCTGCTTGGGGCTGGTCCTGAGAGGGTAAAGCAGCACAGCTCCGGCGGCGGGGCTGACGCACAGTGGGCAGATGTGACGCACAGTGGGCAGATGTGCTCAGCTCCCTTAGCCTTCAGGTCTTTAGCGGCATTTGACTTAGAAATGTGGCTCTTTCAAAACCTTGCATGGGGCTAGTTCAGGCACAGGGACACCTGTGACTTCCAGTTTGGGCTTAGCTCTTGCAGAACACTCGGGGCATCTTTTTAGGCTTCATCTTCTCTGGCTGACGGTCAGATGTTAATGGGTACCAAAACGCAGCTCAAACGTGACGGTGGCAAAATGGGCTCAGTGAATAACAGGATTGAAGTGAGACTGGGTCAGAGCAGTAGCTTGGTCACTGCGCAGTCAGGGCTGAGCTGCAGGTCCGGGGCTGCCTGCCCCTGACAGGGGGGATGCTCGCCCACAGAAGTGTCACACGGATGCTGCCAGGGATCAGCAAGGGGACCTGTCTGGGGGCAGCGTGCTGTGCTAGGGAAAACCTTAAGCCCCTTCTCAGCGTGACTTTTTAAGATTGTGTGATTTTTTAAGATTGAACCAGAGACGAATTCAACACCGCAGTCAGTCTTTGGACAGCTGTGTTGTGGCCAGATATGGGCCAGCACAGGTACAAAGTACCGAGGGTCTCAGGTCAGATCAGACTTGCTTATCTCCAATTTTCAGCACTGCACAGCATCATGTTTTAACTCTTGGTTGGACCGGCAAGCCACTACTGCATCCCCTCACGCTGTTGTTATCATAGTGGAGGTAGAGTGATTTAAGTTACAATACCGTTTTTAAACACTTCTTTAATACGTTTTGGCCCTGACCATACTGGGTGTGGGACCAAAGACAAACATGCAGTCACGCACAGACACACACTCCTATGTGTAGACACCCTTTGCAGCCTCATGTTTCTTGCTGGCTGATGAACAAGGGAGCAAACGATCTGAGGTAATGTAATTTAGCACCAGGACCCAGCGGAGCGCAAAATCCCACCCAGTGCCAAGGACTTGTGATTTATGCTTTTGTTCCTGCAACAACAGACAGAGGCAGGGAAAAAAAAAAAAAAGAGCTTTGCCGGATTTTCCATCCCCTGCCGAGACGTGAAGCCGAGTGGCAGCCAGTATTCACAGCAACACCCACGGTTAAAGCAACGGTGCTGTTGCCACTCCTGCAATGTTATCACAGGCCTCACAGTGTTCGCTTTTCTTTCTTAAAGCCCCAACTCCTGGAGTCATGGGATTAAGCAGGCAACTCAGCTTTTTATTTTAATAGCAGTTTCTATCCCTCACTGTTAAGAAGAAAAGCTTGTGAGTGGGACAGGTTCAAACCTACAAAGAAAATCAACCAGTATATCTATTTCAAATCTGGTAAATTTTAAGCCAATTATATTTGGAGAAAGAGTTTTGAACATTTTGGAAAGCGGAACTTGTTAGCAGCTGAAGGAGACCCTTAAAGAGGTAAAAAATAGTCTCAGCTGAGAAGATGCTGCAAGAGGAAAATAGATTTGTGAGTAGACTGGGTTTTCATTGCTTTGTCCTGGCAGAAGGATCAGCAAAGGGAGAACATCTGGGTTCAGTAGCTAAGGTAAAGCACTTTTTGTGTCAAGAGCAAACATTAAAATTCAAAACGTGAAGACTGAGACTGCCTAGAAAGAGAATTAAGCTCAGTAGATAACCCTGCCTCTGTCTCAAGGTTAGACCGTGTGGATGGTATTGATATATCAGTGCTCTAAGAAGGAGGAGGTGCGGGTTCTGCACTTAAAACAGCATCTTCCATTTTGCAATGTTTGCTGTAAGAAGCCTTGTGTTGGATTCCTACAAAGCAGTCAGAGGCATGGACAGCTGTCGTCAACGCTCACAGTCCCCAGACCCATACACATTGCCTGGTCTGGCTCTCCTGTTTCAATTGCAACTTATTTGGATCCGGAGCTGCTTCAGTTTTTTTGTCCTATACACTGCTAAAAGCAACTTCAGTGCAAAGCAAGTAATTAAGAGCAAGAATTATGCAGATGCCCTCAGAGTGGGGCCATCCCCTGTTTTGCTGCAATTTTTAATCATTTTAAGTTGAAAAAGCTTGTATGATCCTTGAACCCATCTACAGCTTTAAAGTACAAAATGGGATGCTTTAAAAGACCATGGTGATAAATTGTTCCCATAAATGATGAGAAATGTTTAAATCAATAAAATGTTTGTTTGGATGTCCATGTGGAGGAAAGATACAGTCTGTTGCTCTTCATATTGGATTGATCCCACTGTGTTAAATTACAGCTGGCTACAGCCCTTCATCGTTTACTGCACAGCTTGACAAGCATGTAAGATATTCACGCTGAGCACAAAAATTTTGAGTGTCTGATCTCTGCATTGTCCTTGTCACTTCCTCCCAGCCAGGGCCAAATTAAAGGCTGCTTAATATGGGGGGAAGCTTGCCACAGCTCTCCCACAAGCCTTTAGCTGCCTTACCCAATGGCCTCTCGGATGGCCCGGGGGAGCGAGCAGCTGGGGAGCAGATGCAGGCAGCCTTCTACACGTGACCGTGTCTCTGCCTACAGCCCTAGCATCTAGGGTTTATCAGCTGCTCTGGGCTACTGATCATAAATACATAAATATAACAGTAACGTGGTCTTAAAGGAGTAGCTGCTGTTGGAAGGTCTGTGCTCTTGGAGGGTCACAGCAGTGATGGTGGGTGGTGGGAGGAGCAGCACTAAAGGGTGAGCTGGGAGCTCTGGGTGCTGTTCCCACCCAGGCTGGGTGATGCCGGCCATGGTGCTTGCCTGCCTGTGCATCTCCTTGAAACACAGAGCAGTGCACGATGTTCCCCATGGGTCCCAGAGAGCGGCCGGGAAAGTTGGTAATGGCAGTTTCTAAAGCCATCTGAAATTCAGTGGCCGAAGGACCCATGATTCAGAGTGATAATTCTGGGTAGAAAAGGATCTTGAAACTAAAGATGTGCATGTGAAAGCAGCTGCCTGCGCATCCCACTGCTCTGTGAAACCACGCGGGCCTGTCACTCCTGCCTGCAGGCAGCACGGGCAGAAACGTGGCGTGAGGCAGGGAGGTCCTTCGGAGGAAAAGGTGGCTCCTGAAAGCCCCTTCCCTCAGAGATGTGCTGGTGGAAGGAGGGCAGCCCTCGTACTCCACTCCACTCGAGTCTCCTCCACTACCGAGGATGGGCAGGGGGAGCGTTAGGGAAGAAACTGGGCTGGCACCAGTGGTCCTGCCTTGCGGCGGGGTGCCTGATCCTGGGCTGACCGGCAAGGCTCAGAGGACAGCTCAGATTGGGCACAGACATTAGGAAAGCTGCACAGCAATGGCGCCGGCTGCTCAGCCCCAAAGGGCAGCACATCGCAGGTTCACTTCAGGAACTTGGACCAAGCTTCGTCAAACCCCTCTTCAGTCACATTTTGGATGTGCCAAAATAGTGCTGTTAGTTTAGGGGTCCCGATGAGTGTTGTCGTGCATCCTGCAAACTCACTTCTTCCTCTCTGGCTCTCGCTTTTGCCTTGGGAAACAGGGACCTGCGCCCTGCAAAGCCTGGTCATTGCTGCAGGCAGCCCCATCAGAGCAGGGAGAAAAACAGCAAAAAGAAACAAAACTGATGTCCTGATCAGAGCCGGTAGAGGCCACTGCTGTATACTTTAAAAATAACTCCAGGGCTGAGGTCTCTGGCGTGGTCTTCACTCCCAAGCATGCTCCTTGCTCCGGTGTGTGTTTTTCTCTCTTCTCCGTGGCGTCACGTCTTGGCTCCAGGATCCCCAGGCGTGTTGCAAAGTGTTGGGTCAGAGCCATGCTTTCTGCTCTCTGCAAAGGGGTGATGTAAGTGGCTGCGTCCCTCCCTTCCTTGCCTCCAAACTCACCATCATCATCAGACGAACCATCAGTAAATAACGCGAGTAAATGCAGGCCCCCAAGGGGCTACTGCACTCCAACCCAGATATCTTTAAGACTGTGTGGTATAAAGTGTTTTTATAAGAAAGCAAGCAAAAGGTAGTCTGGAGTTTCTCAGACATGGTAACCTCAAAACCGTACTCACTGTTCAGCAGGGCATGGTCTGCTCTCCTGCCCCGAATACTCTGCCTTTGCCCTCTCTGCAGTTGGTGCCACCTGCCCTTCCAGTTGGGCTGACGTTGCTTTGGGCTGACCCTCATCAAAGCTTTTAACCTTCTGTGTGTTTACTAAGATGATATAAAAAATACATAAAGAGGACTAAACATTGAAATCCATAAAAATATTGCTGCCCTGCTGCAGATTCACAGCTTAGGTCTGTTTGTATGTACCCAGAGATGGAGCAATATATGAGGTGCCATTGATGTTTGAAATGGCTTGGATCTGTGAAAACGAAGCCAAGCTGTACCTTTACTTTAGTGAAATAAACAGAGGGGTGACTATAAACACCAGTTGCTACTCTTAAGAAAGGCACCAATGTGGAAAATTAAGTAGGGCACCATCAGTAAAGTCAACAGTTCTTTTTAAAATAACTTAATTTCTTTAAATACTTTCAATATACTTTAGAATAGTTGAAAATGGTTTTTTTAAGAGACAGAGGTCCTTTTTCATTAGATGATGAAAGAGGGTGTAAATTTTTCAGAAATCTGGCATTTTTTTAATGTCTGCCTTTTAGATTTATGAAGACAAACTTGCTGCTTGTGCTTGTGTTTTATCATCTCGTTACTCCCAGTACCAGGGGGAACAGAGTGCTCTCACAGTGTACTCGGACGGAGATGTTGTGCCCCAGTCTGTCTCGGTCATAATGAAATGTGGCTGAGCACATTCAGCTTGTTCCAGCAGATGTTACACCTCTGTCTGCTCTCCAAGTGGAAATGCCGTCATCAGAGGGTGTGTATGCGTGGGGGAGATGCCTTCCCAACGGGCCCTCTGCAATCCAGACACTGAATTAGCAGCATTGCCTAATGAAGCTGCTAGACGAGGGTGCAGATTCAGTCCAGCCTGGAGTACTCTCAATGTTGCCATCAACCTAGTAAGACACAGGGCCGGAACCTAAATGAGCCTAAGGTTTACTACTTTCTGCCTCAGTTTACCCATCTGTTCAGTGATTCTGGCTTCTTTGATTAGCTATTCCAACATTCCTGAATGTAAGTGTTAATTAATTGCTATTATTAACACATAGGTGGGTCACTGTTCATTTCCCATCTATGTCCTTGCATAATCCCATTCCCAGTTCAACAATTGAAAGCGTGCCTTCACAACCCGCTGGAAAGGTGGTGCCCAGCACAGAAGCTAATCGTCCTCAGTTATCAGTTTCTTTTCCATCCCTAAACAGAAACGACATGTGCAGCAGCACAAGTATTATCTACTCAGTCGTTTTGCATAAGCAACTCATTTCTGGAAGAGATCAGTAGCTCGCTTATCCACAGCATGTTGTGCTGCAAATAAGAAGTCCAAACTTTCAGTCCCCTACCACAGAAAATTAGGCCCAGAGGGGACTATCAACACATTTATTCCTTGGGGATATTGGTACATTTGCTGTCACTCCTTATCCATCTTGCACCAGGGAGCAGCATGGGTGTATTGGGTGAAGAACTAATGTTAAACAACTGATGCTATACCATCAGTGCTGGCACCTGAGTAGCTTACACAGTTTAAAAGTGTTGCTTCTAACCCATAAAACCAAACATTATACAGGTCTGGCTGTTGCTTCTATTGCATCAGAGCACCAGAGGTTATAGTCCTTCTGGCTCTGCAGACTCAGCCAGAGAGTGTGTCTTCTCACAAGAGGTTTTTTCCTGAGGACACCCCTGAAAAGCACTGCTAAAAGCACAGCACAAGTGTGGGGTGTAAGCCTGGTTCAGAGACTCTGTCTAGAGCAAGCAGCAAGGAGAGACAGTGGCCGGTTGGATGGGAGTCCACGGATCAAGACGTGATTGATGGGGAAAGTGCAGAAGACGTTGGGCTCCTTATGACAGCAGGAGCAGAAGAAAGCAACAGCAGCAAGACCTGCTCTAAAAGCTTTAGGAAATAGTGCTTCGGCAGGCAGCCAATTCCCTGGGGACTAATAATGCTTCCTGCTACCCTATTTTTTAATTCATTGTACTTGTTTCAACCATTAAGCAGCTGATGCTGAGTTATGGTGGAAATTGCCCAGGGAAGGCATGTGGTGTGCACGTGCACAGAGATAATGGCTTTACCGTGACCAGCCCTGGGGGGCTTGGAGCCGAGCGAGAGCTGAATAACGAATGCAAAGAAAATAAAGTGCTGCTCTCCATCTAGTGAGTGTGGATCACATGCAAATGGCTACATGGCTTTCAAAGAAAAGGGTTTCATGCAGGGGAGCCAGACACAGCTCTGCAAGGTGTTAGATCGCAGAAATCTCTGAGGGGAAAAAAAGGATGGTTATCTCATTGCGTGAGATACTTAAAGTTCAACTGATAAAACACTAAAAATGGACTCCAGGGAACTAACTGAACTAACAGAAGCAGCGTGAGTGTGCGGGGAAGCCTGATACATGATCTAATAGAAGTTAACTTCTGTGATCCTACAAAGCCATAGTAACGAGACACATCATGTGTATCCTCCCTGCCAAACACAACCAGCTCCCTTCTTCATTCAGTCTTTCACCACACACTCCAGTGTGCCGTATTACACAAGCCATACATACAGTAAAACACTGAAAACAACCAACACCCTTTATAGATGAGGGAAGGTGATTAGTCTACATCTTCATTCTCACTTTTATAATAATCATCACAGTGCTTTGTTCCAACGTAGAGCAAAGCAATATTGCACAAACTTCTAAACCCTCTGTAGTCCGTTAAGTTTCTGGAACTGTCTCTTGTCCTCTCTTTTAGACTTACGATAAATTATATCAGGGTGGGTAGTTAGGTGTTTGCTGTTTGTAGGAAAACCTCTCAGAGGCTTGTAGGGCATTGAATTTCCGGGTTCTTGATGCCTGTGCTAGAAGAGACGGGTGTTGAAAGCAGCGTGCTCATGTCTGAGGAGCAGGGGGCACCATGGGTTATTCTCCAGATACCCCATTGGTGCAGACTGAGGGTGATAGCTGAGAGGATGCTATAGCTGTAGCTGAGAAGAGGATACTTCCATGATTCATCTGAATGTAATGAGAGATGGGAAAAATTGCTGCCATGTAGAGATTGTAGATATCAGCTGAGGTCCAGATATTTAGAAGGGATTGCTCTTCTATCATTAGCAGTCACACCTTGCACAATTAAATTCTGTGTGAGAATAAACAGCTCAGTATCTAAACAATCATTTGCAGAAGTAATTATCAGATGGCGTAAAGAGTCACAGTAAATGAGCAGGCAAATTCTGCCCATGAATTCTTAGTTATAAAATTGTTTTTAAAGTACAGAATATTTCAGAATAGCCTTACATATGCACAGCAAGATGTCTTCATGCACAGATGTAAACTCCTGACCCCTTTGCCCAGGGTGTTCAGCACCAGCTGCAATGTCTGCTTTATTCTTCTGGTTGCCACAACTGCTGAGAGAATAACTCAGTTCCTCTTTTCATTTTAAAGATGCTCGAAAAAGGAACTGAATGTGATTACATGAGTAACCTGATGTGGCCATACATTGGCACAGAGAGATGAGCCTCCTGGTTTCACTTTCAGAATCAGATACCTAGTGTGGCAGGAGTGTCTGTGGTTTTAATAATTACACAAACGTAAAGGAATTACAAATAGTTTTACTGATATTTGGATTAGTGTGTAAATCGGACTAATGACAGAGGGAGAGACCTGTTTGTCTACGTACATGCAGGCTTTCAACAGCTCTTCATGAGCCAATCAAATAAACTGTTCCCAATTTGTAAAAAGTGTAATTTCACTATCTTCAGTGAGAAACAGCGATGTTAACACCATCCCAAGATGCCTAATGCTTTGCAGGACAAAGTCTGCTATGGGGACCTTTATTCCCATCTTGGTGGTATAAATGGGTGACGGTTTCAGGGATGTTAACTTGATTCTCTCCCTGTGTAACACTAAACCCTCGCATGTGGTTTGGAGTTGAATATACACATGCGCCAACGCTCTTGGCTTGTGACAAACATGAGAAAATGGATGCCAACATTTGGAAACATACTACAAAGGAGAGAGAGAGAATCAAAATCAAAGCAAATAATTTTGAAGGGCATAGTTACGGAAAAGAAACACCACCAAATCCTATGTCTATCCATGTAGCATCAAGGGGTTTTTTTGTATTTGAGACATTTATTACGTGAGGCATTTCATCTCCTGTTCTGTCAAGTGATCTTGCTTGATAAGGTGCCTCTCAACTTTCCGATCTGTTACTGTAAGCACACAAGTTACTTTCTGCTCCTGGCTAACCCAGGCAGACAGTGGGAGGAGGGGGAAGTTAATAAAAAGGGAAATACAGCTTTTGCTTAGGTTCTCAGATGACATGGCTAATTAATCAGTCACAAACAAACTCTCCAGGCTGGCAGGTTACCCAAGACAGCTGCTGCCATGGCCCCTGCCCGCCCTGCTACCCAGGGCAGGTACTCAATAATATACTGTATCAGCTTCACTAAGACCAAGCTCAAATATGCCTAAGGATGGTATAACTGCTCTGTGTTGGCAAAAAATAAAAAAAAAAGTTATGAAGACAAAGAGCTCATTAGTTGAAGTCATCTGCTGACTGTAATGACATCCTGGACACCTGTCAATACAGAGCTGCAGGGACAGAGAAGGCTGTTTGATCCTAATCTCTTTCTTGCCAGTCTGGATCAGTTCTGTCTCTGTTTGATCTATTGGAGGTTTAAATGGCCAGCACGGTGGCCCACTCTGCAGCCTGCAAGGCTGCAGATAAGTCTGCAGAAATACCCAGCTGACCTTGGAATGAGCTTTGCTTGGATTTGCTTACAGGTGGTGATCAAAAATACCGTATGACGGCTGCTTAATGTGAAATAGATCCCTTCCACACAAAAGCACGTTAGTGTGTGTTGCAAAACACAACTTGCCCAGCCTGAGATGCCAGAGATGCCGTATCCCATTCTTGACACAGCCGATGTAACGGGCTTCTTAGCCCAAGCTGCTAAGAAATGATTGGGAAGCGGTCTAGCGTTACAGGAGTGAGGGGAGACCCTGACAAGCCAGAATGCCAGCCCTGCAATGTGTCCACCTCACAGCATGTCCCACATGCCTGCTGCTGCAAATAGCCAGCCAAGCCCAGGCTGTCCCCAGCAGCCAGACCTATTGCAACTGAAGGCAGAGAGGAGAAGGGAGAAATGATGCTGCTATGGTGGCTCTCCTGGTCTGGGGAATGCGGAGAGAAGAGCGTCCGTGAGCCTGACTTCTCCTCGAGAACCTCCTTTGGCAGTAGGGACAACTGCCCTACCAAAGTCATGGGCTATCCATATATATTCAGAATTAACTCCTCAGAGGAAGGGCAGAGGGAAGCAGTGTGATGATAAAAGTTGACGACCAGTGGCACCTCATGTGTCACAACATTATGCTTGCCATGCTGAACCATACTTCATAGCTGCATGCATGCACAGCACCCAGTGAATGCCCAAGGCCCCGTTGCGCCTCTTGGCATTAGGATTTGTGGCAATGTATCTTTGATTTCCTAGGACCCACATGGCATGGGTTTACATTGCATGGTGAAGCAGCTTTCTTTTCCCCTCTTGAGAACTGAAGTTATTTTAACCCACTGCCACAAGAGATCTGCACTTGTTAACAGGCCAGCTGTTTGTGCTGCTGAACAGAGATGTTCAATGGCCTTTTGTACTTTCCTGTGATTTGGAAGCGTGTTAAGCTGAGGAAAAGCATGGTGCATTTTTGCTGACCCCTGTGCACATCAGCAATTCTGGTGCAGAAGTACTAGGACCATCTGGTAGGTGTATGTCATCTTGCAGAGCTGGGCTGACTGGCAATGGGTACAGAACTTGCGTGCAAGAAAATGGGGCTTCATGACACAAGGAGAGGAACTTGCTGGCTTTCTAGCACTGGAAATCTCAATAAAAGGAGTCTACTTTGTTCTCAAGAAGTGAAGCCAACTACCACAGTCTGCTACAGGTACATGTTGTAACACACAGGTATTGGCAAAACAGCTGGTGGGTGGCTGATGATGGAAATTCAGAGCAGTTTTTAAAGCACTTTGTGTTCAGCCCATAGGTTTTGTGAATATGCCTGAAGTTGACGGTCCAAGATGTGAGTTCCCAGGCTACATTTGGATCTCTGTGAAACACACATGCTCTCTGTTTGCCTTCCTGAGGAAGGCATCTCTTCTGTTATTGCTTTTTCATTTGGCAGGTTCACGAACACCAATAGGAAAAGTTTGGGCAGGTATTTAATGCAACGATATGAACGGGAGATGGTGTTTACAAATTTGGATAAGCTGGAAATATTGGCCATCACCTATGGGCTATTAGTTGCCAACACCTGGAGGACTCTCCTCTCTCACATTCTGTAGCTTGGGAGGTCTCATCCAGTCCAGATACAACTACAGAGAAAACCTGAATAGCGGAAGTCAGAGGTGGAGCACTCATGTCCTAGACAGAGGAAAAGATACCGTTGCACATCCACACAACAGATAAAATTTTGGCCTGTTTCACCCTTCATAATACTTGCAAGATTCAAGCAAATATTTCCGAGTGACCTAGATGTTGACAGTTTCTCTTACTGCCTCCCACAAAAAGCAAATCCACCCATCAGCTCTGGCATTGGTTCAAGAGAAGCCAGGGATGCCATATGCGTTCACATCCTGGCCACACGTGGTGATGGCAATAAATAATTGGTTGCAAATGCATGTGTTGCTTTCTTGATTAGTTGCTTTACTGTGGGATCTGCTGTATTGGTTAATTTTAATCTACTTTGTATGTTATTTAGATCTGAAATTGAGTAGAGTGCAGGGGTTGAGGAAACTGCTCTAATTTTTAGGGAGTATACTGCATTTGATTAATTTTATAGCCTGCATTGACTAAAAGCTTTTACCCTGGTCTGCTATCAATTTAACTCCCTGTGTTTGTCATTTTTTACTCCTGGGGTCCCACATAATTCAGTTTCATACATTGTTTTGATGGATGTTTTCTGATACTTCAATAAAGCCTTTTGGCATAGATTTGCCTATCCCTTGCTTTGCACGTAACTGGACAGCAGACCTTGCTAAGGACAGAAATAGAATAGTATTAAATTAAAAGGCATATTGAAAAGAACAGGATGGCCAGAGCAGACGCCTGTTAACAGTGTCCTTTGACAAAGCATGAAGCATAAAGCTGAAGTGTGAGAGAAACCCCCCCAGGAGGCTTAACGATAACAGTGTTTGCAGCTGCAAGTCTCCTTTCATCCCTGCCTTTCTGCTCTACCTAGCACGTACGCTGCAGGGCTGAACGGAGGGCAAGCCTGCAGGTACGGCTCTAGTCTCTCTGCTGGGACGAGCAAACACTGTCAGATCTCCAAAGGTCTGGCGGAGGCAGTAAGAGGCTGTGCGAGTTACTATTGTTATAGTTACTATTATTTCTGAGCCCGGGCAGGAGGAGGGCAAAGGCAAAAAACCACCACCTTCTTTGCAAGACACCTGCACACGCCTTATCCCTGCGGGATGGGAAAGCCGATTGCGGAGCTCTTGTTCTTTGGTTGCTTTTATTTCTTGTTTCTGTGTTAACTGCTTGGAAGTTGCAGATACAGACCTAGGGAGGCAGCAGGTGCAGGCACAACATGGAGCTCACCAGATGATTTCTTTGGTCTTGAGAATATTTAAAGCAAATATGATATGAAATAAGATTATTTGTGCCTGTCACGAATGCATGTGGGTGTGGTTCTGCTGGGGCTGTCAGCAGAGATGTTCCTTTACCTGTTTCCAGGTCCTTTAAACATTAGTAACTGGAAATTTTTGACCAGAAGAAAAAGGCAGTATTTATATCAGGGTTTCCAACAACATATGTAAGGGGGAGTTCTGAGAGCTTGGTGTTAGCACAGCTTATCAGCACACGGAGGGGCCCCATGAGCTGCAGAGGGGGACCTGCTAGATGTGCCCCACCAATTGAGCAACTAACTAAAATGACATCTGCACAAGCAACTGATAAGCACTGCCTCCCAGAATTGAGAAATAATCAGAAAGAGCAGTGATGATCAGCCGAGGTACACGGTGGGTGACAGCTAGGTGCAAGACTGCACCCCTTCTCCTCCCACCAAAGCCCCACAGACTTCCCACAGAGGGACAGGAAGAACCCAGGGAACTTTCTTTGATTTCATTAATTTAATATTCCAGGTCGTAACTGTTTGTGTTTTGGTTTGGGTGGGTTTTATTGCAGTTCACCCATTCCAGGCTATCTCCTGTCCTAAGGGCGAACTCCAATGTCTGATGATTGTGACACACTAAGAACTTCTACATGTTAACCGAGATATATCATTCACAGGAACGGGGAAACTTCTGAAGGCTGCTCTCAGCCACAGTCCATAATTTTGCAGCAAAGATTGTACTGCTCACAGGACTCTAGAGATGATATTGGTGAAGTTTGAAGAAGGAAGAAGATACTAAAATCTCTTCAGGTGTAGCTGCTGTTATCTCAACTACCTGGCACTGTCTTCAAACAAACAGGAACACAAAGAAAATGCCGTGCGCTGTTGTCAGCCACATTAATGCTCAGTGTCGGAGTTTTGTAGCTGCTTAAACATGATGAAAACAAATCTTTAATAGTTGCTGCTTCCATCATTACATTGCACTCTGTTTTCTATTCAGTTGCAAGGACAGCTAATTTCCAGCAAATGGGAACAATGCGCTCATATTGCTAATTCATGCCACTACACACAAATGTTCAGATTATGTTGTGCAGATCCAAATTCCAGTCTGATTCATGAGCGCAACTCGCACTTAAATCCGGTTCCCCAGCAAGAAGTAGGGAGCCCTGCAGCAAAGCTTGTGACAAATTAGAACCTGAAAGAGGCAAGTAAAGAACATCTGATCTATTTTTTTTTTTTTTTGTAGTGTTTGAAAAGCAGACCTGGACGTATGGCAAATGGTGAAACCCAGGGGAACCAGTGTCAGAGACGATTTGAAGGCAAATGATTTGTCAGGAGGCTGGCATCCACAAAGCTGCTGCACAAATTTCGCTTCATCTACTGCCTCTGTTTTTGTTTGTGGTTATATGTGGATGCAGATGGGATATTTTGAGATAAAGAATTTGGGGGTGGATAACAATTTAAAGGCAAAACTAGAGCACAGACTATGTCTTGGGGAAGGGAGAGGTAAAAAGATGTATTAAGTGCTGCTGAGAGCAGGGGCTGGGCATCTGAAGTGGCTCATACAGCCTTTTCGTGGCAGATGCTCACCGGTCTCTGGTCCTAGGGCACCACGAGCTCTCCCACAGGCAAGGGGGTCCTGGGCTCAGATCCAAACTGAGCGTCTGTCCGACCCCCTGGTAGTCTGGGGAGATGTCTATCCATCTCACAGCCCTGCCTACCTTTGCTAATTCCCCTCCTAAGTCACCACCATCGCCTGGCACTCTGGGGATATGCAGGCAGCTGGAGAAGCTCACTCTGGCAAGGAATATTACTGATAGGAAAAATTACACCTTCTCTGCCTGTGTTTTGATTCACCCTCCTTGACTGAAAGGGCCAGAACACCTGTGATGAATGGGGCTTATCAGTTGATCCTCCTGCTTTGGTGCTAAGCTGCTGCGTCATCTTTCCTCAATATTTTCCATGCTAATTTCCTTGCCTCCTGATTTAGAATATTATGACTATGGTAAACGCTCCTGGACAGCCTTGCTGGCAGATTACCTTTGCACGCTTGCTCTGAGAAGACTCCCCCAAAGCATTTCGAAACTATTTGCAAGAGCAGCACGTGTGAGCCCATATGCATGGGCAAGTACGCAGCCGGTACAGACTCAGGTTGAGCCCTCTCTTTGGGGCTTCTGATTCCCACAACGCGTCTGGGGGGCCTCTACAGCAAGGCCAGGGCTGTGTCAGCTCCAGGTGAGGCAGCAGAAGACAGAGGTTGACTTGCCAGGCTGGGGTTGACAAGCAGAGGTGTAATGTTCCCTTGATGGATAACCAAGAGAGTAGAGCTAAAGACCTCGGTGTGTGTGTTACGGAAAATTTTAGGCATCTGTTACCATGCTACCTAGCTCACGATTGCCTCAGATGTGATGAGGTAGGTTGGGCTGGGCTGGATTAGTCATTGTTTGGTTGGAGACTTGTAGGTGACAGAGTTTCTGCAAGAGGTGACTTTTCACTAGATGGTGCTCTTTCCTGAGCCATCACTGTGCCTGACCCCTCTTCTCAAATCTGGGAACTTCCAAGTGGTCTGCCTTACATGCCCTTCTTATAGTGGTGGGAGGAAGGCAAATGAAAATGTATTTCCAGTGTCTCTACTCTCATGTGCCTTACCCTATCGGAGCCACACAAGAAAAACTATTGCTTCGCATCCTGGTTGAAAAGGCTGTATGATGCTGGTACGTTCCAGCCTCCAAAATGACCACATTGCACAAGTGTTGAAACCACTTTTATTATTTCAGTTGATTTAAACTGAATCAACAGTGCATATGTTGGAAGACAACGCCAAGTTCACACACACGGATTTCAGCAGAAAATCTGCACTGTACACAGTATTGTTATTTCTTTTCTACCTAGAAAGAACATGATGTACGGGAATTACCTGCAGCCTTTGCCCGGTGCTCTGGCCAGCAGCAAGGTCTCCTTGGAAGGTACTGTAAAGTGTTTTTGGGGTCAGTTGTCGTGAGGTGAGGCTGCCCAGCTCTTGTGAGGCAGGACACACATGTTAATCTCAGTGTTGTTACTTTCTTGGCCGCCGCCAGGGCTAGCGGGATATATGTGTGTGCAGTAGGTTAAGCCGAGCGGAAACGTTGGGCCACCGCATGTACACATTTCCAAAGAGCTTCCAACAAAAATGGTGACTGAAGGCAAGTCACCACCACGAAAGATCATGCATCTTCGTTCCCAGGGGCCTCCTCAAGCCCAGCCACACACGGACCACAGGCCACATGAACTCGTTTGCTAATGGTGGGTTGCTATTTTCACCATTTTTCTGGGGCATGGTGTGGGAATGGCATGGGAGATGTTCCTTGCTCAAACGCACACACCTTCCATAACCGTAGAAGAACCGGGGAAAGATGGTGAGGAGCAGGAGAAGGCCGTGGGCTGGCTTGGTGGGGCTCAAGCTGAGCTGCTAAACTGTGATAGGTACAGATGTGCAGCAGATCACGTTCAGGGCTGGACGGTTTGCGCTCTCAGCACTAGAAGAGGCTTTATAACTGCTGGAGGCAGGAACGCTAGAAAGGCAACCCCAAGCAAACAGGCCCTCAAAGCTGAAGTTTAGCGCGTGGGAAGGAAACGTCCCCCTCAAACAAAAATAAACCCGCAGCACAAAAAGTCGCCTGTGTCCTTTCACCCCAGCAGCCCAACTTTAAGCTCAAGCAGGCGCATCTGCCCCAGCAGCTGAGCCAAGCGGCGAGGGGCAAACGGGATGGAGCGGCGGCCAGGTGACAGGCCGGCAGGTGAGGAGCCCGCACTCGCCCGGACCGGGGCTCCCGGCCTTCTCCCGGCCGGCCCGCGCCCTCGCCGGGACTCGGGGGAAGCGCAGCGGAACCCCGTCGCCGACCGCGCTCTCGGCGGTGCCACCCTCCGCCCTGCGACTCCCCCTCCCCGGGGGCGGCCCCGCTCCGCGCGGCTCGGCGGCGGCGGCGGCGCATGCGGGCTGGCGGCGCGGCGCGGGGGCGGGCACGGCGGCGGCAGCGCTGCTCAGGTTGCGAGCCCGCAGCCCCCGGCCCTCCTTCCTGCCCGCCTCCCCGGGCGGAGAGCACCCGGCCCGGCCGCCTCTTTCCCCCCCTCCCCGTCCCCTTCCCTCTCCCTTCCCTTCCCTCCCGGCCCCGCTGCCAGGGGCGAAGCCGCCCGCCGGGCCCCCGCGGTGAGTCTGCCCCGCCGGAGTTGGGCGAAGGGGCGGGGGGAAAGTTTGGGGAGGCCCCTGGAGGGGGCGGAGGGGGGGGGTCGTTCCCTCGGGGGGGGGGGGGCTGCGGGCGCCCCCCGCCCCTTATCCGCGTCCTCGCACGCTTCCCCCGCCCTTCCTCCTCCTCTTCCTCGGGGTTTTTTTTCTCCGCGCAACTTCGTGGGGAGCCGCTCCGGGCGGCCCCTCTCCTTCGCGGGTCTTTATCCCCTTTCATTTTGTGATTATTATTTGGTTTTTTTCGTTGATTTTACGTGTTTTCTCGCGCGGCTGCTCCCCGCCGCTATTGTCTGCGGGGCCGGGGCCGGGGCCGGGGCCGTGGCCGGGCGCGGTCCCCCCGCTGCTGGCGCGGGGGTGGTGGCCCCGCTCCCCGGGGGGGTGGCGGGCGCGGAGCGTGCCCCGAGTGTGTGCCCGGGCACACGCCCACCCCCCGGCACAGACACCCCCCGCCCAGCCCGGGCCCCAGCCTCCCTCCGCTTCCGCGCTATTGCAGTTATTGATGTCCTGATCTGAAAAAAAAAAACAAACCCCAACACAACCACCCCAAACCTCCAGCCTCGCTGACGCAACTTTGTATCTCGGTTTATTGCAAAGAAAGTAATCTGGGCTTTATATCGGAGTCTCCGAAGCAACAGGCCGGTGTTGGGTTTTCTCACCTTTGGGACCGAGTGGGTCTTTGAAGTTACTCAGAGGGTCGTTGCCGTGGGGCCGGTTTTATGCATTCACTCTGTTGCTTGAAAATTTTTTTTTTTTTTTTTTTTTCCTTCTCGAGCGGAGACACTCTTCTTTTGAAGCAAATACAGGAGTTTCTTCTGGACGAGGATTGTGAAAGGGTAGTTGTTTCTTAACCTGTAAATTGTCAGGGTTTATTAATCCACCTTCTGTGACTGTGTTATCCCTGCAAGTCATGTAAAGGAGTTGGGATTAGTAGAGATCAATTTTGCTGACCTCTGGAATTGGTTCTGCTCCAGTGTCCCGTATGGGGCTTCATATTAGCTGGAGCTCAGAAGTGAGAAAAAGTGATTTTCAAAACTTTGTGTTTGTTTTTGTTTTTTTTTCTTTTTTTTTTTAAGTGTACTGTACCGATTCTGTTGTGTATGACCAGATACAGACTCGATAAATGGATTAGAAATGCTGTACTTCTGTGGGACAGTTGGTTGCTGTGGTGTTCTCTGTAATCTTGGCCAGCCGTAAAACTTTAGGTACTCACGGAGATATGCGATGCAGTAGAAATATGTAAAGCACGTAGCTTCAGAGCTGAGTTTAGACAGTTGGTCTGAGATCCATGAATGTCTTGTGTGCTGGGAGTTTTGGCTAATGTAATCTAATCAGTTTTAAAGGGCCAAGCTACATTATTTCCGTTTGTGGTAACTCTCTCTTCAGCTTAAAATCAGTCCCTTGCCAGGTGTGTGTTTCATGTTTTGCACGCCCTTGCCGTGCTATTGTGGAATTGCAAAGGTGAACCAAGTTCCACATAGTTCCTTAAACGTAAGGTACTAATGATTCATTTATTACTGTGTTAGAGGAGGTGTATTTTTATACATAGATACTTTAGTAGTGGGAGTAGATTGATGTTAACCTCATAACATCCGTGCCTGTGAATAGAAGCTGCTGTCTGTACTAGAGGAGCGTTTGCTCAGAAGGCGCTTGCTGTGCTTTGGGCCGCTCTGGTCCAGGCTGTCACCTTCCATGGTGACAATATCGTGCTTGGGCAGTTGGGGTTGTGTGGGGTTTTTTTGTTGTTTGTTTGGTTGGTTTTTTGGTTTTGGTGTTTTTGTTTTTTTTTTTTTACAAGCCTGATAGCAGGGTAAGGGTGCGTTAGGCAAGGTGAGGATCATCTGGGCATGTGTTGTCCCTTGGCATGAGTTCAAGCATGTACGGATCTTACGTGTTCATGGGTAGAGCCTAATACGTCTCCTGTCTGTCCTTCCAGCGCTGCCCGGTGCTGGGCAGACAGGCTAGCCTGGGGCTGTTGCTAGAAGGGCATGGATGTTGAGTTCTGCAAGGCAGACAGGTTTTGTAGGTAGCCTGAATGACGAGTCTCCTGCAGGTAGCGTGGATGTGCTGTGTTGCGTGACGGCGTTCCAGCCTGCATCTCCTGCCCAGCTCCAGCGGTCAAGGGATGGCTGGCATAGCCTGAGAGGTGAGGACATGGCGTGTTCGAAGTAGCAGAGTCCGTCCGGGGACTGCAGCCAGAGAGAAAGGCAGGAGCTTGATGTTCTTGATTTACAGCTTCACAACATCAAAGGAGGAAAATGCAGTTAAGAAGTCAAAGCTTCTCATAGAAACAGAGCTCTGCCAGGTACTGTCCGATGGGGGATGTTTTTAAACACAGCCTATATAGGGAAGCTTTGAGACTCAGGCTTATGAAGAACTCGCTACTAATCTCTCAGCAGGATATACTCCCGAGTAAGCTATGTTCTGGTCTAGGGTACACTCCTGTGCTAAGAGGAGGATTAAGTACCATTAAAAGAATTTGGTTATTCTTTCCAAAGTATGAATTAAGGCAGTGGTCAATAAATTATACTAGAGGAAAAAAACATTGGTAGGTTTATTGGTGGTATGCACACACTCCTGTGTTATAAAGGTAGCGGGTGCTTTCATGTAATTTTCTGCTGGCATAATAAGTTTTAATAGATAGCTGCCTAACAAAAAAATCATTAGTAGATGTTGTCATGCCTGCTGTACCTATTTCTTTTCCACTTTGTTTCCAGGATGCCAACATATTGGTTTTCTCTGCCTGGTATTTGGTGGTGATCCATGTGCCTATAAAACAGTCCTTGAAGCAGCTTGGAAGCTTTTCTACTTATTACTGTAGCTGGTTATCTCTGCAATCTACTTGAGTGCTATTAAATGTTATTTCTATAGGGGTTTCCCACATGGGCGATAAATAACCTGAAGTAAACTAAACCACATAGCTGATTAGTATGGAGGAACTATTTGGTTTTGGTTTTGCTCTACCGGTGGAAGGCAGTGCTAAGAAGTTAAAAACTTGAGCGAAAGGCTAGATAGTCCAGGAGGCCAGAAAGGCACAATATGCCCTCCCTCAGTGATCGTGGCCCCGTGTTTTTCCAGCCTCCTGGACAGGGAGTTGGCAGTTGGTGTGGTTTCCAGCCGGAGGATAATGTAAGCAGCATCCCATTTGCAGGCACACAAAAGGCTGGATGTGGAAAGCTGGGGTGGGAAGCACCTTGCAGCCTGCAGCTTGTGATTACTGGGTGCTGCTTGGTGCCAAGTGCTCATGTGTTTGCTTGCTTGCATTGATCAGCTGTAGGATAGATAAAGGTAATGAGTGACTTTCTGAAGCAGCTGATAGCTTTGGGTGTAGATACAGTTCTGCTTTGCTGCTATAGGGTTTGCCAGGGGGGATATAATCCAGCTGGGAGCCTGGTTCAGGGCTGGCGTGTACCACCTGGACAGTCATTTCCAGGAAGCGCTGCACTTTTTCTAATTCAAAACTTGTTGTTAGGGTGTTAGGTGCAATGAGATTTTTAGGAATACCTTAGTCATGCTTCGCTTTTTTTCTCCTCTAAACCAGCTGTCAACAGTCTTGCTGTGGGGAGGGAATGGGCCACTCCTTGTACTTACTGAACAGTCAAACACTTCAGTCCTGGTGTTGCAGCCTGGCATTGCATTTCTTAGTTACTTTTGGAAACAAAGCTGTGGATGTGGCATAATGTTGTCTTTTTATTTATTTATTTATTTAAACCTGCCTTTCTGCCTTGCAAATGACCTTTATGTGGATCTAGAAGGCAAAGCACATCACTGGGAGTTAGCTGGTTAGTTACTTTGGTTAGTGATAAGAAAACATGATGGCAGTGCTCCAGGGAAAGCAGCTATGCTGGGAACTTGTTGCTGCAGTCAAGCTATACAGATCTTTTTCAAAAAGATATATCTCTATATATTTATGGCCCTTTGTCACGGAAACAGGGCGACTCCTCTGTTGTGGCGTCGCATTGTATTTGTCACGTAGACATTAAATCCTGTAAACAGTTTAATGCCCTTCCAGAGACTGCTGGTGGAAGCATGCAATAGGTAAAACTTTTTCAGTGTTATCCGAAACTCAGAACTGTAATTTTGTGATCTCTTGTGTGTGTTGGTGTAGGCGTAAGCAGCCTCTTCCAGTTCCCCAGTCGGACCATGCTGGGATTTGTGGGTCTGTTCAGCGAGTCAGACTGGGAAATGGATTCCAGTTAAGAATACGTTTGGTTTTTTTGTTTGTTTGTTTTGTTTTTTTTCCTGTACATTTCATACCTTGGATCAGTTCAGCAAAAAAGTTCATTCTTCACCTGCATCAGTTCCCTGACTCATGTCCCTTTGCGGTCTCACGAGCAGCTGCTGTGGCAAAGGCTCCGGTGCTTCCACCAGGAGAAATGCTCCTGGAACTACACCCTTGGAAGTGCTTTTCCGATTGCAAAGACGACATTTGACTGTGGTGCCCATCCCTGTTTTATAGCATGTGAAGACGACAAGGGAGATAGATGTGTTTCTAAGATAAGCCAGTGAGTTAGAAGTCAAAGTGTTTCCTTTTTAAGTTCCCTAAGACTGCAATTATTTCTTCTGGAGTGAAGATATATCTTCTCTGCAAAAATAAGCACTGCCATTTTTATAATTTTTTTTAATTTTCTTTATAACCATTTTAGGTACGCTTCTCAGTTGTTGAGGAACAGGGTAAGAAAGTACAGTAATCACAAATATTTTTAAGTAGTCGACAGTCCTTAAAAAGTATGCAGTATGATATCTTGCAAAAATGGATCGCATGTTGTGACATGGTCAGGCAGTCTAACAAGACTGTTTTATATATATTTAAAAAAACCCCTGAAAATCAGATGCTGAAGAGTTTATTGGGTGACTTTTATTATGAGTGAGAAAAAGCTAAATTCCTTGCTGGTGTAGCGATGTAGTTCTCACAGTCCAAATGCTGATTTGTAACAAAGGTGCATTGGGAACTTCTCAGATATTGTGAATTGGATTGGAGTGGGCATAAGGAGAAAATACCCCTAAAACTACTGTCAGCACCTCCTACAGCACTTGTGTTGAGGGCTTGAAATATGGTATATTCCATGTTTTGTGTGCGAGGTTGGGTTTGGTGCCTCTGGGCAGCCTCCTGCAGGGTTTCTTGCTGCTGTGAGGGCTGATTGCTGGTGGTGTGGACCTTATGGGCTTCCACGGTTCATAGAGTACCTTGATTTTTGGCCTTAGCTGCAGCATCCAGAATGGTGCTTTTTCACAGGTTGACTTGTAATTCTGTAGCAGGGGTTCATTTGACAAAGTTAATCCTTCTTGACCACTTGTGTTTTCTTTGAATCTCTTTCCCCTTCATAAGGACCAGGAATTCACTTTTACATTTCTTTAGAATGATCCAATCTCTTAATTCAAAAATTTTTTTTCAGTGATTCCATAAGTTGTTCATAATAAATTATTTTCCCATCTGGCTGCTCTCTTGTCTTTCCAAAACTGGTGATAATTTTTTAATCAGTAGATGTGGCAAGTGAACTGTCACAGTTTTCTTGTATGTTTGATCCTTGCATGAGGTCGCTGTTTGGTTTCCTTGGAAATTGTGGGATGGCGCCTGATCGCTTGTATCAGTGAGTTGGATTCTGCATAGTTGCACTTCTGAGATACTATTAAAGTGTATGAGCGCAGGTAGTTGCAACTGATCCATTGCATCTTAGTCTCAAGCACTTGTGAAATTTTATGATAGACTATGCAAAATGTTTAGCATTTGCCAGAGTAGCTTTTGACTGCTTCTGGTCTCTGTTGGTGTATTTTTTTTACTTCATTCAGGTGGCTAGTCTACCTTTCACAAAAATCATTACCCTTCGGTCTTTTTGCTGAACTGTTTTTAACTTAACATTACATTTGCAAAATACATGGTGAGAGATCTACCCAAATTGTTGTTTAATGTAAGATGTTATTTACAGTGTGACAGCACTGCTGAGATTAGCCTGATCCAGTGCAGAAGGAAGGATTTAAGGATTTTCTTCTGTAGCAGCTACTTCAGGTTTTATTTCCGAGTGGGAAGGAAAATAAGTGATGAATTACTTATTTAAATACGAGGCTGAATGTTGGTGAGACTTACTCTCCATGAGCATGATTTAAGGTGGTCATCTTAAAGCAGAAGGGTGTATGTCATTTGATGATGATGTTCAAAACTTTGTTGAGAAAAACTACGCGATGTGTCATGTTTGAATCCCCTGTGGTTTTTATCACCCATGACTAATGCAAATTGGAGCAGTAAGCTATGTTAAAACCTGTGACGTATTCTGTAGCTTCATCTAAATTGTATCTGATGTTTCTGGCAAAGTTACTTGGGAAAGTAAATCTCTTTCCCAATGTGTCTCTGCCCCCAGTGGTGTAACTGCTCAGTAAGTCTGAATGCTGCAGTTAATAAAACCATTACAAACAGGATTTTGGCATGGAGCAGCTGTTCTAAACCGGACTGTCTTCAGACTCAAACTACTGACTCACCCTTTCTTTTTCCATGGATTAACACACCTGGCATGTGTCACGCACGGATGCTGGCCCGCTCGTTGTGTTCTTGCAGGTATCCCTGTTTTCAGTGGAGGGAAGACCGAAGCGGGGGATGTGTGTGAATCTGCACAGCGACCTCCTGCAGAAGATAAAAACCTCCTAATGGAAGTTGATGCCGAGAATGGGTTTGTCCAAAGACTCCTTTCACCATGTCCCTGATCCTAGGCTGCGGGAGGGATGCTGCTCTGCTCCTGCTACGTTTTAGGGGAGCATGGAGCTGCTGCTTGTGTGAGGTCCTTCCCTTCGGTATGACCATACAAAAAGCTGTGCTGGGTCAGGCCATGGTCTATTCGGCCTCATTTCCTTCCCCACAACGTTGGTTGTGGGTCCTTGGGGACGTGCAAGAGCAAGGCAAATGGTCCACACTAGTGTCCGTGGGCATGGTGGGGTTCAATACCAGGATGTGTGGCACTTTCGGCTTCCCGGCACGTGCGGCACTCAATACCCGGCTGAATCTTGGAAGCTGCTGTCAATAGGAAGAGAGGGAAAATAGGGGATGCTGAGGCGTGAGATTGCTGAAGTGAATGAGAGTCTTGGTCGCTTTATACACTGGTTTCCCTGCTGAGTTTCCTCTGGGATGCTGAAGCCTTCGGTCCCATAATAGTGGTGGGACAATGAATGCTCGGATAGAGGAAGCAGGTGTTAAAGGAAGGGGGGAAGTGATTTAATTTTTGGGGGGGAAGGGGAGACAGGATGGCCGGATTTGACCCATATACAAAGCAAGTTCTTCTGGCACATGAGCTTGTGCATAGCACAGCACACTTGCTAATTGCCAAACCCACAAGTAAGATGGCAGCAAAACTGGGACTTGCCCTTTTTTTTTTTTGAGTTAATATCATGTAATGAGTCAGCTGAGGAGTGAGGCTTATGTGAGGTACCTCTGATGTTACATGATGAATTTTGTTGTTCTTTTGTTCCCTGCTACCGTAAACCTTTCACTGCGGTAACAAGGTTGTGGTACTGACGGCACTGGACATCTTAAAGTCTGCACTTCGTGCTTGGGGAGCACTGGTTTTTAATTGTTTTAAAACCAAACTGGAGATGAACAAGTTTACTTGTGACCTAGAGTAAAACAGTTTCTGTAGTCTGATCTGAAGGTCTGAGTTGGTGCAGAGGATGATTCTGGAAATTAAAGTAAAACACGCTAGTTCACGTGCTATGTAGCAGATGTGTTTGCATCCATAGCCAAAAGACTTCCCATCCTGGGAGTAATGACAGCACTTCATTTCAGTGAGGTTTCCAGCCTGTTCAGGAGCTTCTCTTGAACATGGGAGTCAGTTTTTCCATTGCTGCGTGGTTTGCAGCCTCTCCACCCATTTTTATGATGAGTGATCATCGTCTAAGAACACAGTGGAGCACAAGAGGTGGTGAGCAAACCTTTTGTTGCATTAAATGTAAATGTTTATAGTTTCTCTTCTCTTAGCAGCTGCAGAGAAGGTAGATTGTCTCAGCTGAGTAGAGAAGTAAAGACTAAACCCCTTTTACATGTACTGTCGTAAAAGGAAGTTTTGTGTAATGAACATTCATTTCACAAGGTCCAGGTGACTCTTTACACTTTTGTGTGATGCAAGGCGAAACGTTGCTGCAAATGTTTCTGTTAACTGCAGGTTTTTCTATATTAAGTAGTGTGGTTGCCAACAGGAAAATAAATATATGTTGTCTTCAGGTCTGTCGTGAGAGGATGCTGGGGGTTATATTGGTACCTGCCATGTGGCTGTGTTTGTGTACTGGTGGCTCCATGGAATTCTGCTGACTTGGGCACGGGAGTGTTAATCTGCTTGTGCAATGGGGGCTTGGGAGTCTCCAAAATCTGGAGCTACTTTTCCACTCTGGCCAGGGCTACTAATTTATTTTTGACTGAGTCTTTTGGTAGTGTAGCCTGAAGAAGGGTGCGTGTAGCATGGAGGCTGAGATTTGAGCACTTAACTAGGTTAAAAGTGCTTTTAACTAGGTTAAAAGTATGTTCTTGGGTGGGTTTCTTGCTTGTCTCCTTTGTAAGATGCTGGAGGGGAGTGGAGTGGTGGGAGCTGATTTCTTGGCAGCTGTTTCACAGTTAAAATGGCCTCGGTCCTTTTCATGAGCCATGTATTAAGCTAGAAAAAGAACCAGCTTATTGCTTGAAGAGCTTACAAGCTAAAACTGTGGATAATAAATATGCTTGCATGGATGTTAAGAGGATTAATTGTTTGTGAAGTGCATTGAAAGTGGGAAAATTAAAGAAGTACTTAAGTGGTAACTGGCTGCATGTCATGTATGTCTCATTAATTTGTTTCTCCCTCCTTCCAGTCAGATTACAAGCAGCTTTTATTGATCTGTAAACAGTCACCTGAGTCCCATGTTTTCCTGTATTTTGGGAATTTAAATTTACTTATGGGCAGTACCTTTAAGGTGGTAAAATGTTGTCTCTTCAGATGTCATATCTGAAGAAGAGGTACCCTGCTAAATATGATGTGCTTCCTTCTGCAGCTGGAATTGGCTCTGTTTAAACTATGGGGTTTAGTGCTTAGACCTCCCTGGTTTTTCCTTTATCAGATTAGCCAGGATTTTGGCAGGACTTTGTGCTGCTTTTTTTTAGCCAATCGACTTGCATGTGAGTGTTCAGGAACTAACTTTCTTTATAATCTCAAAGTTCAGAAGTCATTGGGCTGTTTGAGACTAATAAGAGATCCTATCCCAGCAACAGCTTACAGTGGGCGTATAAAAGGAAAACATTTCAGTAAGTGGAGAGCAAGTTTTGAAATGAAAATTCAAAACTACTTAAGGAGGATGGAGGACTTGTAGCAAAGAAAGTGTTTGAAAATGTATACATGTTCCTGAAACTACAAAACATGAGTGTGCTTTTTTTAGCCTTTCTTTACTGGATTGCTTGCGTGACCCATCCCCTCTGCTATGTCAGTTAATACTATAAGATAGCAGATAAGTGGCAATCATATGGTTCCTGTACAATTGCATTATATAAGAAGATTGAGCATTTGAGATACCTTTTATCATTTTTAGATATCAAGTGAGTGTAAACTCAAAGTTTTTTAATGCTCTGCTTAGAAGAGTCTTCATTTTTTTTCCCCTCTCCAGCATCTAATTTGTAAAATCTTTGCCAATTTTTCCTAAAAACCTAGTCTGGTCAGTGCTTCTGATATTAATTACAAAAGAATAATACAGTTTGCATAAATACCTGTGTGTATTTATGCCTTGGGCTTGTGATGTTTCAGTGCCAAGAGAAACTTCAGCCATTTTGGAGGAAGCATGCTTTAAGTCTTGTTAAATTTTGTCTTTGGGAATGCTACATCACTTTGTAGTTTGCATTGAAGGAGATAAATTGTTTTCTTTGTGGGGATTCTTTTGACTCTTGGATAAGCTGGATCTGAGCCACTGGATAACTTGAGGATGAAGAACAAGACTTGGTTTAGAGTTTCATGGAGGTCGGAATGAGGACCAGGGAGCTGTTGCAGCAGGGTTGTGTTAATGTGGCTGTGATGCTCAGCAGAGCGGCGTTTTGAACTCCTGCACAAGAGATGTAAAACTCTGTCTAGTTGGGACCATGTCGCTTCTGGCCAGTTGGCAAAAAAAAAAAAAAAAAAGAAATTCCCACGATGGAGAGGAGAGAAAGAGCTGTTGGGATGCTGCTAGATGACAGCCTAGCAGCAATGGGGAATTTGGGAATACGCCCGAGCTGGGGATTGCACTGAGGAGCTCTGGGAGTGTGCCTTCCAGCCAGGGAGAGTTGTGGGGTGGCGATGGCATGGACCACCCTGCATGTTGGGAGCTAATTGTCACCTCTGCTTCTTGCTCAGCCTCAGCGTTACCAAGCCATGCCTCATTCAAGACCAAACTTTTGGATGTGTCCTGGGCAGTAAGCAGCGTACTGTGAAAATAAAGGAGTAATCCTGTTTGCTAACTTCTCCTTGAAGTTAGCAAACTTTCTTAGTGCAGGATGCTGAACCCCTGGTGCCGTCATGTGCCATGTCCTGGTTGTAGTTGCCTTGGTCACTGTCCTTGCCTGCTAAGGAGCACAGGCAGGATCAGAACAGACTTTGAGTTTTGTTTACCTCTTTAAATTATCTGTGTCAACTCCACAGTGTCTGTTATTCAGAAAATAAATCTTGTCTGATACGTCCAACCCAGAAAAGTGCTTATATATCCAGCAGCCAGGAAATCGACTAAGTCCTGATCTGTTCTTAATTTCTTGTGTTTCCTGTGGTTTTATTGTTTGTGTTACCAGCCCTAATATTTACATACTTCTGAATGAGCTTTTCTTTTTTTGGAAGATACTGCTTTGTTCGTATGCCTTGCAGAACAGGTTCTTCGTTTTTTTTCCAAGAACCAAACAACTTACTTTCTCAAAGGAGTAGGAGAAAAAAAAAAGGAAGATTATAGGAAACACCAAAGGGAGATATCTAAGAATAGAATTGTTTTTTGCTGATGATATGCTGAGACTCATTCTAAACTTGCATCTTCCTTCCAAATGTCCTTGGGCTCTTTGAGAGCTTTGTAAACTTCTTGCATATCAGATTATGTGCTTGTGGGTGATTTATCTGAATAGCAGATGCATTTACAGTTGGCATTTTAAATGCAAAGGTGCTTCTATGAAAATGCTTGTAAGAACAAAGTTGTACTTTCCACTAAAACCCCAAAGAGTTAGCAGGGCAAGTCAGTGGACTTTGCAATGTTAATGTTTAAAAGTGCTGGTGAATGTTGTCCAGCTATGTCTCCCTGGAAGCTGATGTTGTCTTTTTTTTCTGCAAAGTAAGGAAGATTTCACGGTTATGTTCCTGCCTTTCTTCTGGGTGTGGGGGAGTGATGGAGCTGGTGTTCTTCTGGAGGTCTGTCACTTGGTACATCAGCTGGCCTTTTTTTCCATGGATATTTGGTTTCCTCTAATAATCCTTTAGGAACTAACTTGAAGTTGTCAATTTTTTTTAAAAACAATGTGGTCTCTAAAGAAGTTTTGATGACCCTTTATTTGCAGGTATTACTGTTCTATGTTGATTTTTCAACTGCTCTTCAAATATACCTTTTAAGAAGTAAGGCAGAACTTTAGGACTTTTTTTTTCTTTTAAATCTCTTCTCCCTGCTATGAAATAAAACCTATTTGCACGTTGATGAGTAGTGGCTAGGAAGCCTGTCTGGTTCTGCAACGGGATCCATAAATAGCATTAGTGTCTAGTTTACTTTGGGAAGGAATCTGTCCCGTTGTGGTGGTGGTGGGAGGGGAGCCTTGCACTCACTCACAGTAAAGTTGCCCTGTCTGGGCAATGTTCACCAGCATGACACTTTAAAAGAAATATGATACAGCATGTGTAGCTTAAGTATTTGAAGTACAGAACCCCTTTAAAAGCTCAAGCAAGTACTAAGTTTAATAGAAATGGGTTGTATTGACTTTTTTTTCTCTATACCTCTGCTGTGGGCTCAGAAAGGACTCTGGATCTTAAAGCTGGTGTGAAAAAATGCTTTTCCCATCACCCTTCCTTCTCTTGCTGCAGGGAGCACCTTGGGACAGGCGGAGTGCATCGTCGCATGTGGTCTGTGTATAACGCTCCAGTGTGTTTGGGTGGATGGGGCAGCGCTTGGAGTAGCTGTTCTAGTTGCCAGACTGGATCTGGCAGCTAATTCTCAAACCTGTTAGGCCTCAGGATTGAGGTTTGGATGAAAGCCTCTGAAACTCCCCCTCCCAACCATTTGTAAGGATACTTTTTAAGCCAAGAGCACCAGGTTTGGTCTTTGGAGCATTTGGTTTGTGGCACAGTTGCTAAAGGAGCAGCTGTCCTCTGTGCTAGATTAAAAATCAGTTTATTCTGGAAAACAGAAAGAGAAAGTTCAGGTGGTTCAGGGACCGCCCAGTTATTCATCCCTGATGCCCCAAAAGCAAGCATATGTGCACCCCTCTTGCAAAATGGCAGTAGCAGGTAATGAGCTCGAGGCTGTCCTGTGCACAGACAAGGCTTGGGATGCTGGTCTCCTGTTTGGATGACAGTGAGCAAGATGAAACAAGGCAAAGTTTCAGAATTGGAATAAAAAAAGCTTTTCATTTTTGCCCCCTTAACAAAGGCGGTGGTGAAATGCTCCTCTGCTGTGCTCTATTTTCCTTTTTTAAACTGCTTGTGGCATGGTTGTTACTGGATGTTGTGAAATGCAAGTAACGCCAAGGTAGCAAACTCGGCATTCCTGGCTCCTTGGCACTGTTTGTGAATGGAAACATCTGTCCATGTCCTCTCTGGTTCGATGCCCTTGCACAGCTGCCCACTTTAAGCATGGCTCAGTGCTGGGCCATACGTGCTGCTGAGTCCTGGAAACCCTTTTCTTAACTTTTGCGTGTGTACACCACACAAAATGGAGGAAAATCTAGAGGCTAAAAATGTGTAATTAATTTTTTTTTTTTCCCTTTGTAAGGGTTTTAGTGCAAGTCATTAAAATATCTGGTGTTCCTCTGCCAGCCTTCGGCTGCAAGACCCGATGCAGGATAGACCTGATCTTGTGCTCTTGGTAGAGTCTGGCTCTTCTACTGGTCCATGCATCTCACTTGGATTTCACTCTCAAATCGCAACCCCTCGCATGGCAAATGCATAACTATTCCCTGTGTCTCCTATTCAGATTATACAAATAGGCTGTGGCAGGGTGTAAGCTTCACTTGAAAGGACGTGTTCGTTTGCAGGCTTGGAGATAGGTGATAAAGAGTTGAACTGCTGTTACATGAAACCACCTCTTAAAGAGGAGTGGGAGCAAGGGGAATGACACACAACTGAAGCAGCAAGTGCAGAAAGGAGGGTAGGAAACTACCCTGATTATTCACTTGGTGTTTTTTCTTGAGCTTGAGTGGGAGATCTCAGTAGCTTTCTACTAATTAGGCATTTAAAACAAACAAACCCCCCCCCCTCAAAACCCAACCCAAGCAAAACCCCAAAACCTAAGAAACCATGCAAATAATGCAGGAAATACGTAATGAACATTTTACGATTGGGAGAGATAGTAACCTGAGCTTCAGAGCTTTACATTGGCTACAGGATGTAAATACTGCTTGTGCCGACACAGATGAGTGTTGTGTAGCAGCAGCACTGACAATTTTGACTTTAAAGCAGACTTCGTAAACTTTAGACAATGCTTTAAAATCTTTTTCATTTAAACTAGAGAAATTGTTATGAATTTTGTCACATTAGTGGAACTTGAAAATGAGATGTCTTTACAAGGTGTTTTCTTTTTACTTTTCTGCTTGCAATTTTAATCATAAATTGGCAAAAATGGAGGGGAGAGGGAATGGGATGCTTTTGTTCCTTTAAAAACGGTAGAAATATCAACCATTTTCCTGTCTTCTCCCTCCCCTTGTGTGTGTGGTGAAAGAGAAATGTCAGTTTTTAAACAGATCAAAAATCTTTCTAGTACCTAGCATTGGTTTAAAGCGAGACTGTACGGCCAGGTTTTGATGGGTTAGAGACATATTAGGTGCATTAATACAACTGGCTGTGATGCATTTATGAAAATGCTTTTGCATGTTTTTAAAGCTTTCAGTGATTTTTCTTTTGCTATCTGTATCTGAAAAAATATTTCTCTAAGGGAAACCTTAACTGTGCTAGCCAGGGAGTAATTCTGCATGCAGTATATCCAGTTCTGGAAAAAAGTGGGTTATTCCTAACATAAATTACATACTCAGAATTAACTAAGATTAAAATTACAGTGAAGACAGGCTAATAAGGGTTTTACTCTGCTTAGGAATTTGACTTAAAGCCTGCATTGGAGCCCGAAGTTGAATTTGAGCTGCCAATTCAGTGGAAGTGTAAAATGCCTCCCTGTCTTGACTGGAGTAACCTAATGCAGAGTTTTAACTGAACTAAATTTTTTTTCTCCTTTTCATTGGACAAACTTATAAAGAATTATTCTGATTATTTTGTTTTCCCCTCTGAGTCATCCCAAAAGCTAATACAAAGCATCATTGCATAATGGAGGGGGCTTGTTTCTGCTATCTCTAGTGTCTTTTCAGGATTTCCAGCCCTGTAAATAATTGCTCAGGGCAAAAGTACACTAATATTATTTGATGAACAGGAAGTCTACAAATAGCCGTGGTATTTTGCCATAATTATATTTGCAGTGATGCAGGTGTTTTGTCTTACCCATAGTCAGGAAAACCAATGTTGCAAATAGATTTGTAAGAGCATGCGGATGAGGAGGTAGGGTGTAGGTTTGAAGGAAGGTACAGCAGCAAAGTTGAATTTAAGGGTTTAAAAAAAAAAAAGATTTTGGGAGGTGCATTGCTGATGGCACTGCTGCTGTCGCTTGGCTTTGTAACAGCAAAACAAAACCATCTGAATCGTGATTTCTTCAGAAATGGCAAGATACCTTACTTCAGTGGGTTTTTTTGGTGGGGGGGGTGGCTTATGGTGATCTTAGATTGATGTGCTGCAGGTTCTGCTCAGGGAAGGCTCCCACTGTTGTCCCAGGGCTTGGTATTTGTTAATGTGGTAGTTTTGGCTCATGCTTCTCACCCCCAAACCTCTCCTTAGCTCGTGTGGCGCAAAAATCCTTTCCTTGGTTGTGTTGGTGAATGGAGCAGCTATGTGTTCACCCTTGAGCAGCTGCTTAGGTGACACCCCATGTCTCCTCCAGACAGTGAGAGTGTTAAAACACTTCATTAATACTTGAGCACTCTCAATAAGATGGCTGAAGGAAATGAAATACTGTTGTTAAAGTAATGCTGTCAGAAATGCTTGAAACCAGCTATATTGGGAGACTGACTCATCCTGCCCTTGCTCTGGGAGCATGGCTGGATGCAGTGGGAGGGTATCCTGGGTTTTTTTTGTTTGTTTTTTTTTGTTTGTTTTTTTCACAACTTTATGACCTTGTATCAGCAGTCAATGAGTTTATTTGGGAGCACACTGATGCAGGAGAGAGGACGATATGCAAATGGGAATGTTTCTGTGGGTGATGCTCATAGCTGAAATGGTCCTGGAGTAGTTATTTTGAGAGGAAATCTTGGCTCACGTTCATCAAGCTGAACTACCAAGAGCAGCCTGTGATATGGAAGAAAAAGGGATGGGGAGAAGGGAAAGGAAGGAGGTGGTGAGAGGATGCGTGTAGCGGAGAAGTGGAGCACCACTCGTGTTATCTCTTTGAAGTCCCCTGCTTTTCCTCCCATGGTCATTATTCCAAGCGGGCTCTGAGGTTTGGAAAAAAAAATTGGTATGTTTGCAGGGAGCAGGTATGCAAAAAATTGCTGTGCTGTACATAAACTTAGTATGAAAGTTTATAACTGAATGATATTGTCAGTTGAGTTTGATTCTGAAGCTTTGGGAGGCATAGCAAAATACTTGTGTGCCAGCTGATGTGGGCTGGTATAAAAATAAATAAATATAAAAGATTGTCCCAATCTTGCTTAGTACTGTTCTTGAGCGCTTCTCTCAACTTTGGGTGTTCTTGAAGAAATTGTTCTTTCTTAGCATAAAAAGCAGTACTTAAGATATTTAGACAGAAATGGTGCTGCCTCTCCAGAAAGGAATATTAGTATAAATATTCAAAGTGTCCAGTTAATCCAGCAGGATTGTGAACCAACATATGATACCATGTCTGTGTGCGTTTATGACTAATTATGAATGACTTGCGCTGTGAGACAGTGATAGCTTCAATACTGCCTTTTTGTTATAAATACAGTGTCTTCTGTGCTATTGTTTAAAGACTCCTTTGGAAGCCTGATTTAACAGTGGAGTTGAGTGAATAACTCAAAAACTTTTTATCAAGTACTTGTTTAAATTCTAAAATGAGCTCACCATAACCTTTTTATGCACTCCTCCTACATGTGTCATACAAATACTAGAATAATTGAGTTTTACTAGTGCAAATGTTTCTGTGAAGCAAATTTTTAGAGCTTTGATGTATGACTGTTTATGGAAAGGGGAATGTTAAAATCTCACACACCAGTGTCTATGCCAGAAACTTGTGCTCGCTTACTTAGGAAGAGGATGGGGGACGGGACCTTCAGCTTCATGTGAGCAGCGCCAACTAAGCTTGTTTGTCAGATTGACTCGTATGCAGTTTAAAAACTGAACACATGTATTTAAAGGAATTTCAGATGTATCTCTCTTCCAGGCCATTTGTATCTCTCTTGCAGGCCATTCTACAAACAGTAGCAGTACTTAATTTTAAAATATTTGCTTTTTTCAGATAAATACTATTTCTGACTCTTTTTCCTGTTCTCCCTCCTTTACATGAGATGAAGCAGCACATTCAAAATGCATCTGCTTAGCATCACCAAGTAGCTTAACATAGAGATACAGACCAGAGAAAATCCATAGTCATCTTCCAGGTTTAGTCTTTCCTTGGCTTCAAGTCCAGTTCAGGCTGGAGGAGAGCGTTGCAGATAGGTAATTTGGGTGGATTTAGCATGGCTACTTACATATATTAATGTTTGCAGACTTGGTGGTGAAAGCTTGTTAGTGTTAAGTCACGTTTGAGTACTGATGGTCTTTGCAGGGCTTTTATTTGCCTTTTAACCAGGATGTCTAGAGAATTGGCATTCGTTTGTCTTTTGCTTCTGAAAAGAAGTGGAAGACTTAAAAATTGAAAGCCAGCTCAAGAAGCAGGAGTTGAGGATTAGGTAAGCAGCTGGGTGATGCTGTATTCTCAGTGGAGAATTGTTGCTTAATTGGCTACAAGAGTTCAGTAGAGGCTGTTCTGTTTGCACACAAACCTTCTCCTGTGCATGCTCTGGCAGCCCTCTAACATTTCTGGCACCTCTAAGCATGTGCTGCAGCTTCTGTTGGAGGATGAGATGGAAAACCCATACTCTTTCAATGCATCAGTTTGCAAAGACTGAATTGCATCTGTGGGCTGTGCTCTCTGAAGTTTGGATTTCTTTTCTGACTTTCAACTCCGAGCTCTGCTGAAACCTTAACAGTCTAAACGTGATTACCGCACAACTGTCCAGGAACGTGCTGAACTTCAGCCACTGGTAAGCATCCATGCCATGTGCCCCTCACAATGTATGCAGAAATCTGGAATTGCAGGCTTATGTGGCGAAGCAGATTCTTGGAGCGACAAAGAAACTACTATTGAAATCTTCTATTGCCTTCACTTGCAGCTATTCCAAGTGTAACTTCTAACAGTACAGAGGCTAGAAACTAGGCATCTCTATCCACAGCCAGGCCTGTGAAGGGGGACACACACACCTAACATGGCCTTTAGAAGTAGGAACTTTTGGTTTGGGGGATTAAAAAAACCCACAAACCCTGGCATCATCACAACAACCAGAAGATGGGCAGTGAAATCTAAGAGCCAAGTAAACCTGTTCTTTTTTTGGCTTTCCTGAAACTGTCACGTGTGTAAAGTCATATTTTAACAGAACAAAATTAGTTGCATCCAGCTCCATAACAGTGGGCGCTGGCCTGTTGTTGTGCTTTTCTTGTAGTCTGTCAACTTGGAGGGTAAGACTGTTCAGACTTGGTCTGACTCCCTCACATCAGCTGTAGCATCTGGTGCAGTTGGGTCTTTATCAAGCTGAAAAGAGTTGACCAAGGTAGATCTAGTTCATGCCTCTTCATTTCCTTGCAATGGAGTGAGTATCAATGGTTCATCAGCTGTAACTTGCCACTGTGGGTTCCTCAGACTTGAAAGCAAATGGAAAGGTTTGGGTGCACTTTCTTCACTTGTTTTTAATTAAATATTGGTGCAACAAGAGTTGTTTTGTGACAAGAAAGACCCAACAATCTTACAAAACGTGCACAACAAGCAGGCTGTGTCTTGTCATCCCATTACGACATTCCCACTGTAGGAAACACCCTCTGTGCTTTGATAAACTTGTCCTTATTAATAATGCTGAACTGCAAATTAACATTTACAATTACTTTTGTGCATTGCAGATTTAGAACAGTATGTTGTCTCTTCAGATATTTTGTTGCAAAGCATGTGTGAAGATAGGTGAGCAATATTACCCTTATTTACTGTGTGGGGAATCAGACTTGGCAGCTTTTTCTGAAATACCCACTAATCTGAGCATTTGCCAGGTAAGCAACTGTAGTTTACAACTGAAGTTGGTGATTGCAACAAGCAAGATCTCCACTGCAGCACAAAGTGGGAAGAGTGAGTGCCAGCTGAGCTTTGCCTTAAGTGATATGTCTGAAGAGATGCAGGCTGGTGGCAGAATAGAAAGTGACTGTTGCCTCCTGGTTCCCTAATTCTCTGCTTGATCACTGGGAAGAAATTACGTGACCACTGAGCAAACTGGAGTGTCTGTAAAGTTTGTGCTGAAGTTTTGTATAGAGTTAATAATAACCTAAAGAAGAAACTGGATCAAAACAAGCTCTGGATTTTGTTGTAGCTCTTTGCTTTTTGGTTGCATGTTGTATTCTGCAAAGCAAGATGTAATTTGGCAGCCTTTGGCAGCCTTGTCCCTATTTACATAAGCATCTTTGATAGTTCACCCTCCACGTGGCGACCTGTGGACCATCTCTGTTGGGTCTTTATGCCATTCTAGGTTTGGTTACTCCCTGTTTGGTTATCCCCTCTTTCTGCACTCCATCCCTGTCTGATTCAAACTGGTGCCTGTTCAAAAATGCATCACCTTATGTTTTAAGTCTTCCTGTCCATATAATAGTGTGTTGAAAAACATTTTATTGTTTTTGCTTGTATTGATCTCATTTAGCATTGTCAGGGGAAAACAGTTTATAACTTGGTGTGTATTTGGACTGGATGGAGTAATGATGAAGTATAGCTGAATTGTTTTCTTTCTTTTAAAGCTGTATACTATTTTCTGCTGTGGGTGTTTTGATTCTTGTTTATTTTGCTAGTTCATTTGGAGAAGAATAGTCTGGGAGAGGGGAAGGAAGAGGCAGGGTTTACCCCTACAACCGTCATTGTTAGCCCTAGCTTTTGGTAGAGCTTTGCTGCTTTGGCTCGACCTTTTTAAATTTGAGAAATGTATTTTTGTTTGTATTTCCATCTTGTTACATTTTAAAACTATTTTAACTATACCAGATTGTTTGAACATTAATAGGGGGCATGTTTTTTAGAGTCTTGATAGAGTGAGTTTCCAGGCAGCTTTTCATCTGCCAAGTACTATACTGGGCTCTCAGTGGTGGGGTTTTGCTTGGTTAGTTCTGAGAATCTGCAAAGCAACTGTTCAAAATTGCTGACACATGTTAAGTAATGTGGAAATCACCATCCTACTCTGCTGAAGTCTGAGTGCTCATGTTGGCAATAAGAACAGTATCTGACCCTGAAAATTATACGTGAACTGTCTTAATCTGGAGAGCATTTCTAGGCAGTGTCTTTCCTCTGACTCTGGATAGTTTATCTTTTTCATCTCAGGTATTGTTCTTTTTTCAAAAAATATTATTTGCTCAGTCTCTTAAAATATCCCATTCTGCCTTGTCCATGTATTTTTGAATTATTCAACCACATATGCATATTTGGTGATGCCAACTTAAGAGTAAAATCTCAATTCCGTAGTTGAATATCAGGAGAGGTAATGCCTAGTTCTAACAATAATGCTATTGGTATAATGCTTATTAATGAGAAATCCATCATCTTCCACCTCCCTCCTCCAAACCTTCACTTTTCAGCTTTGGAGCAGCTGTAATCAGCCTGTACAATTTCCCTTCCTCCTCTCATGAATAAATCCAACTACCTTATCTTCTGTATCGGAAAGTCTTCCCTGGCTTTAACAGCCTCTCGAGGAGCATATAAAAGGGGCTTTCACTGGCTAACAGGAAGCAAAATGAATAGAGGAACTTTTGATAATGCCCTGTCTGTCTGAGCGGAGGATCAGCCCGACTAAATTGTACCAGATTAGTGAATGATAGTGCTTCAGCTGGGGCCAGAATTGTAAGTTTTTAATCTTGGAACAAGCAATGACTTCTTCCTCTCAAACAGTGATCAACTCCCTCTTTGATTTGGAGGCTTGCAGTCATCCATATTCAGTTAGTTTGGGTGGTGGTTTTTTTTTAGTTTGCATTCATGAGTCTTAACAAGCTTTGAGTGCTTTTTTTGGTAGCAGTGGTTTTGGTAAGACCTGTCATGGCCGCATGCCATTTCTACCAGTAACTTGCACTGTGCTTTGGATTTTTATGCCTGTAATGAAATCTTGTGCATCACAGCTTTCTTAATATCGATCCATGTTGTGCTGTCTCGCAGTCTTTTGCAATTAGTCCTGGGGTGGTTTGGATATTTTTTTTATAAGCCAACACTTTTGGTTTCTGCCACCTTCAGTTTTACTGGGGTGGGTGACTCCTCCTTACTTCCTGCCCAACAACTTGGTCCCAAATGTCTGATAATCCAGCTCGACGGGAGGGACAAATGACTGAAAATCTAAATGAGGCAGCTTAGCTAATTGCCTTAGGCCTGACTTGTCTGCTGGATAACACTAGTTTTATTGCAGTCCAATGTGATTGACATTTGAGGAATTGCACTGGTATAATACTGGCAACAGCAGCAGAAAATCTGCCCTATTGTTTCTGATATGTTTGCTGCCTGAGGAGCACCTTTTTGTTACAAATAACTATCTGAAATGCAACCGATAGAGTGAATGTACTTCTTTTTCTTTAAATCACTAACTTTGTGTTCCCAAGAAAAAAAGTGAGAGTATTATCCTACTCACTAAAATTTTGCCTTTTTCTGTGGTTTTTTTCAGGCCTTTTTTCTTGGATTTTAGTATTGGAAAACTCTCTAATGATAACTTTGCTTAGGTAAGTGAAGCAAGATTTTTTTTTTTGTGGGTTTTTTAGAATCACTTCCCCTATCTTAACTTCTTCTGCATGTTGTGTTGTAACTGTAATCTGCCAACCAGCTGTGCTGCATGTGCTGTGGTTAAGGCTAGAAAGATGTAGTAAACAAAAGTAGGCGTAATGCCTGTAGTATGACATAAGGACCTCATTTATTAATTTAATCAAATGAAGTGGACATGGTGCAGAATAATGAAATACAGCTTTCATCTGCATATTACTCATATTACTGCATAATCTCACCAATTTATACTTTGGGTTTTTTTTCCAAGAGATGCTCTACATTTATTTAATTTTTTTTTCAGGAAGGTAAACTTGTTTTGTTAATATCACTTAATGTCATTTTGTTAGGAAAATGAAGCCTTAATACTTCCAGGTTCGTAGATATAGTTGCTCTTCCTCCATCCCTTTCTCTTCCCTCTTTTTTTCAATAGTTCTAGGCAGGAATTTCTGACATGGAGGGCAAATCATAAGAAGCTTGAGAATTTTATAATTTTTTTTTAGCCCAAAAGATGGGAGAACCCAAACAAATTTAACATCCCCCCTTCCATCTTCTGAACCCCATCTACACCTCTAAAATGCTAAATTCAAGCGGATCAGTGATAAACAGGGTTTCTGAGTGTTGGTTGCAAGCACATGGTCTTGTCTACTTCTAAATACCTTTGCAAACCCAGTTCCTGTGCTGCTACATAGCACAGGGGCATTCTTGTGAGCCCAAGTCCAGCCCAGCAGCGGCTTGGGAGATGGGTGGAAGAGCTAAGTGTGCTGCTGTACCAAAATGTACTCTATTTTCCTTTCTGTGTGATGGAGAGAAGATTTGATTGACCTCTGATGCAAGGCAACAAGTTCATCCCCAGATATACAGCTAATTTGCTGTATTAGTTGGAATTGCTTGTAATCCTGGATAAGGCCAAACAGCGACTGCAGTATTCGCATGGGAGTATAGTATCCTAGCATCTATGCTGACAAAGATAAAAGTGCTGCTGTTCTTTGTAAAGCGTCTGCAAAAGGGTTCTCTCTCTTCCCCCCCCCCCCCCCCCGTGTTATCTGCTGCTGGGTCCACAGCAGTACCCACTCTGTCTCCTTCCAGTGGATGGTCAGTGTGGAAGCTTCTTGCCTCTGTCCCTGGAGATGATGGACCTCAGTGAAATAAAATTGATCCAGTCTTACACCAGAAGTCTTCTCCAGTCTGCTTCTCCCTGGCATTTGTCCCTCTTTGGGGAGGACTCCAGGAGCGTGAATATGTCTTTAGCCTTAAAACCTCATTTTAGCAAAACAAAAAACTCTGGAGAGACTCATGGGTTCCCTTTAGTTTTCCTTTTAGGTAGCTTGTCTGAGTTCATCTATCTGCCATTCCTTTACCAAGGTACTGAACTCAAGTCTTGTGTAGCGTGGCTTTTGTCTTTTCCAGAGATGCATGCGAACTGGCTGGTGGCCTCCAAGCTGTGGGTGCTCCACCTAAGGTGGACTTTCTAGTCCCGATAGATGGTCTGCCTGGCAGTTTGCTAAGCTGCAGGCAGGAGTGGACTGTAAGACAAAGCTGAAGCTGGATGTGCTGGCGTCCTTTGCATTTTACTGATTCAGAGAAAAGACCTTAGTAGAGCCATCTATTCTTTGTGTCTGAGAACTTGTTGCTTGGGATCTTGCTTGTGAGACACATTTGCCTGTTGCAGCGTGTTTGCAGTTCCCCCATGTCTCCCTCGACTGCTACATAGCTTAAGGAGTGATTAATTTTCAGCCTGAGGCTGTATTTATTGATGCTGCTGCCTGTCCAGACAGTGGAGAGGACCCTGCAAACCAGGGAAGTATTTAGGCAGCAGTTTTAAGTCCTTTTAACTTTGTGTATTAGACACATCTATGAATATATGCAGACCTAGCTAATAAATAACCCAGGGAATGGTAGTTAAGAGGAAAGGACATAATTAATTCTGTCGTGTACTCAGCTTTAAAGTTGGATCCAGAGCAGTAATGCATTACGCTGGAAAGGTAAACACTGTCGTTATTCAACAATGAAATGCGTATGAGGCTGACACTGTTTTCCTCCTTTTGATTTAATAATTTTTTTTGCAACGGTTTGAATATCTTAGATGGTCTTTGTTTGGTATGGTGGAAGCCTGATGAAGCCCTACGCTTTGCGAAGGGTCATTACTCCTTTATTTGAATTGAGTTTTGTATTAATGCTGCTTTGCTGACACAGAACGTGTGCTGTTCGAGAAGGCTCTTACTGTGTTTGCTGCGGTTGGGGTGCTTGGCTGCAATTCCTGCAATATAGTTTGGAGGGAGGGTGCTTCTGTTTTATCAGGTGATCCCTTTTCAACAATTGCAGTGTTGACCAGGTCAAATGCATGTGCCACATAAAAAAAAAAATAAATCCTTTTTGTGGAGATGCTATTGAAAAGCTGATATGAGTTTCTGTTAACTTGCATCTCTTTTTTTCCTCACCCTATACCAGAGTGCAGAGAAAAGGTATGACTGTAGCAAATACAACTTTACACGGTCCTTCAAGCTTAACATTTTTTCCTTTTTTTTTGGATTTTTTTTTTTTTTTTAGTGCAGAGAGGGATATGGGGGAACCCTCAATTTGCATCTTAAAACATTTAAAATTGCTGTGAGAATGATGATGAGATCTTTGCTAAAAGGTATAGTTGTCATGGTAAAAAGTTACATAAAGCAAAGTAGTTAACTTTTTGGCTTGTGATGATAACTGATAACAGGAAAAAATGCTAAAGTGATTGCAGTTTGAAGCTCCCCCCTTATTATTACTCATCACGCAGCCTCTCCCCACCCCTTCACACTTCTCATCTTAGCAAATTTCTTCATGTATAGTTAAACACACACAGAAAAACAAGCAAAGACTTTATATACCTATTTCTGGTTTGTCCATGTTCCAGAGAACCCAGCCTGAGTATCAGAAGATCACCTGAGTTTGCATAAATGAAGATGTGTGTATCTAGAGTGGGTTGGTGTTGTGCAACCCCTCAATGCCTCTTCCTGTGGAGTTTTCTTCCAAGTTTTGCAGCTCTGGCTCTTCCAGCAGAAGTCTTGGGCAAAAAACACTCATGGAGACACCAGTGGAATAGCTGATGCGGCTCAGCAGCTGCCTCCTAAAATAAGTGGTGGAAGGATGCCTGTTTCTCGTAGCAATATTTTCTTTGGAAGACGAGCATCTCCTCAGCATGTCCTTGGCTCTTTGTCTCCCTAGCAAACTATAGCACTGAATACTCCTTCCACTGTTCCCAGCTCAATCAGTTTAAAAGTTCCTGGTTAAAAGCAACATGGTAAACTATATTTCTGTGCTCCTTCAGGGTCTGCTGCTTGTGATTGCAGACAGCTTGCAAAACTCCCAGGAATTTGGAGAGGAAGGGAGTCCTTCCTTGGTATGGATCCAAAAGAAGTTGCATGTTGTCAACTTGCACAAGCTCTTTCTTTAAAGTATGAATTTTTTTTTTTTTTTTTTTTTTAGGGGGAGGTATCTGATAGAAAATTGCTAGCCCTTGGTGGGTGGCATGAAGCACATTGACTGGAGGGTCTATTGTTCTGCGGTTAATGTGCTGTTTATTTTGCAGCCCGTGATCTTTCTATTTTGCTGAGGCAGATGGAGGGATTCCCAGTTCCACAAGCATAACCCTGGGAGAGATTAGTTGGTTTTAGGTTTCACCACTTGGATGATGAGGTTAGCCTTAGACAGAGATGCATCCCTGTGTATGGAAATGGTTTTGGCCCAAATCTTGTCTAGCGATGTAAAGCCTGAGAAAGGACCAAGAGGTCGGCTTCAGCTTCATAAGGAATGCAATGTATGTTCATTCTGTGGCATGTGTGGACTGCTGCTTTTTTTAATTTCAAAAAGGGTAAAAAAAGTAGTTACAAGCTTATGTGTTATTTTTTAAAAATGCTCTAATTAGAGCTACAATTACCTCTAAAGTAGAGCCTACTTTACAGCTACATAAATATTTATATCGGCAATACTGAAGCACTAATGATAAAGAATCCTAAGAGATTTTTTTCACAGCTACAAAGCAAAGAACATCTCAGTCTCAGCGTCGACTTTACCTGTCTCCTACCACCGAGCTAAGCAACATCCTCAATCTGCAGACACCAGGACTTTTTTTTTTTTTGCCATCAATAGCAGTCTTAAGTAATTGCTCTGCAGTTCTCCCAAATACTTGTTACAGAAGTGAGCTCTTCTGCTCGTGTCTGTTAAAGGTCTGATATTTTTGATGGTGTCTAGAAAACTGAAGCTCTGAAACAAGCTAAAATGAACAGAAGCTTGTTTCCTCTTTGCTCACATGGGCACTTACTTCCCCATCTGCTTTGACTTTGAAGATTTCTGAGGTTCTTCCTCTGTCTGACCCACTTGGCATAAGCTAGAGAAGATTATCTTTCTTCAATAGCCAAGTTTATAGGGCTTCAGCTTTTTTGTAAATAATCCTTGGAGTTTTGAGTGCTTCCTTTCTCATTCTTTCCCCTTCAAAACTGACTGGCTGTCGTTTGTGTACAAATTAGGAAATGCTTTTTCAGTCTATAGATAGAGGGGAGAGTTGGTGCATTCACTAGGCAAGAGGACATGTAAAGCGTGCTGAGGAGATTTCACTAAGTATCTGTGATTTTAAGTATTTATCTTGTGCAATTTCTACTTGTCCTAGCACAAAAGAGCATCAACCATAGAGGACGGCTTTGCTCTGCTAGTCCTTGTACAAGCACAATTCCAGAGGATGTATGAGTATGAGACAAAATACAGGACCTGGATCCACAGAAACATCTTTATAGAAACATGTAATTTTTTTAATGTACTCAAAAGAGGAGGTCAGGGTCATGCTCTGTCTTTGCTTTCACGCTCAAGTACCTGCACCAGTAATTGGTTTGCATGTGTGACTGGTTATTTTAAGGTAGCATTAAAACTCACTTTCAGCTTTACTGAACGTAATTTTCTTTTATTCTGAGATGGAAAATTGCAGTATTGCTGTGTTTGGGCTGTTGGGTTACAGCTGTGGTATCTGCAACTAACTACTTTGGGTCTCTGCACACTGAGGTGACCTCTTCTGTTCCCATACAGATGCGTGCTATGCCATAAGAGGTTTTGTTGAGTAATTATCAATAGTAGAAACAGATACAAGGTTTTATAGAATAGATGGTTAATTCTTCTAATCTGCCTTGATCTTAAAATTAATTTTAAGGTTATCTGAAACAAAAATCCCCAAACCTTCCTCCAAATTTTTGTACATCCCAGTCAGGCAAGACTAACAGAAACCAACTTTCATCTAAGCGCTGGGCTGTTTACAGTTACTAAACCTTTGACTTCTGTGTGTTTGTAGATAGAAATGAATAGTAAGAGTAACAGAATAAATATCTTTGTTTTGGCCTTTCCTTAATAAGGGAGTGGTGGGACAGCCAACACAAATAATGTATGAAAGGCTTGAGGTCGTAGTCTTGCTGTCCTTAAACTCTTATTGCAGCATTTTTCATTGCCCAGAGTGAGCTTGAGTGGCTGTTGTAGTCCTTTGCTTTTGCCCTGAATGAACCAAGGTGTGACTTCATACCTGCTTTTTCCTAGTAGCTTCGCATTGACCAACAGCATATGTATGTCTCAGTTTTGGCTCAGTTTTTCCTTCCTTAATTCTCCCGCATCTTGTAGCCATTTTCCTGCTGCCAAAGCATGAGGTGATTCTTGGTTTTCTTTACTTTTTGTTTGCTGAGCCTGGTGGGCATGTGACATTTTGGGTGGACTCAGAGGTTCTGCAGACCAGCTTCTCTTGACTTGAACTTTCAGGGCTTGTGATCTACACGTGGTCCTTCTGGCCTCTTGGTAGCAAGAGAGAACAGCCCTGCACGGAAAGATAGGCTGTAATTTTGTCCTGCTTTGAACGTGGGATTCTAAGTATTTCCCATTAGATGTACTAGTAGTATAAACAAACTGTTTTGTTTAGTGCAAGCTCTTTATCCTGATAGGATTGGAGACATCTTATAAAGCAATGACTATAAATTTTAAACTAATATTTGTCATTATTTAAATAAACATAAATCGGCATGGTATACAAAGAACACAGAAGTTCTCAGCCCAGGGACCTGAAAGACAGACCTACGTGGACGTAGGCTGTGTACTTTTTGTCCATTTCCCTATTAAATTTAAGGCATTGCACACCTAGTTAATATCTTTTTAAATTTGTGTCAATGATAGAATGGATGTGTATTGCAATGGACACAGATTTTGGTTTTAAAGTTACAGAATACACATAGGAGGCATGTAGGCTGAGCAGATATTAAGGATGGCAGATATTTTGCAGGTCTTCTGGTGCAACATCGTTGCCACTCTAGTTGTCTTGATATAGAGGACTCCAAATTGAAGCCTTTAAACTCGAAAGGGTAAAGTACTGGGTAGCATATTGTAAAAAGTCTTGCAGAGTGTGGGAGTAGATGAGTAATTCCAAAAATGGAATGCTGGAGAGAAGTTTCCATGCCAGGCTGTTAAATTTCATTGCTGTGTTAATTAGAAAGGAAGAAGCCCCTTAGTTTTTATGAAGTTTTCCAACTCAGTTGAAGTTCTATGACATTAGATGCAACAACAAAATGATCAAGCACTTGTCTGGATGTCAGCAGCCTTGTACTCCAAGCTAATTGTATTTTTATGAATCAGTGTTAACTTTTTAAAAATAAAGATTGGGACTTGGAAAAAGCAGATGCTGATGAACATGGGGAAGGATGCGGCAGAGAATATAGTGTTCTTGGTAATGAGGTGACCTCTGGCGCTCTAATTTTGTTTACCAAGTAGCTGCTATTTTTCATACATAAAATGTAAAATTTTACCTTTGAGGAACTTCATTTTAGGGGGTGGAGGAGTGCTTTCAAGGCCTCAGTTCAGCTCATAATCCAAGAGTGAATTCAGTATCTTCACAGACTGAGGGTGTATGAGATTTTAGTTCATCAGGCTTTTCAAAAAACTACAAATTTGCAGATGTATGAGGGATTGGGGGGGAAGTCCTTACCTCTAAGTGGTGGTAAACTTTAAAACTCATATGGGATGGCTCTGATCAACAACCATTTCAATGTTCCCATAAAAAGCTTATGACTTGGCAGGGTTTCAAGGACTGGAAAAAAAAAATGCTCTGTATACAACATGTTTTATTAATGTTGAAGGAGTAATGTTGCTGTATTTCAGCATCTGCCACTGCATAGAAAAAGTTCAGCTTGGCTCTTGTAGACTTTGGCTTTTCCTCTGAGTAAGACAAGGTGTGACTTCACATCTGATTTTTCCTAGTAGCCTTGTATTAATCAGGAGTATACATATTTCCAAGTTTTCCTCCTTTTCCTTCCTTAATTCTCCTGTGTTGCAGAGTAAATTCATGATTCCTGAACCTCAGCTGTTACTGTAAAGTATATTCACATAAACCTTGATGTTAAGCATCACGTCCTGCTTACTTGCTGTTATGACTTTTTGCCTCCTTTTAAGCTATATGTAAAGGTGAATTTGAAATTAGGCAGTTGAGAAAGCAGTAGTCTGTTAAAACTTGGCAAATGTGGTTGACCTAATAAAAGCAATTAAAAAAAAAAAAATTTTTAAGGGAAATCAGTGTTGTAAAACATGAACTTTAAGATGAAATTGCTGAAGACAATTTGTGCAGCCAAAATGCTACGGAAGGCAGATAGGACAATTCAAGCACAAAATCACAATTTATAACCACATACCAGTGTTACCTCTGCATTGGTCTTGGCTAGGGATCAAGGAATGGCTTAGGGAGACGGCTGGAGTATGATCACTTACGGTGTGCAAGGCATCGGGTCACGCACTGAAACAGGAGTCTGAATTCAAATACTTAACACTGGCCTCTTTTAGCAAGCACTGTGCGGCCTGGCTGTCGGACACAGCCTGAGTTCTTTGAGACAGAAGTGTGGGTATGTAACTTCTTAAAAGTAGTTTTTGCTCCCTGAGTTATCATACTGTTAAATATTAAGTGAGATAGCTATATCTCCATCTTATGCTTCTGATTTGTCGGTACTATTGCTTAATTAATATTTATGAAGCACTTGGAGCACTTTAAAAGTGCTGTAGGATTGTAAAATAATACTGCCATTTGCGTGTGCACGCTCTTAAACATCAAGATTTCCAGCTCCTGTTGCGCAAGTGCTTGGCTGAGTCATGCAGGTTCTCCCTGACCCAGTCCTCTCTTGTTTGCTCGCTCCTCCCATTTCACCCAAGCCATCAATTCTTTCCTCATTCTCCTTCCTGCCATGGGTTTGCCAGTCTGTCCCTTGAGGATCAAGCAGTTCTGTTTCTTCCTCCTCTGCAAGTGTTCAAGGTCAAGGTGGATGGGGCTTTGAAAAACCTGATCTAGCGATAGATGTCCCAGCCTATGGCAGGGGGGTTGGAACTAGGTGATCTTTAAGGTCCCTTCCAACCCAAACCATTCTATGATTTCCTCCATAGATGCCCCTTTGAAGCTAATAGGTGTTCTTATCTCCTCTTGCCCTGTTCCAGCAGTGCCCATGGACATCTTGACCCTTTTCCCCACGCCCTTGAGGTTAGGCATTGGTTCCTGGCAGCAAACAAAGCATTTCTTCCTCCAGTTCCTCCTCTGTCTCTCCCACAGGCCCTGCACAGAGGTCTGGCAGTTGCCCTTTAGGGAAACCATTCAGACTTTTGATTTGCTTCCCTGGGGAGGAGTTGGGTGAGCCTTAGCTGCTCTTCTCCCCATGGTGGGCATAGAGATCCTTGGAGCTGGAGAAGAGTTCAAGGGCAGCAGCTGGACCTGGACTGAAGTTTGGGATGGATATGTGTGTGGGTGAAGGCTACAAGCCAAAAAGTGTTTTGGTGCTGCCTGTAGCAGGGACAGAGTGAGAAGGTGCTTTTCCAGGAGAGACTGGGGGGAAGGCTCATCTGGAGCTGACATGGCCAGCTGTGGCACTCCCTCTGCAGAAGTCATCCTGTAATGGCAACTGCTGCCTTTGCGAGGCACTTGCATTGCCTCTATCTGACCTATAAATGTTTTGAAACTTTTTTTGATATTTGTCAATACTAGACAGCTGAAAACCAACCATGTGAGCATGATTTGATTAGTTATTTGCAGAAATTCCCACTTCCGAGATCAGAGTAGGCTGGACTTTTAAAGAGGCTTAATATATTATCTGCAAATGAAAACAGAAGTTTAAGACTGGACTGTCTAACAAGAGATGCAGAAATACCAACTGCTTCATCAAAAGCTGAAATCCCTTTGTTTGTAACCAAACTGAAGCTCCCTGCGACTTGCTGGTGTTATCTGCAGTGCTGGCACCAGCGCTTACAGCCGGCATCCTCTGAAAAAAGAAAAGCTCACGTTAACTTGGTCTGCTTTCCCTCACTGAGCCAAGGCTTTAATTCAAGTGTGGATAAAGCAAGGAATTTGATCAGGCTCCTAACATCGGTCGCACTTTGAACAAAGTGAAACGGAGTAGAGCTGAGTTGCAGAACACAAGGTTTTTCTTGTGAAATCTGAAGTGTTTGGCAGGTCCCTGAAAATACGTGAGAATAGTCCCCGTCAAGTTGTTGCATACTCTGGTTCAGCTCCTTGCTGTTACCCTTGTGGGATGAACTTGCTGTGTCGATGGCGCAGAAGAATTTCTTTTTTTTTTTTCTGTGGTCCTGTCAGACAATTCCCTCAGTATCTCTTAATTTTGAATATTTATGGCTTGAGATAAGGTATGTATTGAGTTGCACTTAATCCTAAATTAGGTCTATAATCAATCTAGCAAAGGAGGAAAAATTTTGTTATGCTGGAACCCTCTTGGGGGCTTATGTGGGTTTTCTTAAAATAAAAATGAGGGGAAGGGAAAGGAGAATAGATGGTTAAGTGGTTTCAGTCACTATTAATGTTTGCCTACTGCAGCATTAACTTGTATTTCATGTCTTTTCCCGGGGTGGGAGAGGAAGGAAAGGAAGGAGGAAGTTGGTTGTACAATTTTAGTTAAACTAGGTTAGCACTTGTTAAACTGGTGTGTGTTACAAAGCTAAAGTGTGGTGGTGTGGGTTTCTTTTTGTATGCTTAGTCGTATGCAGCATCCCTAGAAGTCTTGGAGTTGCAGTCTCTTGGAAGATCTAGACTTGAATTGCTGTTGTCTTCATGGGGTGAGATTGAGCTGAATGTGCAGCAGGATCCGGAGAGTTGACGTTTTTTGCGAATTTAAAGTATTCCTCAGCTCCTGGCAATGCTGTGAGGTGTCATGAACATTGTCAGCACACAAAATTTTGTTCCGGATGCCTTTAGCACTTGTTGCTGTGCTCCTTCCTATCTTCTTTCCAGCCAGTTGTTACCACCTTTTTTCTTTCTTATTTCTTTTTTTCCAGCAGCTTGTTTAGCAAGGAATGACATTCTGCAAACAAACCAAACCTCGTCTAATCTAAAAAACTCAGAGCTGACCCAGCTGTGAATGGAGTTTTAGGTGGGAAGATGATCTCCACGAGGAGGTCATCCCATGATCTCCTGTGCTGTGCCCCAGACCATGAGCTGTGTGTCTGCCATTCACCTTAGCTGGCTGGAGCTGAACCTTTGCTGTTTATGCCTGTTTAAGAAGTTAATCTTTCTGAAAGGCACTGAGCTGCTTGGTGTGTTGTGGTTGCCTCAGCTACTGGAGTGTAAACCAGTAACTCTGGGGGAAATGGAGGGATAAACATTTGCTGCTCTTTATTTGCATGGGGAATTATAAGAACCTGGGGTATGTTTAGTGACTTGGAACAATTTTTATTTGAATGCTGGCTCGGTCATGACCTCTGTGCATTTACATAATGAAATGAAGTAGTCAAGCCATTGCAATGCAATAAGAAAAATCTGTTAAGATTGCAGTCCCTTTATTTATATCAGCTGACCTTGGTGTGACTAACAAACCAATTTTGCTTAATCTGTTTTTTTTTTAATTAAACATCATATACTTAAAGGAGTAAGTTACTGGCATTTAATCAAAGCATCTATGAAGTCTGCCCGTTGCTCAGTGTACTGCACAGGTTGAAAAGCTTTGCCAGTGCACAGGTTGGTATTTTAAATTAAATGCATAAAAGCAAAGGGAAAAAGGGATTAATGTAAGAACTATAGAGTATTCCTGTGAGTTGATTTGCATCTATAGTTTCTCCTAAACTTATGTTTATATCACACCATGGGATAGTTGAAGTGCCACTCACTTGAGGGCTCTGGAGTGGTATTTGTCAATGTGGCCTCCTAAGATAAAGCTGACTTATGCTGTAACCTCTCCCTCCCCATTGAAATCACAGGTGTGTTTGGCCTTCTATCCAGCTGGTGTATTTATAGAGCTGAATTGGACTTTTGTGGAGGGGGAGGAGGAGTCTGGCAGTTGCAGGATCTCCTTCCCTTGCGGAAGTGCTCCCATGCTCTGCCATGCTCTGCAGCTTCTGTTGCTTGCTGTCTCTCCCAGCTTCTTCCCGAGCCCTGGGAGAAGGCGTGAGCAAGGTGTTAGGCATCTCGAGGCTGGACAGTGTATTGGGAGGTTGCTGGTGTCATTCAATGAGTTTTCCATTTTAATGTGCAATGTTGGGGGTCTTTGAGCAACTTTAAAAATCAGGTTCTATAGGGAGGACAAGGAAGATATGTGCAAATGTGACCCCTTGTGCATGGTCCCTTTTTTTATGTTGTAATTGATGCCAAGTGAGAAGTCCTCTTGCAGCCAGGTAGATGGGGTGTAGGTTTTTTAGGCACAAATAGTGATGCAGAATGATGTTTGCTGACACTTATGGATAATACTGTTCTTTCTTGACTGCTGTTAGGCTTTATGCTTAGCTTCTGTGCTGCCATGACCTTCTAAGATGTGTGGTCTGTATGTTACTAAAAACATATAGCAAATAAACTTGCCCAGGCAAGAACATGGCCTTGATGCACAATTGCTACCTAGAGCCCTAGGCCTGAAGGTAATATTAGTGTTGGATATGGTGGTAAGGAATCATCTTCCAGGTCTCTCTCTATATTTAGTCCTTTTAAGGTTTTAGCTAGACTCTTGGACTATAATTTTTTTAATTGCAAGGGACGTAAATCTTGTTGTTACATTACAACGGAATGAAAAAAAAAAACCAACAATTTTCAATTCACAGTACATTCCTCATATTAAAAAAGAAAAAAGTGCCTGAAAATGATGCTGAAAAGCATACAGCTTTTGAAGCTGTATGGAGATGAATATTCAACCTATGAGCCAGGAGCAAGCCGCAGCAGGGATTGTGTGAGAGCGTTGTGGGGGAGGAATTTAATTCACCCATGGTTTACATAATATAAAAGAGAAGACCTTTCTTTCCTTGACTTATGGGAGTAGCCCCACTAAAGTCAGAGCTGCTATTCACATGGAGGAGGATTTGCAGATTGCAGTCTAATTTAGATGTATTTATTTGTGTTAAGACTGGCTTGGTAATACAGATAATGCACAATTTACTATGTCTGTTAAGCTTTCAGATTTCCATCCAGTTTAGGGAGAATTCACTGGACTTTATCACTCTGGAAAAGGAGCCTGTCATTTCCTGAAGAGTAATAAAGAGCATTGGCAAAGATTGTAATGTCTTTCAAGACCCAGCAGTGTTCCTGTGTAGTGTTTGTGGGCTGCCTGGCACAAAATGTCCAAAAGGCTGGTTGTAGGTACCTTGGTGTTATAATATCTAACCAGCCAAAGCACGGCTGGTTGAGCATTGCCAGCTGTTCTTGACTTTGCCTGTGACTTAGAATGCACAGGAGTAACAACCCCCCATTATACAAATACGGGAGGGTGGTGGAATTGGGATGAACTTGCTGGGAGCTGCCTTTTCATGGAGGAATTGGGAGTTTCTGCTCCTGAAATAGACCTCCCATTGGACCTGTCAGACCCCAGGATCCAACATCAGCCTTCATTCCTTTCCCTCACAGTACTTTTAGGAGGGTGATAAGTTAGAGGTGGGGAACCTCTTCACATGAAGCATGTGGGAGTGGCTCTCACTGGAGGTTGAACAGAGTTGGGTCCTCAAACTGAGCAAAAGTTAAAAGATGGCAGCTTAATGAAGCCTAGGCTTTTTTGAGGTACACTCCTTAAGTTGCTGTGATTATGTCTGTCTTGGGATATACCTGTATTTCTTTCCTGTGTTTGAACGTACTCTTTGAATTCTTTGGACATGTTGAGCACCTTTCTCAATCCTACCACAAGTGACCATTGTCTGAACATCAACAACCCAGACGCTCATCCTTTCCATTTAAGCTGTGTAGCATCTAGTGACATTTGTTTGAGAAAGTTTCCTCTTGTTGCTCATGTTCCCCTCCTTGCCACATGAAGGCATGGGGTTATATTTAGCCTTCTTTCCTCCTGCTGCTCCAGATCAGAAAGGACTGGAAAATTCTCCATCAAAAATCGGTAAGGATTTTCTGGCTGCCTTAGGATACTTTCCTTCTAGTCCTTGCTTCTGCCTTTCATTACCTTGTAACAGCAATGCTTCCCCAGGGACATGGTGTACCTGAGAGGTAGGACACATGCTTGCTATGGTAGTTAATCATCGTGGATGCTGATGTGGATGAAGTAAGTTTGTGTGTGGCCAACAACAATGATCAAATCTAGTTTTTAACAGGAGTGAAGCTGGGTGTGAGAGCTAAGTTGCTGGCAGGACCCCTTCAAATGGGAAGAAACACAAGCCACTGGCTTTCCAGCTTTATATTTGGGAGAATAAAGGACATGGAGGATCTCTTTTGCCAGGTGGGTTAGATATTAATGCAGCAGCTGGACCGAATAGAGCAAGCTTTTGGTACTCTTTTGGTAGGTGTGTGAACAGCATTGTGTGATGCTGGCTCTGTACACCTTTAGTGTTCATTCCTCTCATGCTCCATCCACCCAGTACAAAACATCTTCTGCGGATGGAAACTAAGGTGGACTCATGCTGTTTATCCTCACTGAAGGGTAATTGTTGGTGCCTTGTTTTTCCCCTTCCACTGTTCTTCTCCAGCCCGCTTCTGCTGAGCTGGCTCAGTGCTGGGCTGCTGCTTGCAGGCAGACAACATAATGTAGTGTGGGAACAGCTTCTTGCTGACAATGACCCTGAGCTGGTGATAAAGAGGAGTCCTGAGACATTCTTCTGCAGACCACAGTCCAGATTGTTCTCACACTCCCTTCTGTCTTGTGTTTAACACACCCCCTTCCTACACTGCTCGGAGCAGGTATGTTTGGATTGCTTTCATTTGAAAAAAAAAAAAAAAAACAAAAAACCCCAAACCAAAAAAACCAAGGTTGAAACATTTGATCAGTCCTGAGAGGCAAGAGTAACAAATGTGGTAAAATGTCATTTTTTTAATCAGAAATTTGACACATCTGAGACACAAATTGTTGCACTGTAAACTTTATTTGCAGTGCAACAGGCAGATGAGGGATGTTTTACTGCAAGACAGTGTTGCAGAAGAGCTCAGCATTATGCATGTAGGATGAGGGTATCCTGGGCTTATAGTGAGAAATTCTACAAAAAAAATGAAAAACACCAAAACAACAAAATCCCCACATTACCCCGAGTCTTCTAGAAAAGCATAGCTCAGAGGCATGTCTCAGCATGTATTATGTTGTGTGCCTCAGATGTTCTGTGCCTCAGATGTTCTGTGGTCAGTGGTAGTCTTTTCATTCTATGTAAAGTGCCCTTGGGCAGATGAAGCCTGAGTTACCTGACCGAAGGGACTTTTCCCTTCTCATAACTTCAAAGTGACTTCTGTTTTTGTCATTGATGTGCATCGGGACCATCCAGTGAAGACACACATGCTTACAATAAAAGGAAGACTGAATCTGCATTCTTCTGTGTTGCTTTTATGTGGGCCTTTTGGCTCATGACTCACAAGCTCTTGTAGAGGCTTCCAAGCCAAAAATGCAGCTGCATTTTTCTGTGTCACATGCTGCCTTGCCAGGTCCAGCAATAGCAACTATTGGACAAGAAAGAAGAGAATAATACAACCTGCCTTACCACAAGTGTGTGTGGAATCATACTCATGGGAAGTTAAAGCTGACCTTCATAGCAAGTAAACATTTTTATAAACTTCCTCCATCTCCTCATCCCTATGCACATGCTGCTTGTTAACACCCTGGATGCTTGTGGAAATAGTACTACTAATAAAGGATCTCTCTGGTTTTGTGATGGAAGACCTATTACCAGTGACTGAATTGTGAGATGTTCCTGGAAGAGTAAGATCCAGCAGTAGGGGAGAGGGTTTGAATTACAGCTGGAAAGCATTGAGAAATGCGTTGTTTTGGCAAATTCATTCAGCTGAGAAAAGAAATGCAAAGCAGAGACTCTGCTGGATCCTCGAAGTGGACCTTATTCCCTGTGTACTACAGATGTTTCCCACAACAGTTCATCAGCATGTTTTGCACATCTTCAGTCCCCAAAATGGTACTCTTGTCTGTCTTTCATCTTCCTAAAACTTCAGTTTTACACTGTGCCATGAGAAGATTTGTCCTGTTGAAACACAATGTAAAGAAGAAATAGAGCAATCTTTTGAACTGTATTTTAAAGTGATGGGCTGGTAGTTTGGCCCGTCTTTAAAACCCTCTGGAGAAGCCCTGTGATGGTAATCAGTTGCATCTGATCAGAAAACAGGCTGTAGGCTTTCAGCATGTGCATTTTTTCCAATTAAGCAGTTGTGTCCTATGTAGGATCCCTCCTATAGTATAGTGAGAATAAAAGATCCTTTTAATGTTTCCTAAATTTGTAACAGCACTTGATATCTAGCCCATGTTTCCCTTTTTATGTAATATATATGCTTTCTTAATGCACAAATTCTGAAGTCCTCTTTAGTGCATTTCTGTACAAGCTTATGAAACTTCTCTTTAATCCATTACTAAAGCGTTGCAAATACAGACTATGACTGTAAACAGTATACACTATCGGTGAAGAAAGCAACTGTCTTGAAGGCCTTTATTTTAAAGATTGCTTTTTTTTTTTTTAATGAGGAAAAATGTCAGCTTGCCAGCATTTCAGTGCTGCTTCTTTTTCCCCACTGCAGCATGTAATCTTTCTTCATGGGAAGGTAAGTATCATTCCCATTTTATTTTTCTTTGTGCAAGGTAGTAGAATATGAGGCTTGTCCTGCTGCTGCATCTCCTTGTGTTGGAGATGTTGGTCAGAGAAGGTCCTCATCACCATGGGAGTGGGGAAGGAGCATGTCTGGACCACCAGCCGAACAGCATTGCATGTTCTTGCACTGTTACTCTAGGACTCTTGCTGGAAATAAGAAACCAGATGTGCTTGTAATGGGATTTTGGATGATGAACAAGACCCTAAGAATCTTTCTCTTGTGAATCTTTTCATTGCACTGCAGTATTTCCACCCCGACTGCTTCAGGAGTTGAACAGTGTAGGTGGATTTACAAACTGTTGACATCCAAATGTGACCCTGCCTCAGCTACTGCAAGTCCTACAGTTTAAATTTTCTGTTGATTCTAATCTGTAGCTGTCATGTGGATGAGTGTGTCTTTCATTGCTTGATAGATATCTGTTCCATGATGATACATGAAAAGCTGATTTTTAAGTTGCTGATTGTTTGTATGGGGAAACAGCAAAACAAAAACCCAAACCCAAGTTCTGCCCCCAGTTATTTCCAATAGTTTTGATATCTGCAAAAATAATAGCCTCCAAGACAGTAATTTTTTCATCAGTGATAGCAATTATCCTTTTACACTGCACTTTTTATGTTTATTTTAATAACTTCCAGGTTGGATTTATGTAACTTCTTTGATCCTTTGTCATTGTGAACTGCAACTGTTCAGATTTCTTACTTTTCATAAACATTTTGAATAAACCTTTGCTGGCTTTTCTATCAAAATTTAACTTAAATTCCCTTTGGAAGCACTGAGATGTAGTTGAATCTGTTCTAGGGCAGTGTAAGCATACCTGCGTGTGCACCTTCCATGCAAAATGGAAATTTCCTGTAGCTGCGGAAGGAGCAGACTGCACTACTCCTGGTCTCTTCCTTCTCCATTTCTTGTGCCCTGGTCCTGCAAGGGGCTGAGCACTGTGCCCTCCTTCTAATGCAGCAGAGAGCTAGGTCGCATATCTAACACCAGCCAGATGAGTATTGCTGCTGACCTTGGTGACCTGCTTAGTGTTAAACCACTGCACACTTTGCTGAGCAATGTTGAATGCACTGGGGGATTGAGGTCTTGGCTCTCCTGGAGGCTCAAGTGCTTACTTTGTAGCAACTGATTGATGATTACTGGAGAAGGATGAGATCCGTCTTGTTTGATGTCAGCCAGCTAAAAATTCAGGCAGGTGCTAGCCAAGGTAGTTCTGCAGACCTCTGCAAACAATAAGAAGACAGGCACCCCCAGACCATGCTTCTTCCATCCTAAAATCACCAAAACAGACTGGTCTATAGACAGGGAGGAGATGACTAGCTTAGACTGTGCCTAATATTTAGAGGGGTGAAATTGGGTGATGGGAGTCTTCCCCTCCAGGTGCCCAGGTAATTTTTACTCTGTCCTTCTTGGAATAATGCAAACTGTACAAGAAATTGTTAAATGTCGCTGGCTTTGCAAAGTTCCAAATCAGGTAAAATTGTCATGATTTACATCAAACCCCAGCCTAATTGATAGGAACGAATGCCATCTATGTTTAGACCATGCTGTTTTCTTTGTCCCATTGCTCTTGGGCATTAGGAGAGAGGAAGGGTCTGAGAACAGAGCAGTGGCTGAACAAAACAAGGTGAATCAAGGGCAGAGCAGGAGGCTTAACTTGCAATTTCCTTGTCTTTGTTGGTTTAAGTCTGACCCTCCGCATTGTTTAATGTTTTGTATTTAATTTCCTTGGTTGCTTAAGGAACCATGGTTGGGGCCAGCAGAGGAGCTTCGAACTGTGGTCAGGTGGGGTGTGCAAGATTCAAATAAAGAACCTGTTTTTTACTTCCAGTGGAGACTTTAATGTTTTTTAAAATAGGTGAGAGAAATTAGATGCTGGTTCCAGAGGTGCAGAGAAACCTTTTAGTCCTGGTTGGCTCATAATTTTGTTTTGTAGCCTTGAGGATGAAAAAAGAAAGTCCAACCTCAGGTGTTCTGTTGAAGCACAGAAGGAGCTAGATCAGTACATTAGTGAGCAGAGTTTTGCTGGCAGCAAAACTGGATTTGATCTTTTGCTGGATCTCCATGTTGAGCTGCTTTTCCAACTGTAGCACTTTGTTCCTTTCCTCTCCCAATGCTCTGGCTGTTGAGAGGTGGAATTTGCAAAGGAAAACAGCTGTAGTTCAAGCTGTGGAAAAGTTACTGAAGAGGAATCCTTCAGGGTTATTGGGCTCGGTCTCCAACTTTGAATTGCTCCTGTAAGCCTTTAGAGACAGGCCTAATCCTGAAGTCATTGGCTTGAGGGGAAAATGGGGGTGAAATTTTTCATCCTGCAATAGAACTTGAATGATCCTAATGCTTTCTTCTGACCCTAGTGTCATCTCAAAAAAGCCCAGAAACAGAAACAACCTCTCACCCTAAAATAAAAAAAATAAATAAAGTCAGTAGGTAGATGTTTATCTCACGTGGAAACACTGGAAAAACTTCGTTTTTTCTCTATTTCTGTGTCTGACCCCACCTTTCCCATTCCTTCTTAATCACATGCATACCTGCTAGCCCATTGCCACTCTGGAGGTTTAGATGAAAAGATCTCTGTAGCTTAGGAGTTAATCGGCTTCTGCTGGTTGTCCTTGGTCCACCCGAAGTTCTCGGGAGATCTCTTCCTCTTGCGTCACCCCCAAGACTTCAGGTGTCAATAAAGAGCCCTTCCCTCGCGTCCCTGGGGAGCACGCCTGAGGGGAGAGCCCCCGAGTCCTCCAGCCGGCTCGCCCTGCCGTGCCAGGCTCGCCTGTCGCTGCAGATGGCCTAGGCCTGGGGGTACGGGGCTGCCCGAAGAGCAGGCCCAGGGCTTTCCTTGTGCTGGTCCTGGCGCTCCAGCCCCTTCTCCTGGATCAGGGAAGCTGTTCCAGCAGAAAGCTAATGCGGCAGAAGAAACGTGAGTCTCAGCCTAGCTGGCCCTCGATGCGGCCAGCAGCAAACTCGAGGGCGGTGGCAGCTTTGGGGCGGACAAGGCCTCCTGGTGGTGGCGACTGTTTGAGTTTGGTGTAAACCAGTTGTTGAAACCTCACCGGAACTGAAAGCCCTCGGTGGGGGAGACTCAGCAGCTACCTGTAGAAGAGCCTCTCTGAAGCTTAGCTGTATCTTTTCCTGGCACTGTTAAGTGTCAGGTCTTTACTGGATGATCTGAGAGATGTAAGACTTGTTCACCTGTCGCAAGCTGGCTGTTTAAGAGGTTTTCTGTGAGGATGTAACTCTTAATGAAGCAGGCTTTCTTCACCTGTGACACCGATCACTTATAACTATCTGATGGGTTATCTGTGATCTCTAGCAACCTCTAGTGCTAAATGCTTATGCTGTATGCTTGCACCCCTTACATTTTTCTTTTGGTGGGGGAAACAATGTAATGAGCATTTACTACTGCTAGAAGGTAGGTTAAACAGATCGGGGACGATGTGGTGATTATCTCAATACTTAATCTAAACCCATTCTTCATTTAGGTTTCCGGGCAGGCGTTAAGTTCTGGTGTCTTTGTTTTCTGTCGTTTGTAGAAACACCAGCACGTGTTCGTTTATCTAAAGCATATTATTTCTTATTTGTGTGTAAGACACACAAAAGTTAAACTGGCATCAGTGTGTCACTGTTCTCCATGGCATAAATCTGTCTTTTTAATCCTAAACATGCTATGGAAAAAGTCCACGTGCCCTTAGACGTCATGGTGAGCATTTTAATTGAGCATATGCTGGAGCGCTTTGTAAGTATAGATCAGAAAAATGTTGTTTAGCAATAGATGTTATCTGTGGAATAACATCTAGATTTAAGTCTGCTGCTGTTAAGGGCAGGGCACCTGGAGGGGAAAAAAGAAACAAAAGTAAAATCGTTATCTTGAAAAAGATAACTCGAGCATCAACAAATGAAAAGCACAGAGAATAAAGATATGTGACCCAAGGTAAGAGTGATATTAAATACTGTGGTATGGTCCCGGCCTTAAAACATTTTCCTTCAGAAAAAAAATAGTGTTGAGCAAACTGGTGTCCTACAACCAGACAACTAGATCAGTGCTTTAGACACTGACTGAGGACCAGTCTGGGCACACTTAGGGACAGGTATCTGTCTCAAGAAATGGTAGTTTATAGAGCACTACTTTTGCTGCTAAGGTTATTCCTCTGTGTTGTTGAATGGGGGGTTTATTTACACTCTTGGTGCAGCAGGTGGATGATGATTAAATCTGTGTCATTAAAGCTTTCTTGTAGGGACAAACTACTGAGCATCTGTGCATGGCTGGGAAAAGCTCCTCCAGTGCCCTCTGCAAGATGCACTCTATGTGCAGAGAGGTAATGCTTTCCGAGAGCCTCAGTCTCCTGGTGTTGTGCTGCTGCTCCATGCACCCTGTGTGCATGGATCATGTGTGTGGAAGAGTTCCTGCATGTGCAGGATGGTCCCAGGGGCGGCAGCTGGGGCTGGACCGTGGAACTAGGTAACTCCTGCAGCCTGTTTAGGAGGACAGCTTGTGCCTATGGTAAGGGCTGTTGGCCAGGTAGACTTTAGTACTGGCTTGTGCTCCCTGTGGCCATCATCTCTATGTGCTCCTTTGTCCCTTTTCCCCCACTTGTAGTTAAAAAAGTCTTGGGTCATATGGTAACCAAATGTGTTACCATAAGCAGGCTATGGACAGCTGAAGCAAAGCAAGGAGCAAAAACTTTCTTGGTTCTGAAAAGTATTGAAAAGGCTATGCATGCCATTGAAGAGAAGCTCCCAGCTCAGGAAGACCAGTTAATTTTTTGTTTGTTTGTTTTGTTTTGTTTTGTTACCAGCTAACCTCATCCGGTGCTGTGCAGGATGACGATCAAGTCCTGAAGAAGGCAGGCAATGTCTGACCAGAAGATGAGCCACAATTGCAGGAATACGGGAAAGGGGAGATCCAAATGGTTTGGGGCCGTGTTTGCAAGAAGTGAATCACCAATTGCATAGGTGTAGATGGGTAGATAGGCTCTTGGAAACCCTACATGCACGTGGAAATGTGGGTAGTGCCTTTGCTTCATTGCTGTGTGTGTGCCTGGGTAGCGCCTACAGGTCCTGTTGACACTCAGGCGGCGTTGCACAAGTGGTCATTTACAGGTGCGCTGGAAGAAGGGTGTGCCCCAGCAATTAGATTCGGCTTTAACTTCTTGTTTGTCCTTCACTGCTCCTTACACTGAGCAAAAAGCTACTTTGCTATACCTGCTTGGGGTGGGTGAGGAGGGGGAGGGCGTTCTGTTGGGTGAAAACTGTTGTCATTGCTTTAGCTAAAGATTCTTTGCTTCAGGGGATGGTTAGGAAGAAAGATGCAGTAAGTCCATGAAGGGAAATACTGTCGGATATGTCAGCAAAGTTGCCTAATTGCCTGGTGTACCTATAGTAGGTTTTGGTAAGTGATGGTAGCCTTGATGTAATTTGGTTTTGTTTTTTTCCAGGATGCCTAGCAGCTGGTAGTGAAGTCATCACAGTGCTAGTTTGGTGACCGGTTGTAACTCTTGATTAATGATAAAGTGGGGAGGAGTGCACTTTGCAAAGAAAATAATGAGTAGGTCTCACTCTGGCCACCTCCAGCCCCTGTGTGAAACACATGGGAGGATGAAATCCTGGCTGTGCTGGCACTTTGTTGCGTGAATGCAGAGCAGTAGCAGGCTCAGTTAATTTTAGGCTATATTTGATGTCAGGCTTTGAGATGCAACTTATATGGACATTTGCTGACTTGTTTCAGGAAATCTTTTTGCTGGTGGTGAAAGCTTGCTTCCTCCCCTGGCATGCGCTCGGGAGTTACAGAAGCACTGGGCTGTTTGGGTACTGGGTAAAATCTGTAGCATGTGCTAATGCTATTTCATAATGTCCTTTGCTTTTCTACTTGTGATATACTGCGTTACTATGACCTGCCTCTTTAAAAATACTGTTCCAGGTGCCTGCCTCTTTAGAGAGGGGAAAAAAAAAAAAAGCAACTGAATGAAAACAATCTTCTTGTTGGTGGGCGGGGAAGGCTATATGAAAGCAAATCAGGCAACGTGCTGAAGGGTTGCATGGTAAAAGATGCTCTATGGTTGCACACTGGTCCTTTTCAGCCATCCGCCTCGACATAGTAACTGCAGATCTGGTGCAGCTACAAACAGCTTCTAACAGCATCCTGCACTACCTTCTGCCTTGGCAAAAATTATTTTGTACATAAAGGAAACAAAATAGAAATGCAGTTTAATTTGCTGAGCTTTGCCGCTGTGCACTCAGTGATATTTGTGTGACGAACAGTGTTGTGGCTTCAAACTGTGAAGTGCCTTGCAAGAGCTCGGATGCATCAGAACTAAGTATGTGCCAGTGCACTTTGTAACCACAGACCACGTGTTAATGCACACAGAAACAAGCTGCAGGCCCTTTAGTACAGGAGGAGCCCAGAGACTTCATTCAGAGGTTCCTCAATAATCTCTGAAAATCATACAAGGTCTCTCCTCCTCGCTACTGCACTGTGCCTCACTCATTGCCTGCTTTACTGATGGCATCGCTTCTGCCTTTCATGGACCGTGGTGTGGGTGGGAACGTATTTGGGGTGTGGAGGAGGAACAGTATACAGGAAGGGTCATATGTGGAAGTGAAAAGTTCCCAACCTGGATTTTAATAGAATTAACAGTTTATTTTATAGGTGAAAAAGTAATACGAGTATGGCATTTTTCTAATAAGAACAGTGACATACTAGTCATTTTAAAAGGTTTCTAGATAAGGCATAGCATCTCTTCTTAAGGCTTTTGTTTGAACTGTGCAAATATTGGTAAGCAGGTTCCAAGCTGATACTATCACTTCCTTACCATTGCAGTTTTGGTGCTGTCAGTTTTCTTTTGAGCCCTTCGATATTGAACATGTGGATTGACCATGATGCTTAACTGCTTTTCAAAATCCAAATAATACTTCTCAGCCCTGATGCTGGTATAGTGCTTTTCATCTGAGCACTTTACAAAAAGAAGGTAAAATTAGGCTGCTAAGCTGCAATTAATACTGTGTTTATTGACATAAAAGGTCAATACAGTGTAAAAGAATATTTCAAGCCAAATGATTTCTCCCTTATGTCGTATCAATACTATGAATGGAAATCAATACTATCTTGGAAGTATTTGAGCCTATTCAGTAAAAAACCCGCACTCAGAAATCTTGGGGTAGGAGCATTCTCTTCCACATAAACTGTTCATGCTGAGTGCTTGTCAAATACCTGAATTGCCCTATTTGTTGTCAGAGTTGATGGGTGATCTCTCTCTGTTGACCCTGTGCTGATAATGCTTGCTTAAACAAGGCTGCAGCTGGGAGTTAAATCGCACGGCGTGGTGCAAAAGTCACCCCAGTTGTAAACTGAACAAGTTTCACTGGAATTATGTCATTGCTATATAATGGGATGTTAATGCTGAGGGGAGCGAGTGCTACTTGTGAGATACAAGGGATTGCTAGGACAGACTTTAGACATATCCATTGAGTTTGAATGTGAGTTTGGGAGGGAGGTTTGGGAAAAGGGCTGACTTTGCTTGGGAGCATCTCTTCTGCTATGCTGTGGATGGCACTGCTGCTCAAACACTGAGCTCCTCACTTTCACCCTTGAGCTTCTGGGGCAAGGGAGGTACGTAGGGTGTGCTTGAGTGGATCTCACATGTTTGGAGTCAGATGATGGCTCTGGGAAAATGTGATCTGCCCTATGCAAGTCTGCAGCTAGCTGCCTAAATGCTTAATTGAGCTGTTGTGTAATCCACCCATAATCAGAGCGCTGGGTTGCAGATTTTTGTTGCATCATTAAACCTTCTCTTTCATTACTGGTTTTAGGACCATTATACAGATCTCCTAATTTATATAATTAAGTGCTGCACAGCTCCAGTGACGTGTTGATACGAGCAGTAAAGCGACTTAATGCCACTGTTGCCTGGCCGGTGTTCAGCAGGGCTGGGCAGCTGCGTGGTGGTGGATGGAGGCAGCCAGCTTTTGAAGAAAGCGGGGATGTTGCTGCTGTGTGGGTGGAGAGGAGATACTGGCTGGATTACAGGCTGTGCTAGCAGTCATCTGTAAAGCCTTGGGTGGATCATTTTCTGGCCTTTTACGTCCCCTCTCAGCATTTATCTGGTTAACCTGTAAAGATGGTGGCAAAGGGATTCTTGCTGCATGCCTCTGTGGAGCATGGAGGGACCTTGGTCTTGGCTGGAGCTGCAGTGGCAGACAGGAATATAGATTTGCACTTTGTATTTTATACCAAGATGATCCTTAACATGGAGGAGAAAGCTTGTATTAATGTGCCAGTGCATGTTATATGCTGATATTTGGGTTCAACATCTATATGTTCCCTTCCTTATCACATGTTTTCTACGTACAGTAAGAGTTCTTTATTTTATAGATTTTTTTTTTTTTTTTAAACTGAGTGTAAATGAAGAAGAAAATCAATTTTGTACATGGGGAAAGTCAGATTAAATAAGCGAATTGTGCTGGCTACATAGCTGGAGTTGGAGTGCCTTGCAACTGATGATGATTTTGACTTCATTCCTGTGGCGGTGGAGCTCGATGAGCCTATTCAGCTCAATTTTACACGTGGGAATTGAGACAGAGGCCACAGTTGACTGGGACAATTTTGAACAATGAAAGCATGGGGATAATGTCATAACCTTGATGTCATGGCCTTGCTTTGAGCAGGGTGATGGACCAGATGACCTCCAAAGGGCTCTTCCAACCAAAATTTTCACATGATTCTTGTTTCCAACCACTTTGCCTTTTCTCAGGGTCGTATCCGGTTCTAGGGGTGACATGTCGCCTTCCCAGGAAATGTTTAGCCTGTCCTGCTCAGGAGCTGCACCCAATATTTCAAAGAAAATAGGCCCATTCTGTTAAGTGGGGGACTGTGGTTAAGCAGCATTTTCCTTTGCGTTGAGGCATTGTGTTTGTAGCTCTTGATGGTGACTGTGCTGAAGTAGTCCTTGGCTTCACTGTTTGTGCTTCCTCTGTTTCCTGGTCTTCTGAAGGTGATTTATTTTGGGCTTTGGCCCATGTTAGCAAGAAGGCACAACTTGTTCAGATTGTAACCTGAATGTCATGCTAGAGGAGAGATGCTTCTTGTGGCTTTGCTCCCTGGATGGTAAGCGCAAGCAAACAAAAAAGAAAAGAAAAGGAGAGGGGAAGGAGAAGAATCTGTTGCAGAATTAAAAGAATTTGTGTTTTAGGAGTGGCCATGGGCTTGAGATGTTATTGCAGCTTGCTGCTATTTGCTTTATTTTTTTAGCTAATCACTCTGATATTCTTCCCCAGTAACAAGGGGGATGGTGGTCTTGCAATGGTGGTTCAATGAAGTGTTAATGTGTTGCACAGATTTGAAACTCTCCAAGAGTTAAGTTTTAATATATCCCACAGTCAGCCAGCCATGATGGTCTTGTGGAAACAGTTTGAAGTCCTTATCTTGATCCTGATGTGGTTTTACAAGACTGTCTGGAAAGAAGCAGTTGCTATTTAGGATGAATGTTGTGACATGCTTCAGTTTAAAGATGATCAAATTTCTGGACCAAGTCCTGCTTTTATTATTAGTAAAAACTGTAATGGGTCACAAAAATGTTGTTATTCTTTCCAGGTTGTTTTTTTTTTTTTCTTGCTGGTTTCAGCCTTCAAAATGTCAGTCGTATGCCTTTCAAGAGGACTTGTGCAGGACTGTCCTCTCAGAGGTCAGGGGGGTTTCACTGCTTGAAGAGTCCCCATGGTACCTTGTCTTCTCCTGGGGAAACAGGTTCCTGGGGTTTATTGCACAAGAGAAGTTTATGGAGCTCAGGTTGCTGTCAAGAGGCAAGACAGAGAGGCATAAAGCATCCCCGGTCTCTTTGTTTCACTGCTTTGCAATTGCTGGTGGAAGTAGAAAGCAAACCCCAAACTTCTTTCAGTTCTGTGCAGATCTCCAAGTTGTAGAGAGAAAATTTGTGTCTGGAGTGAGCAGAGAAGCGCTCTTGGTTGGGTGCTTCCTTGCTTCCCTTTTCCACCGATATGGCAAGATTTCTGTCTACAAGTTCAGGGCGACGCTGTCAAAAGAACTTAAGTTTCAAAAGTTAACTTAGTGTATATGAAAGAATTTCTCTCTCTCATCTTTTGATATCAGGAATAATGGGACTGCAGTTAACTTCTTGATGTTGTTGCTTGCTCTGCAGTGTGTACAATCGTGTGAAATATGGATATGTTTTACTTTCATTGTTTTAAAATTCTTGCCTTTTCTTCATCCAGTGTGCCAAGTCAGACGCTGTCCTCTAAACAAAACCCATCATTTACTTTTAGAGGAACCTTGTGTGTGTGTCGTAAAACGTGATGAGCTGCAACCTGCCCGCTGCTTTGCTGGTAAAAATGTAGTGTGATGCAGCGGTTAGTGGATCCATGTTGCATTTACACTTGTCCGAAGCAAAGCAGATTTTAGGCAAATAATTCTTAATTCTTCTGTTTATATTGCCAATGTGTGTCCATTGATTTGTCTCACTGAGCGCTGTAGCAGCTTGGATGCTGCTGCTCTTCTCTAGCTTTGGTGTGGACCTGCTTGACTTTCCCTTGAGGTCAACCAAGGGAAGAAGTTCCTGCTCTGAATGTGGCTTTGTAGCATGTGACTGTGGGAAATGCCTTGTCTGAGTGGAGTGTGTCCAGGCTCCCTTCCCTAAGGAATTAGGAAAAACGGTTCAGACCACGGGACAAATGTCCGAAAAGGTCTTGTGAGCCAGTTTCTCTTGGGAGATGCAATAGAAGCAGGAAAAGGATGTCCTGTAATGAAAATATCATGGTATATAAGTATAGGCTGTGTATTAAAAGCAAAAGATAACAGCATCATGCAGTTGTACACCCAGCAATTTGGGAGATGAGGAGGAGAAGCAGTGTTTTCCTTGACATTGTTTGGTGTGAAATTGTGAGGAGGTTTTATAGCAGGCAACAACCAGAACTCGGAAATACTCCGGAGGTTTGTTTGGGTGTTGTAGCTGTGGGATTGGCTGTGTTTGGGTGTCTTGGCTATCAAAAGGTTCCAGCTGTATCTAATAATCCCAAAAAATCAGCCGTTCATCTCCTAGACCACTAGTGCCCTGATCTTGGTGCTGTTTTTTGAATTTGTTGAAAGCTTCATGATGACAATTACAACCAGATGGTGAGATAACTTGTTCGACGTGTCAAAGCAATCAGCTGGCAGAGCAACAAAATATGCAACACTTCTCAGAAAAATAAAATGGGTTTGTGTTCAGGGGGGAAAAAAGAGCAAGTTGGAGGAGTGGTTTCCTCTGTGCCGGGTGCTGTTTGGGAAAGGTGGGCGTTCGCTGGGGAGGAACCAGCAGAGCAACTGGAAACCCTGAGGTCCAAGTGTTGGGGCTCTACCAAACATGTGTGTTTAAGAGCCCCAACTGCTTGCTCCTAAATAGATTTTCAACACAGGAAACTCCTTTTTTTTTTTTTTTTTTTTGTTGTTGTTGTGTTAGTCACTGCCATTCATTTTATTTAGAAGTGTAGAGAGAGTACCTTTTGATTTTTGGCTTCTCTGCCTGTAAAGGAGACATCAGATGTGGATGACCTCTAGGTTGTTGGGCTCCTTTTTGGGACAAGAATTTACCTATTACAGGAATTGCATATGTAATCCACAGGGCCAGTTAACTTGTCTTTTTAAAAGTGTAAATAGCTGTAATGCTGTCCTTAAACTTTCTTTCCCTCTCTTTTCCCTAAACATGTTTCAGTAATTCGTCAGTGGCATGGGTAATTTCCGCTTTAGCTGTCTCAGTACGTAGGGAGTGAGACCATGAGCAATCTGCCATCAAATAATCCTCTCCTAGCAAACAAGATGGATTTTTTTCCCCTATTTTCATTAAATCCAAGCAGAATAGGTTGTGTAGAGACAAGTATCAAAAGGACTGTCTTTTACATTCTCATTTACTTTAGTGAGCACTGTGATATCATGACTATAGGCCCTTTTGGGCAGAAATTATCCAGAGTTACAGGTCAGAATATGGGAAAGTTGGCAGAGCGGTGTAGGAACCTGGTTGCTTTTTACGGCTTTCATTATAAAGATACTGTATGTCATCATCTTCATGTGATGATACAGAAAAGTTTTTTATTTGTAAAACAGTATGAGCTCACCTGCGAAACAAAATTTTTAAACCCATCCTTTTAAGATTCAGAAAAGAGGAGCTACATCTGTGTTCATCTACACTTGGTAATGATTTCCAAGTAGAGGAAGAGGAGCAGAAGAAATCCACATGGGGAAATTCTTCTTCTGAAATGGATGTGGTTAGGCATGTGGGAGTTACCCCATAGCAGTTTCACAGGAAGCAGAAATCAGTTCTTTGGGGAATTGATTTTTTTTTTTTTTTTAATGTGGTCAGCCTTACTGATTGTGCAGGCTCTTTACATACGGAACTAAAAAATATATCTAAGACTTTTTAATATTCTTTGCTTCTTCCTGTAGCAATCTAAAAATTCCTACAGAATAAAAGCAAACAAACAAAAAGCCCGGAGGAAGAATTTTATGATCTGTATTACTGCTTTTTATTGCTAGGCCAGTTGATTTTCTCCACTTGCTAATACTTTCCAAGTCATGAGCATCCAAGTGAGCTTTGCATGTGTGTCTCCATACACACACCCTCATTCCTTAGCAGATATGATGAAAAACCTGCAGTGATTCACAGCATACTCACTATCTATTTTAGCAGTGTTGGCCATACCCATATTGCTTGTCGGTTCAAAGGAATAGCAGTAAACCCTGCTTTCGCTGCCAAAATATTAGAAGTATGGTATTAAAAGCCAAGTTATCAGTGTCTCACAAATGGATGAAACCACTGTATTGTAGTATATGCCCTGGAGAGAGCAGTTACTTGGGAGATAAATATGGGATGGCTAGTAGGAGCCTTGGGTTAATGTTGCTTGCTTAACGTAATGATTGCTTTATCAAACAGTAACTGTCTTTTAAAATGTGGTCCTGAAAGTAATACTAAAGGAATGCCAGAGGGAAGTTCCAGTCTGTTTGTTTGTGACTGCGAGGATGGTTTTTACTGGTTAATGAATCCAAAGAGGGTTTTTGCGCTCTTGACTGGGATTTAAGAGTTCAGGTAATTCCTCTTTCAGCTCCAGTAGTTTACCATAAGAATGTAACTCAGAAAGTATGACACCGCAGTGAAGAAGTTAATGCACAATCCTAATATTTTAAGAGGAGCAAGAGAGTGAACTTTTTTCTTTTTTCCAGTTTGGTCTATGTTTAAATATATATATATGTAGCAAAATGCCTTTTATCATGCAGTACCCTGTAGTGCCTTGCAAAATAATCTCCCCATTTCTCAGCAGGAACCCACCAGCAGAATGGATAAAAGAGACTTTTAGCAATAAATCTTAAGAAAACATTGTGTAAAACTGACATTGAGGTGTTCAGGTGATGCTGTTCTTGTGTAGATGAATGAGCAACATCTGTTGTGCAACGCATCATCTTCCAGTGTTGTATGTTCCCCAGCTAATTTGCACAATACAATTGATTTCCTGGCCGGTAACTAGTTTTGCCATTGTTACTTCTGTGCTTGTAATTGCACTTTGAACTCAGCAGGTTGGCTCAGGCTGTGAGATTCCCTGATTACGGATGCTTTCCCAGCGGGGAGAGCACAGGGGCAGAGTCTCCTCTATCTGGTAAAACAGGAGGAGGCAGTCAGTGTGTTGCGCTTGCATTTGGTGATGTGTGCGCAGCCACAACCTTTCCTGGTGTGGTAACCAAATGATGGCCTAAGGTGCCCTGATGACTTTGATTTGGCTAATAAAATATCCCACACAGCATTTAATAATCTAAAGTCCAACCTGGGCTTTTTTTCCTCTTGACATTTAATTCACTTTAACTGCTCTTTCCAGCTGTGCTCAGTAGACCAGATTCATCCCTATGTATGAATCTATTGAGTAGATTTTGGCCCAGAACAGGAAATCAGCCTGTGGAAAAGTGCACGCAACCTAGAAGGGTTTGGCAGAGACTTGCTGGTAGATTTGGGCTTCATCCGCTGGCCATCAACTGCCATTGTCTACTTTTTGCGCTTTTGTTCCTTTTAAAATACCTTGCCATAAGGGAGTTCACAAATAGTTTGATGAAGTCTGTCCTGGAGGGGTTATGTTTAAGATGGTTGTAAAGGACTTAAGGCCACCTTAGAGGTTTGGGATATGGTGATGGACAGCAGATCAACAGCTTTGGTGATAAACCAAACAGGAGGACAGTAGTAAATACCACTCAGCAGCACAGTTATTCTTAGATGGTGCCAGATGCCCATGTGGGTCTATATATAGCCCTATACTTTATGTGGTCATTGCCCCATGTTTGCCCCTTGGAAGCCTGTGGTGGGTCACCACATGGGACTACTGCGGGAGGCAATGCATGCCTCCCATATGGCTAGCAAGGTAGAGGATGGTTTCCATCCCCTCGGTGAAGGTGTTGCAATGCTGGTTTGGGTGCCATGCTGTCCCTCTCACCTGGTGACTCTGTCTTCTTCCCTCTCTTCTAGGAGCTGAGCGTCGTGACCTGCCCTCATCCTCCTCCTTGCTTAGTGTGGGAACGACCTGAAGGACATCTTGGAGCCACCTGTACTGCTTCATGCAGTTAAAGTAAGGTTAAATGTTTTGGCAGCTCTTTCAGGTACAAGCAAAGGTTGAGGCAAGGGGTTTGGGGGAATGGGTTTGCCCAGCTTACCTGCTTGACAGCAGAAGGGGATGTTGATATCAAAGCACATTATAAGCAAATTTGACAAGTTATTTTGCCATAAAATACAATTTCTTTATGGTGGAAGCAAAAAAGAAAAGGAAAGGGGTGTGTGGTCTCGCCCCTTGCATCAACCATATGCCATGGTGTAAAATAGCACTTAGAGCATCAGCTGTTTTTCCGCTATTATTTCAAGATACGACTTTCGTGTCCCTGGGGCAGGCACATGGTTACAGCCTGAGGATTTCCATGGGAGCCACTCAGGATCAGAGCTCAGGTCCTGCCGGCTGCTGGTCAGACGTGCCTCCCGGTCGGCACAACAGCCATCTGTCTGTCCTGGAGTGGTTGTGGTGTTGAGGCTTCTGGGTTTGTTTTTCTGTTAACACCAGCTTCTTGGTGTGGTGAACCAGATCAGGGGATGGACCTGACCTAAAAGCGAATATATGGTTATTGCAATACTGACGGTAGCTGTTCTGACTCATGGTGTTACACCCATTCTCTCCAAAAAGACTTGAATTTGCAAAAACTGTTAGCCTGAAGCAAAGAAACTGTGAGAGTCTTGCTTGCAAATGGGCACTTGCCATGTTTGAGCTCTGTCGAGGGAGGGAGGAAAACCACCGCAAGCTGCCTCTTTTCTCCTCCCACTGTCTTTAACCTGTTTACCTTCTGCAGTGTCTCACATTTTCCATGGTCTTGCCTGAGAAGACTAGTGCCTTAATGATACTGGGTCCAAATCATTTGGCGTTACTGAGCTGTAGCAACAGCTGGGTGGATTAATCATAAACTGCTGTCACTGTAGAGAGACAAGTATTTATTGTAATTATTTGGATTTCCTTTTTTCAGTGGAGTTGGGCAGGGGAATTATACCTATTTTCAGAGCTTGACAAAGAAATGAAGTCTTTGGCAAAATTATGAATGAAACCTGCTTAATCGGGAATGAGTAAGTGGCTGGCGGAGAGCTGGTCTCCAAGTTCATCATGAATGTTGATGCTTGTTAGCCAAACGTATGTTTGAAGAAGGAATGCACGACACCATTTGCCATGTAAGAGAAGCAATTTGTAGCTTGATTTGTCACATAGTTTCTTGCTGCTAATTTCTGGAGTGTGGTGAGCTTGCAGCAAGCAGTGCTTGCTGCTGAGGAAAGTGCCAGACCCTTCCTGGGGGTAACCAAGGGGAAGACTTCTTGCACAGCAGCAGCAGCGAAATCTCTGGGGAGGCTCAGCATAGGCAGTGAAAGCTTCTTACCTAACCTCCTGCCTGGGAACTAGCCTCTGCATCATGGCTGATTTCTGGGTGTGCCTGCTCTGGAGGATCTGGAAAGAAAAGGCTAAACAGGAGTTTAGGAGCAGCATTCTCATACCCTTTCCTTTTTCTGCCTGCTGGTCTAGTATTTCCATAATTGTGCTTATAATGATAATCTTTTCATTTCATTCATACAGTAGTTACTGCTTAATGAACTTCGTGTTAATGAGCTCTGTAACATTTAAAATAGCTGCATAACTTGAAAAAAAAAAAACCAAACCCAACAAAAAACCAAAAAAGCCACAAACCCCAGTAATAAAGGGACGTATTCCAACTCCCCAAGCTTAATCCTGTGTTATAACATAATTGCAGAGAGTTGCCTGGCTGGCAAACAGCTGCACAGCGTGGGCTCTCGGTTCTGCATAGCTGCTTGTCCCTGAGCTGGGGTAATAAATGATTTACTGGGGAGGCTGGGACCTGTGGGCACTTAACCTGTTCGATTCCTGAGGGATCAGTCTGAAAGGCTGCTTTGTAAAGGCAGTTGAAAGAAAGAAATGATTTCAGGTGCGAAGTGGGGTGTCTCTCTGCAAAGTTTGCTTTTTTGAGTATGAGCTAGCTGCAGAAAGGCTCGAACCCAGAAGGTGGGGTAGTGGAATTGGGAAGAAACTGTGCCTATCTGGATTTTTATTATTGATGCTTTAATTAATTTAAAAATCAGATTTGAATGAGTGTTCTCTCTTGTCAGATTTAGAGGTATATTACTTTCTGTTGCTTAGGGGTTTACTTTCTGTGGGACATTCCCTGGATGTGTAGGGTAATACACTGTCCTGGGAACAGAGCTGCAGCTCTAATTTTTCCTCTCTGGGGATGCAGTACCAAGTGACTCCATCATTGCACTTGCTAGGTGAATGATGTGCATTTTTTGAGACTGTCGTGCCTCAGAAGGGGTGCTCCAGTAAAATGAGCATGTTCTGTGACTACTAAAATATTTGTTAGGGGAGAACGTTTTCCCATAGTTTTGTGAGTTGAAAGAAAAGGAGCACTTAAGAAAGTTTTGCAGTGGCAGATGTGGTTGTGCTGTGCCACAGGGAGTGGAGTTAGTACAGGTTCTCCAGTAGGAAACCTGAAGTTTCTGATGAAGCTTTCCTCTTCTGGAAAAAAGTGCCAACCAGGCTTTCCCTGAGTAAGTCTGCGATGCCTAGAGCTGCAGAGCAGGAGCATTTGCAGAAGGGAGCCTAAAGGGAAAAGTGAGTCTGATGTATTCTTCAGAGAGGAAAAGCACATTAAAACATTAGGCACCGAAGCTGCTCTGACTAAAATGAGAGTGGAGGTGTCCCTTGGATCTTGGTCTTGATGCCAGTTTTTCCAACTCTGCCTGTGGCTTTAGCAGTTAAGCCTGGTGCATGCACTTATGAAAATACATGTTGGATAACTACCTGGCTCACAAATGCTAGGAAGTATTTAATAATATTTGTCAGCATAAAAAACGTGCATGTTCCTTTGGGCCTCATGAATTGTTTTCTACTCCAAGCCTGCGTTTTTGGGAATGCAGTGCAAGTGCTGTGGCTTGGGGGGCACAGAGAGAATCAGGGCCTTATCACTCAGCTCTAGGGCTTCAGGTTGTTATTGGTTCTTTTGCCGAAACCATCATTGCTCAACGTAGTTCCTAAAACAACACAGCCCTGAAAGTGAGGAGAATAGTAAGGTGGAGAAGGCTGTTTTTAGGACACATGGTATAGTCAAGAGTTGTTTGAATCAATAGTTAGAAGCTTTGCTTTCTCCCACTGCCTATGTAAGGCTGCAGGCATTTCGGTGCTAATAACTATCCATCATGTTTATCCTTTTATACACTAGGGCGGAATACTCCCCAAATCCTGTTCTTCCCACCGTTCTTCCCGTGGTGCTGTGCATCTGGAGGCACTGTTAGTCCCATGTAATGCGTCTCTGTTTTCAAAGGTAACTAGCAAATTTTGTGATGCTTTGGCTGCCCAGCTTGATACCCTTTGGGATGGACCCCATTTCTGCAGAAAATTCTGGTTTCACTTGTCCTTTGAAAATAGGGGCTTTTCAAGAATTTCCTAGTTAAACACCCAAAGTCAATAATCACTCTTAGAAAAGTAAGCTGGTTATCATTGAGAGCTTCCCCACAATTTACTGCTATAATGTGTATTCAAATGACAAAAGTATATTGGAAGGTATAAACTGGATTTTACTCATTTGAAGTGGCATCTAGAATGTCTGCTAAGGATTTCTGGAAGTCAGTGTTTGAGCCTGAGATGAAAGTCTTGTGCATACATGAAACAGCTGCCCCAGAACCTGTTGGAGGACTTAATTTGAGTGTAAACATATGTGTGCTTTTGTGTACATGCTGCAGTTTAATTGAAGTTGGCTGTTAGTTCTTAACTTTATTAGGATGTAGCTACTTGAACTGAAGATGTGGTCTGTGATTTTTATTTATTAGTATAGCAGCATGATAGCTCCTTTTGAAATGTTGTTTGGATTTTACAAATTGGTATCTTAAATATTGTTTGACATTTGTAATATTTTAAAGGAAAAAATTGACAAGTGAGGGCAGGGTTATATCTTATTACAAGTGAATTTGTTGACAGTATGTGCGTATTGTAAAATGGGAAATTAATCACCCTGTGTAGATGACCCTTGGACATTTACAAAAGGCTGGTCTTTATGTTGCACAAATAGATTCCGGACACAGGAAAGAGGCTTATGACAAGAGGATGAGATCGGTTTGTATAATTAGAGCTAGCTAATAATCCTTTTACTCTCTGTTTTTCCAACTTCTACAGTATCTTTCTTTCTTTGAAATTAGGCATATGGACTGTAGAGGGATAGCTGCTGTTATTTGAGTTTTGTGAGTTGGTTTTTTATATTTACTAATGGGTGAAGAGATGGGAGCAGGGAAACCAGGTGTGCACATTTGAGAGAGATTGCTGCCTTCCTCTGCTAGGCATGGGGAATGGTGCTGCTTTTATTAACCCTACACTGCTTCATCTCTTTCCAGGCTTTGGGTAGGAATTAAGTAATCCATTAAATGATTTTTTGACAATTATGAGGTTGAAATGGTGCAAAAGAAGAAACTTAGTCCTGAGACTAAGGGTATTTGGCTAGGTATTCATCTCTGGAGTAAGACAGGGCTGGCAGAGCTGGGTAAGGAACTTACTATAGTACAGAAAAAGCTTAAGCTTATTTTTTTATGCATGTGTGTATATGCTTGCCTGTACCTTAGCTTTGTGTTAAGCTTCATTATTTTGGGAAGGATAATAGGATAAATTTGGGGAAGGGAAGTGGCGTGGCTGGGGGCTTGACTGGAGCATGGGTGACCCCAGAGCAGCAGTGAATGCAGCTCCTGGGCATTCCAGCTCCCAGGCCAGGAACAGCGCTGGGCCAGTTCCTGCTGCCAGGAAGCTGAGCTACATTAAGCAAAGTGAGTTAATCTATATCCAGAACATTTTATTAAATCATCAGTCAATTAAATCAGTGATGCTCTGTTAGCTTGTGTTGCAGCTAGGCTCCTGGCCCCTCTGCTGCAGCATAACCTGCAAGTTGTTCAGCTGTAGCAACTCACTGACTTCTGTTTGGTGGGCTGTTGTACGTGAAGGCTGCGCTACTGAGGTTTCAAACACCGTTAAAAGAAAAAAAGAAGGGATTTTAGGCTGATTTTGCAATTAAATATGTTCTTTTTCAATTTCTTCTAGGGGGAGAAGGCTGTCACAAAGTTTCTTTTCCTTTTCTTGCTGTGAAAGCAATCTGTGTGCGTCTGGTTTTCCCGAGGGTGGCTTGCTGGGTTACCTCCATGCCTTTGGAGGAGAGCGACGGTAGAACCAAGCCAACACAAAACACCATTAAACCTCCTTTCCGTCCCTCACAGCCAAAAGAAACTCCTGTGTATTTGTAATTGAATGGCAGCATATGGTTTGTTTGCAGACAGGACGCAGCTGGGAAGCAGAATCACCTGTGGAAGTGCTGTGTGAGGGACATATATATATTTTTTAAGCAATCAGTTTAGTGACAAAACATAACCTTCAGCAAGTTATATAAATTCAGATGATTGTACACAAATATCTGGGGTTCTTTTAGTTCTGAACTCGGTTGTGGTAGTCAACACAACGCTGCAGTATCCTGGTAACTTGTTTGCTGCCACATGTTTGAAGTGTGGTTTCTTGTTTCCTCACGACCACTCCTTTCCACGATCAATAGCTTTTGTTGGTGGTATTACTTTCCTATGTGTCTGCAAAATAAGCTTGGGATGGGTTACTTCTAATTCCTTCAGCCTCCTATTTCTGTCCAGATATACAAAATCATATGTTAGTATAGCTATGGGGAAGGTTGTTCTCCATTTAGTAGTACAATGCCTGAAAGGATATATGTTCATTTTCTGTCTTAAGGTTTATTTTAGTCACTGCAATTGCAGCTACTGTATTTATACAAATTTCTCTATGCACGTTGTTGAAGAACTGGGTTATGGGTGTATTCCTCCTGCCAAAGCTGTTTGTAGGTTTTGTCCTGGATTTTTTTAGTCTCCTTTCACAGGGATTTTAAGGAGAGGGCATTAATATCCCGATTAGAATCATAGAATCATAAAATGGTTCTGGTTGGAAGGGACCTTAAAGATCATCTAGTTCCAACCTCCCTGCCATGGGCAGGGACACTAGACCGGGTTGCTCAAAGCCCCATCCAGCCTGGCCTTGAATACTTCCAGGGATGGGGCATCCACAACTTCTCTGGGCAACCTGTTCCAGTGCCTCGCCACCCTCATAGTGAAGAATTTCTTCCTTACATCTAATGTACATTTGTCCTCTTTCAGTTTAAAGCCATTACCCCTTGTCCTATCACTACACTCCCTGATAAAGAGTCTCTCCCCATCTTTCCTGCAGGCCCCCTTTAGGTACTGAAAGACTGCTATAAGGTGTCCCCAGAGCCTTCTCTTCTCCAGGCTGAACAACCCCAACTCTCTCAGCCTGTCCTCATAGGAGAGGTTCTCCAGCCCTCTGATCATCTTCATGACCCTCCTCTGGACCCTCTCAAGCAGTTCCATGTCTTTCTTGTCTTGGGGCCCCCAGAGCTGAACGCAGTACTCCAGGTGGAGTCCCACAAGAGCAGAGTAGAGGGGGACAATCACCTCCCTCGACCTGCTAGCCACACTTCTTTTGATGCAGCCCAGAATGCGACTGGCTTTCTGGGCTGGGAGCACACATTGCTGGCTCATATTTAGTTTTTCATCCCCTAATACCCCCAAGTCCTTCTCCTCAGAACTGCTCTCAATCCATTCTCTGCCCAGCCTGTATTTGTGCTTGGGATTGCCCTGACCCATGTGCAGGACCTTGCACTTGCCCTTCTTGAACTTCATGAGGTTTGCACGGGCCCACCTCTCAAGCCTGTCAAGGTCCCTCTGGATGGCATCCCTTCCCTCCAGCATGTTGACTGCACCACACAGCTTGGTGTCATCATTCATTTTATGAATGGTGAGTTCTGGCATTCATTCAGTATGAATGAAGCTTGTGGGACAAAGTGTGTGAGCAAACCTGTGTCTCACCCAGCACCACAGGGTGAGAATAAGTTATTGCAGGTCCAAACTTTGTAGGAGGATACCCAGGAAAAACACCAAACAAGAAAATATAAGTAATAAAAAAACCCTAACTTATTGTTTCTTTCCATTTTCAGTCTTTTTGCTACAGGTAGGGAAAAAAAAAAATCAAACCCCCAAACCAAGAAGGGCATTTTTTCAAATAATTGTGTTATAACAAAAAAGTAAGGATGCAATGCAGTAATGTCATATACCACTCATAAGAAAAGGGGAATATTCCAGCTCAGTAATTCCCTTGACACTAGGGGAGAACAACAAACTTGTGAGACGTTGCTATTTTAGTTCTCTTTGCATGAAATTTGTGGCTTCAGCAGGAATTCATCTGTATAGGGCCAGTTGGTCTCCTTTCTGGTCCCCCCACTTGCTGTTTCTGCATCTTTATTTATCTCATGTAGTTTAGAGCAGGAGCACTGTAGGGCCTGAAACCCAATCCTCTTGATATTTCTAAGCACTTCATAAATTAACATTTTGTAAAACCAGGGTGTGGGGGAGTGCCCTTGAGGACACTGCTTTGTTGAATGAGAAGTGACGTGGTTTTGGAAGCTTGTTTTTATTTTTGTAGTGCAGCCATATAGAAGGAAGCAATGCAGCCCAGCAAGGAGAGTGAATGCGTGCTTGTGGGAGATCCCTGGCTTTCTTTAAACTCTTTCACAGCTTATGGGTTGTTTTTCTGAAGGGTGAGTATCTGAGGATTGGCTATAAGGCAGGTTGTCCCACCATGGGTATATTTATTGATGGCAATGTTACAGTACAAAAGAAATTCTGTTTATGGCTTGCTCTCTTACAGATAACGAGCATAAAGAGTGCTTCTCTAATTTCTATGGGATATATGTAGTTTGGACTACCTGGTGAAGTGTTAGTCCAGAGCATTGAAGTCACAAAGTTTAGTCATTTCAAGGACTGAAGTCCTTACAAACCAGTGTTACAGGATTATTTTTTTTGTTTTGGTACAAAGTAAATTTTATTACATTTTAAAAAATAATCAAAAAATCCTCCTTTGCCTTTTAGCTTGGTGATGCTGTGATGCAGTCCCCCTTACAGCTGGAAAGCTATCTTCCTTTCTCTGCATTTCTGCTTATCTATTCAACTGCTTTCCATGAGATCTGTAACTTCATCAGATTCTTCGTGTGGTTTTTGGCTGTTCTTTCCTGCCTACAACCACAAGCTCTTTATGGCTAAGATTGGTTTTTTTTGTACAGCTGGGAGTGCACGGTTAAAGCTTTGCAAGTACAGATCATTGTTTCTAAAGTCAAATGCTAAAATGAAAAAAAAAAAAAGGTCAAGTCCTGCGATTCAGGTAAAGTTCAGCAACACTTAAACTTTATGTCTAAAAAGTATATCTAAAACTGAAGTTTACCTAAAAAAACCCCTTAAAACTGAACTTGAAAAGCTTGAAAAAACTCAAACACTTAAAACTGAAGTATATTTAGTGCATGAGGGAAAGGGGTAGGTAGGCTTTCCCAGACATACCACATGGATTAAATGCCCCTCGTCCTCTTGCTTGTTGCAGTTTTGGTCGGTCTTTGGAGGTGAGAGTGGTTGTTCTTGTTTCTGTCCATCATGTAGCTCTCTCTTCTGATTAAAAAAATAAAAAAATCCCTAAACAGACTACTCTGAGGTTAAGGTCTTAAGAGTGGCATGATGTTTTCTTTCTTATATAATCTCCTTGTATGGTTCATGGAGCCAAGCAGCCAGGAGTGGATGCTGGGAAGCATGCAGAAGCTGGGTGGTGAAACCGGCATTTGATGTAAGCCTACTGCCAAAAAGAGCAAGCCTGAACGGCGCGTGATGGGAAAATTGAAAAGCCATTTTGGCAGCTCCTAGCTACGTGGTGTTCAAAGACCTCCAGCGTTACTGCTTGTGCGCGGGCTGGGTTGATCTGGAGGACCATTGGCCTCGCTTTCAGATTTGTCCTCGAGATATACTTTGGCTGGGATGCCTAGAAGAAATAAGCCAACTAATTAAGGTTAAATTAAGTGGTAGCTGGGAGTAGTGGATGGAGAGGATTTATTGCTTAGGCACTTGGTGTTTGTATCCCTTCCCACTGCCTGTGCTTGTTTGTAAACTCTTCAGGGCAGAAACTCTGTTTGCATTGACATTTTTACAGCACGTAACCAATGGAGCCCTGATCCTGGCTGAGGTTTTGGGAACCACAGTAAAGCAAATAAATGCCTTTTTCTTTCTTTCTTTCTTTCTTTCTTTCTTTCTTTCTTTCTTTCTTTCTTTCTTTCTTTCTTTCTTTCTTTCTTTCTTTCTTTCTTTCTTTCTTTCTTTCTTTCTTTCTTTCTTTCTCCCTTCCTTTCTTTCTTTCTCCCTTCCTCCCTTCCTCCCTTCCTCCCTTCCTCCCTTCCTCCCTTCCTCCCTTCCTCCCTTCCTCCCTTCCTCCCTTCCTCCCTTCCTCCCTTCCTCCCTTCCTCCCTTCCTCCCTTCCTCCCTTCCTCCCTCCCTCCCTCCCTCCCTCCCTCCCTGTCAGGTGTTACCATACCCAGAGAAATCAAGCACAGTCATTTGTCCTCTTCCATGAATTTTTGTGCAAAGTAACACTGATGTTCTCTAGAAGAGACTTAAATACAACTCACTGTATTAATTCTTTAGTACTTAACAGAGCAGAAAGGTATCCTTCCCATTTTGAGAAGGCTTCAGTAGCTTTTGATTTTACTGACCTATGCACATCTTTATAAAGTCTAAAACCGCTGTTGCTTTTAAGAGCTTGAATGTGGACTTTTATTTCATGTCCTACTTTCAAATTTGCAAACGCAAGGGATTTCACTGTGTTATTCTAAGGGGGAAAACCTAATACAATTTCAGAAACATTGCAAGATAAGTGTCTGGATAGCTATAGAGTTGTGATGGGTTAACCCTGGCTGGATGCCAGGTGCCCACCAGAGCTGTTCTATCACTCCCCCTCCTTCTCAACTGGACAGGGGAGAGAAAATATAACAAAGAGCTTGTGGGTCGAGATAAGGATAGGAGAGATCACTCGCCAGTTACCGTCACGGGCAAAACAGACTCAGTTTGGGGAAAAATTAACTTGATTTATTACAAATCAACCGGAGTAGGGTAATGAGAAATAAAACCAAATCTCAGAACACCTTCCCTCCACCCCTCCCTTCTTCCCGGGCACAACTTCACTCCCGGATTCTCTACCAACCCCCCAGCGGCACAGGGGGACGGGGATGGGGTTTATGGTCAGTTCATCACATGTTATTTTCTGCCGCTTCATCCTCCTCAGAGGCAGGACTCATCACACTCTTCCCCTGCTCCAGCGTGGGGTCCCACCCACGGGAGACAGTCCTCCACGAACTTCTCCAACGTGGGTCCTTCCCACGGGCTGCAGTTCTTCACGAACTGCTCCAGCATGGGTCCTTTCCACGGTGTGCAGTCCTTCAGGCACAGACTGCTCCAGCGTGAGCCCCCCACGGGGTCACAAGTCCTGCCAGAAAACCTGCTCCGTGGGCTCCTCTCTCCACAGATCCGCAGGTCCTGCCAGGAGCCTGCTCCAGCGCGGGGTTCCCACGGGGTCACAGCCTCCTTCGGGAACCCACCTGCTCCGGCGTGGGGTCCTCCACGGGCTGCAGGTGGATATCTGCTCCACCGTGGACCTCCATGGACTGCAGGGGGACAGCCTGCCTCACCATGGTCTTCACCACGGGCTGCAGGGGAATCTCTGCTCCAGCGCCTGGAGCATCTCCTCCCCCTCCTTCTTCACTGACCTTGGTGTCTGCAGGGTTGTTTCTCTTACATGTTCTCACTCCTCTCTCCGGCTGCCGAATACCGCCGTCCCAACTTTTTTTCCTTCTTAAAAAATGTTATCACAGAGGCGTTACCACTATCGCTGATTGGCTCGGCCTTGGCCGGCGGCGGGTCTGTCTTAGAGCCGGCTGGTATGGGCTCTGTCGAACACAGGGGAAGCTTCCAGCAGCTTCTTACAGAAGCCACCCCTGTAACCCCACCCGCAACCAAAACCTTGCCACACAAAACCAATACAAGAGTGTGTGATAAAAGTCCCAGACATTGAAATTCAGAAGATTCAGCTATTTTCAGGAAATAATATGAATGTTTTACGTACAGGCAATTGCTACTGGAGCAGAATCTGCTGGCTGCCATGAGGGCATGACTACTTTTGCTGGGTGGGAGCTGGGCAGGGGAGGTGGGATTTATATTTGCCTGTTCATGTTAGTTTGGCTTTCAAGGCAGCCAAGTATTCTTACTGCAGTCTACTGCATCTGATAGAGCAAGTGCTACCTGTCCAAAAAGATAGAAATTGCTTTCTGGGGCTCAGAGCAGGCATCAGCTTAAAGGATGTGCTCCTCTAATATAGGAGAAAACACAGTTTAGCTTTTTTCTCCCCCCCCCCTTTTTTTTTTATTCCTTATTTTTACACTTAAAGTAGTCCAACTTGCTAATTAACTATATTAGAGTCCTTATGAATCTTGGTTTGATTATGACCAGTATGGTCTGTCTTTTGTTCTCCCTTTTCTTACTGTATTAAAATTTTTTAAAGTTCTTCAGAGGCTGCTCCCTGCCTACCCACTGGTTGGAGAAGTTCAGTTGTCTAGAAACCTAAATTTAGTCCTTTGCTGATGCAGAGTAGTCATTCAGGCTTATCTGTCACTCAGTTTTTCACATATGTTTTTGCCAAAGCACTTCCTAACAAGATAAAATAAAACATCTTCCAAACCTGCCTGTCTCCTTGCAAACTAAGTCTGCATCCTTTGAAAAATTGGAGTGACGTGCATTATGAAATGAGAAATCATTTTAAGTTACTGATGTAAGGGCCAACTAGTAAGATGGGGGGGGAATCTTCCTGCAGGAAGTATTTCCAGGATTTTTGTTTTCTTGTCTGACAAGACCAAGTGTTCAGCAGTGTCACCTTATTTCACTGCTGCTGCTGTGTACTTCTCTTGCCAAAAAAACCCAACAAAAACTGGTCATGAGTTTGAACTCACAGGCCTCCCGTTTTTTCCTTGATGAGAAGCGTCAATATTCTCCCTTCCTTACACATCAATTATTTACTTGTTTTGGACTCTGTGACTTGTGGCACTTTCATTGCAGCCAAAACCAACTCTACCACAGAAAGGTGTTACCCAGTGGGAGTTTTTAATGCCAACCCATCCTTTCCTGATCTGTACATGTCTTTCTCCTCTTTCTCATTTCTTTCTACTCAGCTGCTATCACGCATCTGCCAGGAAGGTGATGGAACAGGACAAAATGGTCTGCACTTCTGTTGGATGGCAAAGATCAGAGGATGCCATCTCACTTTATTCCTTGAATTACAGGAACTTAAATGCTCTGTTGAGGACATGCTCTTCTGCAGCTGATGTTTCATACAGATCTTTGGTAACTTCAGTGCAGCCTGTTTGAGCTAGACAGCATAGGAAAGCTCTTTTTACTGGTTTCCACCAATGGTCTTAAAAGGAACATTCTTACAAATACTGATATTGTCTGCTCCATAAAGAAGGACTGATGACAAACTTCTTCAAAGGAGCTTGGGCAGTGTTCGCACATTGGGACTTTCAGCTAAAATGTCTTGAGTGTATCAAGTGTGATGTGTAACATGACAGCTTCTCACTTTGGATAAACCCAGCAGAGCAGACCTTGCGATGGAGCACATGACCTGTGGTTTCTCCTTTATAAAAAGGTGTGATGGGTGTTGGTGGCAGGTGCTAGAATGACATCTTGTATAAAAATTGTGAAAGCAGGGAGGGGGCTCACAGCTGATCAGTCCTATGGCATTGCAACCCTAATGTCACAGAAAGAAGCATTAATTTTGGTGTAATACAGGTCCCCCCATGGTTTTGCTGAAAAAGGTAGGCTAAAGCACCAATGAAGCAGTCAATAAAAAAGGAGACAAAAGTTCCAGCTTAGATACCTGATTCCTCCTGTGAACACCTCCCAGCTTCTCAAACCTACATCAGGGAGGGGAAAATAAAACTGTCTAGGTCCTGCTACTGCTTTTTGGGATTAGGTGCATGCCCAAGGGTTGCACTTAGGGCCTTCCTCCTTATTTCCTAAGGCTTTGGATGAGACTTTTTAGAAAGTGTTGGCTTGATGACTGGGTAGAGCAAACAAAGTGGAACAGGAGGGATGAGGCACTGGTGTGAACCTGGCTGGTGCCCTGTGCGTTTGCTGAAGCAAAGCAAACAGCTGTGGTTGAAATCCAGGTGTGACCTCCCTGAGTTTGTGCTTGTTAGTTTTGCTTTTTGAATGTAGATGTAATTTGCTTTCAGATCACAGAAGTTGTTGTGTGTAATGGCAGGAGTGACAATAACATACCTGTGAACCATGATAGGGAAGAGGTAAAGCTGTTAAATAACAAAGGAGAGAGGAATATATTTGAGTACTTTAGAATAACTTCCTTTCCTCAGAGCAAACTACCAAGAAACTGAAATAGGTGATAAAAATTTAAAAAAATAATTATTTGGGAGTGAAGAGAAACTTGAGTAGAATATATGTATTGCCTGTGGTGTCTTGGGCAAATACAAACCTATCATGTTCTGTTTTCCTGAGTTTTTCATGTGGCATCCTTTAACTTGCACCTTATTCTATAGAAGGCCAGTAGTAATATTGCTAGTGTAGAATGATGACTGAATTTTGGGGACAAGGAGTAATCCTAATAGTTGATGTAAATGCGAAAGTATAGATTCTTTGTCTTTGAAGGTATATCACACTGTATGTTTTATCAGGAAAAAGCAAAGTTGTTCAGTTACTTGCCAAGACTTGAAAAGATGTGGTGAGAAAATGATGCTTTGTATTAACTCCATTTACACATTATCATCTGAGACACAACTGTTTTGATTCTGAACTGTAATATTTTTCAAAAAGTCATATCCAAATACTACCAAATTGCTGTGTTAGACTACAGGTCTTAATTTTGCTTCCTGGGGGAATTGGTCCATTGCAATAAGACTATAAAAATCCAAATGTGAAGTGGACATAAAAAGGAGTTTTTCCAACCAAGATTTAATTTCCATAAGATACAATAAGCACTCTTGGCTGGATATTGTTTTGGTACCCCTGTTCAAGACGCCCGGGTTCAGAATAGGAGAGGGAGGGTCTGGTAGGTCATGAGGGAGATTGGCAGGGTTTATGCGTTTTTTGTTTCTCCTTTTTCTTTTCTTTTTTTGAGGCCTCAGTAGGACTGGAGTAGCAGGAGCGTGTTGTAGGGCACAAGTGAGGATTGCTTGCAGAGCAGTTGTTGGAGCTCACCTGCCCACATGATAGCTAGTGCTACTAGTCCCCTATTTTCATGACTAAGTCTTTGTAAGAGCTGAAAATACAGTGAAAACTATCAAGCATAACCATTTTGAGGCATTCATGCTGTTGGAAGGGGAATCTTGAGGTTGAAAATAGGTATGAATTGAAGTAGATTTAAAACTATTGCAAAATACTTGTCTGTCCACTGGCTGACTTGGAGAACCTTTTGCAGAGGGACTGTTTGATGAGCAATCTTGGCAGGTAGCTCAGGCATTTTAAAGCAACCGATACAAAAATGCTTCTTTGTAAAATAAGGAGAGCATGTGAGGGAGCAAGGATAGCTGGAATCAGCTAAGAAAACTTAGGCTGTGGTTTAATTTCTGTCTCACTAAAGGCAAGCTGTGGGATTTGGAAAGGAATGAAGTATGAACAAGATCCTGTGTTTTTTGTGTGAAAAGCAGAGTGGTATTTCATCTCTCTTAAAAAAGGGTTTGAAGTATTTACAGAGCATTACCAGTACTGCAGACATGAGCAACAGCAGAAATTCCATTTTTAATTGTTTTGCATTCCTTCATCTTAGGATCCTGGACCTCTTAATACACACATTAAATGAAAACTTACAGCTTTTGTTCCGGGCGAGTATTTTCTACTGCAATGGAGAAACAAATACAAGTGAAATTCTGGTTCAACTGATTCAAAGCTCAATACAAATAACTTTCACCAGGTTATACAGAAATTCTAGGGGCAAACCTGAAAGAGGAAAGTTCCTTGACTAAAATCACCTTGGTAGGACGAGTAATGGTAGTTTTTGACTATGAAAAATGCTGATGCAGAATCATGAGCATCATCTATTCTGGAAGCTTTCCCTCAGTTTTTCAAGGAGCATTTTTGATAGTTTAATTTTTATGTAGTTTTGAAAAGTTTCTTGAACAAACAATCCAGTGGAAGGGGGAAAAATGGCACCAAATTAACTTGGGCAAGGTAGTATTTGACAGAGTAATTGCTCTTTTCCAGCAGCAGAGTGTGCTACAAATCTTTACAAACATTTTTTGGGTGGGAGTGGGGGAATTGGTGGACAGATAGCAGTTAAGGATTGATAATTGTCATAAAAAGCAGATATGAAGTGAGGGTTGCTAGGAGAAAAGATGAACCGAGATGGATGTGAAGAAGTGAATTTCACTTGGGACATCCTCATTGCCAACATTGCCGATGGCTCAGGTGAGGAGTGCTTTGCTCTACCAATCATTTGAGAGTTGTCTTTGCTCAATGTGAGCATAAATAAAAAAAAAATAAAATTGACAGATCCTTGTTTAGCCGAAAGAGAGAAAATAGAAAATCATGGTGTAAAAGTGACTATTGGAAAAAGTAATGTATGGGTGCTAAAGCAGCTTATGAAGAAGTACCTAAAATTTTATGAAAAATACCTTAAACTTGTCTTTTCTTTTTTGTTTCAGTGTTCTGAGGTCATGAAACTTAATCCACAGCAAGCTCCATTATATGTGAGTACAAAACTTAAACGGTTTTTTCCTATCCTAGTATTCACACAAAATGCTTCCCACCACCCTTTTTGGAGACACTGCTCCTCTTCTCTTTGCTCCCCAAATAAGTTATTTCTTTTAGTTCAGTTGCAAATGCTCAGTGGTAATGCTCAGGTAAGTCACAGAGCTCCTCTGTCTTTCCAGCAGGCAATTTTAAAGAAGTTTTGTGACCTGTAATGGTGTCACCATGCAGGCATCCCCTCGCTTTTATTTTTTCCTCTCAAAAGCGTGCTGGAGTGCGTGGCTGTGCTCTTGTGACTTGATGCGTTGAGAGGCTGTAAGAAGAAATCGCTTGTGTGGAAAACAGGGCAACCCAGTGTGCAGTGTTTGCCCACTGTGATAATATTTTTCTGGTTGGAGTTTTAAATGTGGCAGGGAGGAACTGGAAGCAGTGAACGGCTGGGCTATGCTGCGACTGCTGCAGCAGGGAATGGTTTACGTCAGCCTCCTGGAAGCTTGTAACCTTGATGGCAACATTAATAAGGAACAAGCTTCCTCTTGCTCTTGAATAGCAGCTTTGTTGCAGAACATGGGGACTGTCAAATTAGACCTGGATTTGTGGGGGTGTATGCATGTGTGTTAAATTTGTGCCAAAGCTGCCAGCCAGGCTTGTAACCATTTACTTTCCATACTGCCTTGCCACGTTCAGAGCAGGGTTAGCTGATGAAGCCTTCCTGTGCTTATGGTTGTACCCACAGACCTCACTAACAAGGGTAGAGGTGGATGCAACGATGGAAAATTTGAAGGGAAAACTGCTTGCAAATATGGCTTTTAAGGGGAAGGAAGGACAAATGATGAGGGTTGGTGATAGACCTGTATCTTAGAAAGTGTTGTGTGTTATAGATAATGGATCATATCGACCTTTAATGCTATGGAAGCTTTTAAATTTTGCCTACTTTTAATTACTAGCTGGAAGTTTGTATTGGAATTTATTCTCTACTTACTGTACTAAGTCTTGTGTTTGAAGCAAGATTAAAACACTGCGTAGTGTGACCTGACTTTGGGAGAATGACTTTCCTGGAGTACACCACCATATTCTGTATTTTGAAACTAAGTGTTGCCTGAATTTTGTTAAATCACAAGTCTACTGAATGCACCTTGACTTTGAAGAAACTTAATTTAAATTTAGGACACATTAAAAGAGAATGAAACTTCTGTGCGAATATATGATGTAGATGCTACAGTAGAAACACATGAACGGTAGAAAGCAGGATGAAATTATCCTGTCTTTTGAACAGTGTATGACTTAACTAATCTTGAGGCTTTGTTTTCCTAGTCTTATCTTCTGACTCAGTTTATTTTCCCACCATTTTGTGTGGGTTTGTATTTAATATGTAATGCTGGAGTGGTATACTTAAAAGTCCTCATCCCCACGTGATAGTGAGGAGGACTGGGCTGAGGTCATATGTAGCCCAGTGTAAAATAATGATTATGTGGTACTCAGTGTTTCTTTGCAATGCAAATAAGTTGATGACAGCTATTAATATATCAGTGACTCCCTTTTCTCTCTTCCTCCTCCTCTCCTGGCCAGGTGTATAAGCAATCAGCTGCCTTTCAAAACAGACAAATTTTGGTAGCTTAAGGAAGAGGGGGGGGGGGGGGTGTATGCAAAAAGAGAAACTCAAGGACCTTGAAAATTCTGTATTTAATCTTCCTGTTTGCTTTGTACATTTTAAGATCAGTTTTGTTTTCCCCGTGTTGTTAATTGACAGCTCATCTCATCTGAGAGTGGTTAGGTGTGAGCAGATCATAAAGAAAGATGTATCTTCCTGGTATTTTTATTCTTCAAAAGGCAGACACAACAGTCTTGTGGCCTGGCCATTGGTAAGTGAATGCCAAACCTCACCAGGTTCCTTCTTCAAAGTGATATCAACTTCGTTTTCTGCATACATGCTTGTTGAGCTCGTTTTTAAATAACTGAGAACAGTATCCTGTGAATTTCTCCATAAGGAATTTCATCTCTGTGAAGTAAACGACTGGAAATAACAGGCAATACAGACATGTCAGGGGATCTCCCTACATTTGTCTACTCTCAGGAAAAATGGCTTCCCCCAAATTTCACCCTTTTGTTCTTGATACCTTTGCATTGGATCCTTTACGCCCTTCTTCTTTTAAGCCAATAGTTTAGATTCAAGATTACTTAATTTTGTTTATTAATTTTTTTAAATCTTGCATGAGTTTCATCCTGAAAGCTCCATTGGTAGTTGTTTTTATCATAATTAGCATTACTGAGCTCCTTTTAGGAGGAGAAAGTAAAAAATCATGTCTCCAGTTCAGTTCCTGGAAGCCGATTAGAGAGCTAAAGCACATTTTATCCCCTCTGATAATTACTGGGTTGCCCAGATTAATACCTTACCATTATGAAAAGTGTTTTGGGAACCTGAGATGTCTGGTGTACTTGGGACCAAAGTTTTGTGGGTGATGGAAAAGATGGTACTTCCACATACACACTAAAAGAGAGATAAAGATTCTTGCATTATTCAAGTCAGTGTACATAAATAGAGAGAAGACCATCTGCTGCATCCTTCTTGATACCTTCTTTTGGCTGATTAGACTTTTATTTGCCTCTTCTGTAAAAATCAGCTGTCCTGCCTCTGCAGAGCTTGTGGCCACTGGGAGGTCCTACAGCCTGTAATGATGAGACTACTGGTCTTTGTAAGTGTAAAGACAAAGAGATAAGGTGGAAAACACATCCTGTAATAATAATGAGTGTCGTGTTTTTGTGATTAAAGAAGTCTGTCCCATTTAAGTGTTGCCTGATTGTTCACTGGTTAATGAGATTGCCAGGAACCGTAGCTAAGCATTATATTGCTGCAGGTTTGGGCTGGGACAAGAGCTCAGCCTTACCTCTGCAAACAGATGGCCCCTGGCTCGTTCAGTTGGTCCCCCCAGGAGCATTGTATCTCACACCCAGAGCTGTTCGTTACCTGCCCTTAATGCTGTTTAATGAGCTGTCCTGGCCCTGGAGCTTGGTGCTGCTCACAGCAGTGCAGTCATGGGGCAGAGGAGCTCATGCCAGGAGAGATAGGGCAGCGAAGCGTTCCTCAATATAGCACGGGGAATGTTCACCATGGTGCAATACCATTAATGCTGGTGCGTAAATAGGCTGTAGGTCAAGCAGCTATCCCATCTGTACCACCATCAACATGTAATTGCCTTATAAAAGGCAGTGGCAGTGTTACTTTGTAGCCGGTGGTGGGAATTTGAAATGTTCAAACCCACTTCCTCCTTCCTCAGGTATCTCGATGGGGTACTAACAGGAGCTGCTGTCTTGCTGCCAGCAGTGATGTTCTGAAGAAGTGGAGTAGTAGAGTGGACAATTTATTGACAAGGTCTTCTGTGGTTCACATAACTGTGATGATGGTTTGAGTTCTCCATATTACAGCAGTGGTCTTAAAGTTTGTGATACAAGCTTGACTTTAAGGCAGATGTGGTCTCCAGAGCCATAATCAGCATAGCGTGGGGAGGGTTTTAACAGAGAATGAGCTTTATCTCCCAGCTTTTTCACTAGCATGGGTCACAGTTACAAAAAGCAACTGTCACTTGGCTGGATTCATTGTATCTGATTTCTGTTGCTGCTGTTCTCATGGGTTGTATTCTTCCCAGTGTGCGATTACATGGATCGTGCTTTACATAGTCTTTGGTGGAGCTGTGGATATTCTGTGGAAAAGGGGCTCTGTACTACAAGGTCCTTAAGACACATTGATTTCTTCAGGTGCATTTTACTGCAGGATGCACAAAAAAAGTCTGTGTGGCTGGACAGTCCTTTGGTGGCCTGCCTCAGACTGTAGTCAGGGACATCTCTATTAATATACAGATACTGGATTAAATCCAAAACTGGCTTTACCCGCATCCTTCTTGTATTTCAGTGCTGTCCCATCGATATGGGCACTCTTATTGGGCACAGCATAGTGGATGAAGGACAGTGTTTCAAACCTTACTTCTTTCTGATCTGCCTGGGGCTTTGTGCTGGGGAAGCCCAGGGTCTCAAAGCTGAAGGACCAAATTGTTCCGTTTGCTGCCAGGGCTGGGGTGGAATGGGAGCGTTGCAGAAGTCTGGTTCATGGGAGGTGGGAAGTCAGGAGATTCAGTTTTGTTTGGTTTTGTTAAATACTTGCAATGAACTCACTGATCATCACTTATTTATAAAAGTTGTATCTCTCTACCAACAAAAGTCAAAATTTCAACTTCAGTATTGTAAGGTACTTCCTAGTCATTGTCAATGTGTTATTGGAATATCCAGATCATCAAGGAGTACGCAGATAGGGGAAAAAAAGGGTTAACAATGCTCTAAATAATGGATGTTTATTATTAAGTGACTTTTTTATTGTGATTCATTAAGTTCTCTGTTTATAAATTAAATAATTTAAATTAGTCACTTAGCTTAAACTCAACTGTTGGTAACATCCAGGCAAAAGAAAGAAAATGGGAAAGAGCTTTGTAAAGGTGAAGTGTTAATCTTTTTATAGATGTTATCATTAATTGAGAGGCCAGCAGAGTATTCATGTGCTGGTTTTGGCTGGGATAGAGTTAATTTTCTTCATACTAGCTAGCATGGGGCTAAGTTTTGGATTTGTGCTGGAAACAGTGTTGATAACACAGAGATGTTTTCCTTACTGCTGAGCAGTGCTCACACAGAGCCAAGGTCTTTTCTGCTTCTCACCCCACCCCACCAGTGAGGAGACTGGGGGGGGCACAAGAATTTGGGAGGGGACATAGCTGGGACAGCTGACCCCAACTGACCCAAGGGATATTCCAGACCATATGACATCATGCTCAGCAATAAAACTAGGGGGAAGGTTGGCCAGGGGACTGCTGCTCAGGGACTGGCTGGGCATGGTGATGGTTGGTGGTGAGAAATTGTTTTCATTTGTATCACTTGTCTTTCTTTGGGTTTTATTTCTCTTTCTTTGTTATTTTCCTTTTCATTACAATTTTTTATTATTGTTAAATTACTAAACTGTTCTTGTCTCAACCCATGAGTTTGCTCACTTTACCCTTCCAATTCTCTTCCTCCCGTGGTGGGTGGGGAGTGAGCGAGCGGCTGTGTGGTGCTTAGTTGCTGGCTGGGCTTAAACCATGACAATTCAGCAAGAGATTTAATTACAAAAGGATCAAGGATCACAAGCTGTATCCTTATTTCTAACCAAACTTTAATAAATATAGAGTGCACGTGCGTGAATTATCAAGGTTGAGCCTTCAGCTGCATAGAATGTCCTGAAAGATCTTACTTCAAAAGTGACCTGCATAGCATCTGATTTCAGCCTCTGCTAGCTATAGGATCTTTGTAATGTTATTGATCGTTCTTCTAACCCAGTCGCATCTCCTGCCACTCTGAAATCAATGTTGGATTTTTTTTTTTTTTTTTTTTTTTTTAGAACAACAACCTGAGACCAGCATTGGGTATGAATGTGTTGGGACAGGACTGGGGTGACATGGTGACATGCAGGGGACAAGTTGGGAAGCATTAAGCGTCATCTCTTGATTACTACCAAGGCTACAACCTTGGATCTGCCTTTAAGACGGGAATGTTTCTTCATGGTGATAATGATCAGTGGGTGTGAAATGGAAAAGATTAGCAGCTGGAGAAGGATGATGTATTGCTGCAAACTTTTTTCCTTTTTCCTTTTTGATTAAGAGGAACAAACTTGTTTTAAATCACAGCGCTCCTCCTCTGCATGGTTTGTCTAAGGTGTGCCCATGTTATTTGGAGTGACAAACCCAAATGTGTCATAACTGCTGATTGCATGGGAGGGCAAACACTTAATTGATAAAAATGCTCCCGTTGACTTTGGTCTTTAATCAGGTCTGTGGATGGAGTCTCTTGTATAAACTGCCACTTACGAGCTGTGTAACCTGCAGAGTTTCTCAAGGAGAGTTTTGATAGAGACGAGAGCTCCCACTTCCAAGCCGAAATGTCATGCAACTTAATGAAGTATGAACTTCAAAAGCCTCAGAAAGAATGCATTGACTCTCCTAATATAACCTGGGTTTTGGGTGCAGTAGGTTCTCTCTTCTTTTAATGAATGAACTACTACTGTAGATTTCCCAGTGTGTCCTGCTTTAATCTAAAATGGGAAGAAAAGGATAATGCTGGTAATATTTTTCTCCCGCTTGCATATTTCACACCAATTGATGCCCTACTGAAGTGCACTGTGTATTCCTGAGAAAAACAATTGTGATAACCTCTGATGTTCATGTTTTAAGAAAAAAACCTCTTTTGAATAAATATTAAAGGAGTAAAGAAAAAAGTTCACAGTATGGAGAGCTTGAGGCTTGTGGCAGCAGTGTGTGTCCCAAGTGCTGTACTTCCCCATGTCTGTGAGTGCAGCAAGGTGTTGTGCAGGCATGCCTGCCTGGCAGCCAGCTTGTTACCATGGCTGAAACCATCTCAGGTGTGACTTGTGCACTATTGTGTTCTAGATAATTAATGATCTTCAGAAGTCTCTACCAAAGGGACAAAAGGACAAAATGAAATACCTTTATAAACCTACAGTAAAATGTTGTCATAAGGTTGGCAGCTGTGCTTTAGTTACTCTTCTACTAACGCTGAATTTGTTTGCTTAGTGGCATGTATGGTGACAAAGGCCACTGGGATGCCTGAATATCTGAGATCAGTCCAGCAGAAAAAGTATAACATACCTCGCATGCTTTTGATGTGTGAATTTCTCATGAAAATCACTATACAGAAGCCCTGTCTTACTTTCTCTCAAGGTCCTTAGGCAAGAGGAGAATCAGCCTTGATGTTTAGTTCAGCTCTGTGGTGAGAGGATCTGATAAACGTCTTGTCTTTTATTTGTTGGGTATTTGATTTCTTCCTAATGACAGACTAGTTTTCTGCCCTGCCTTCAAAATGTCTTTGAATTATGAATGAGTAGAAGGCCTCTGAGAACCTTTTACAAATAAAATATTTGCTTGTGTTACTTGTGGAAGAACCTGCTTCTTGGTTGGTTTTAAGAAAGTCAGTTGGGGCGCCTGAATAAACTGATTTTTTCACAGGAGCACATTGCAACTTGTCTGGTTCTGCTTTTATTCTGCAGGCAAAATAGTTTCCTTGCTAAATGGTGCTTGACCTCATCTTTTAAGTTTTTGTCACTTAAGTCCTTGATCCAGATTCTTTTCATCCTCCACTTCCCAAATTCTGGTCTACATCACACAAGAAGCCATCCCTTCTGTTGAAATGGGTGCCTGGCAGCTGCCACCTGAGCTCTGCACCATCCTCTGGCAAGCTACCTGCTGATTCTCAGTTCCTGGGTACCTAAGTGAAGACTTTGGGTTGCACAGTTTGGTTTTCGTGAGGCTGTTTGCTTGGCTTGCTCCTCTTAAGTGAGGTGTTTGCTAGCTCGTGAGACCTGTGCCATGTTAGTGTAGGACTCCTTGTGAAGTGGTCACTTCTGTGCATTTACTGAAAGCAGCTTTGGCTGGAGAAGTCAGAAGAGGCCACCTGCCCATCAGCATCACCTTCCTCCGGGACAAGCCATTGATTAAACTGCAGTTCAGTGGCCCTTTCTCAACCCTTCTTCCATGTTATCTGAAACTAAAAATGCTGGTGATTTGGGTTCAAAGCCCTCCTCACATAATTATCTATTTGATCTTTTCTTCTGTGATCCTGTTTTGTGAGTATGAATGTGCTGGTAAACAGTAAATGGTCTAGCTTAGTCTGGAGCACTTGTCTGAAATTCTGCCCTTAACTCACCACCCCTTTGCAGCATTACATGTGAACTTTAAATAATATGAATTCCAGGAGAAAGATGCTGGAGCTGGTATGGGGTAGAGGGGTGGGAAAGCAGGGAGACAAAGATCTTCTCTTTTGGGGACCTATTAGATTGCTTCAGCCCGTTTTCTGAAACTGCAAAAGGAATGCTTGTATTGTCACACTAAGGGTTTTATTAAAACTAGGTGAAGTGATGTGTATGTCTTGGGCTCTGAATTTAGGTTTCTTTATTTCTTGTGGTAGCTGATGGGCTGGTTAATATCTGGAAGGACATTAAGAGATTGTGTCCCATCCTCAGTGCTGGCTGACAGTGTTGCCTCCCCTCCTCTCAGGAGGAATGAGCAACAGAGATCAGGACTTGGTGTTTAAGAGGATGAAAATACTCTTCAACTACTCTTCCTCTGCGAATGTTATTTATAGAGAGAGTTCATAAATAGTCTTATGTTAGCTTTAGAATGACCAAACAAATTTCCCATCTCATCAGGATACATGTCCTTGCTTTATTTTCTGTAACAAAGTGCTGACAGTCATTTTGTTAGACTAGAGGCAGTTCTGACAGCAAAGCTGATGTGAGAGTAGTGGTTATGAAGATGTTGATTTGATGAAGGTATGATGTTTTCAAATAACCTCTCAAATCTCCTGCATTCTATCTGCAGTGCCTCCTGTCTGCTTCTGAAGGTTGTGCTGCATGCGGTGTCTCTGCAAATGCTCGTCCTCTGCCTTGCTCAGTAAAGCAATTCCATATTGTGCTGAAGTGGAAAATAAAATAAACTGTGATTAATTGTTCTGTGCAAAGATCGATGCTGTGCACTGCCATCAAGTGGCAGTTCTGTTGCAGGACACGTTTTCAGTGCTGCTTTCTGCTGGGCTGCCTGCGTTTGTATCTTTGTTTCAAAGTGTTTATTCTAAGCATTGCAAAAGTTTCATCTTTCTAGTAGCTGTGGTTGCGGGGGCTACTTCTTCAGTAAGATAATAGTTATAATGATTTCTATTCTTTACTGGCAAAAAATATTACTTTAAAAAGGGCTTCAATAATTATAGTAGCTCTAAGTACTGTAGTTGTGAAATATTTAAAGACTGGTGAGGATATTTTGCAGCTGGCAGGAAAATGAGCACTCTGAAACACACTCTGAGCTCTGTCTCTTTGAGGGTTTTGCTGTACTGTAGAGGAGGCTGAAGTACTAGGAAAACACCATCCTTCTGCTCTCTTATGCCTTTGGATGTTAGTGTTCAAACCTGATTTTTTTTTTTCCTTTAAGACATATCAAGGCTATTTGTGAAAATACTCTAGTGAAAGGAGATTGTTTCAAATAATGTGTCATCATATGTACTTTATCTTCCAAGAATTGTGACTCTCCACCTCTCTAGTGCCAAGAGAATAGCTAAATTTCTGTTAGTCACTGAATACATTCAGACTGCCTGCTATTTCTCCCAAGCACTACAGTTTTATTGTTATTGCTATGTGAGTAATTAGCAGGAAATACTATCAATCACTCAAGCAGCTGGTAATAAAATTCTCTGGTTCAGTTCTCTAACAGTGTAGTGAAGAACAGAAGAAAGAGGCTTTAGGATGAGGCCGGAGCAAGACATTCCTATCAATTTGGGTGTGTTTATAGGAATTGACTGTAGTAGTTTCCACAATTTCTGAAAAAACCCTCTAATAGTAAGATCAGTACTTGTGGAAACTGGATGATACTGGAGGGGATATTCTGCTATAGAGAAATTTCCCCTGTCTTTCATCTTGTCTTCGTGTTCATGTGGTGGCATTACATGGAGACATGCATAGTTTAGAGGGCAACCCCCAATGTATTGTTGCTTGTGTACCTCCATACCTCCTCCTTCTCTGTACCAGAGCTGTATTGGGCTTGCAGTAGAAGGGATTTGGGATTACTGTCCATAATTGCTTATTCAGGCAGTATAGGCCATGGTGACTGAGGACAGCAAGCATGCAATGTTTTAAATGAATGGTCTGGCTAATACTAAACTGCCCAAATAAATGAAAAATTAAATAAATATTTTCTTCACTATACTGTCAATTTCACCCAAACAATAAAATTGTCATAGCAGTTCTTCCCCTAGGTGTTTGCATATAACACAAACAGTTGAATGGTACTTTTCTTATCCTTTCTGTTTTTCTTTTTAACTTTGATTTTTGCCATTTTGCTGTTAATTTTATCATGTCTTCCTGTATGCTAAAAATTGTTAGAAACGACCTTGGCTGTTCAGTTTTGTGAAGGCTGTCTGCATAGCACAGAAGGCACCAAGCAGGTGGACTAGGCATTCTCTGAACAAGTGTTGGTAACGTAAGTGCTGCAGAGCATGTGGAGCCCTGTGCTAAGGCAGTGATACAGCTAAATTGGCTATTAACAGCCCAATCTAATAACTTGCCTGACTCTGTGTAGCAAAGTGGTATGTCATGAAGATGTACCCATAAAGATAAATCATGTGTCTCTTTCAGCACTAACGAGATCCTGTTACTTTGATGGATTTTCTGTTGGCAGTCTGTAGACATCTCCTTCAAGCTGCCTGGATTAATATGTATGTAATACTTATAATAGCATCTTGGCACTCAATAAAGATTCATCTCTGAGCTGATTGATTTGGAGACCGACAGAGATGTGATCTGTCGAAGGATGTGGGCTACTAATAATGGATTTCTTCAAGTGTACCCATTTCTGCAGGAGATGGTGTTGCTCACCCTGGTTCAGAGTAGGAAATCCACCCTTTCCTCTCCTCAAACTATTTATCTCTGCAAAGAAACCCTGCTGCAGGATTAGACACCTGGACTGGCTTGGGATGTGGTGTGGCTGTGAGACTGCATTAATAAATCAGCTGTAACAATGCTGGCTCTGCAGACAGGCGAATCGAGGGAGTCCATGCTGTGTTTTTAGCACAGGTCGCACTCAGGATGGATCTGTGGAAGCCAGCTTGTGCCTGGAGGCAACAGTTCAGGGCTATTTATCCATGTTTTCCCACATGTTCCTTTTACCCAAAGAGTCTTAAATAATTGGTCTTTTGATTCTGCACCCCTACTTTGCCCTGCATCAACTTTTTATCCATCAGTGTGCTAAGCTAATCTTATTTTTGGACCAAATTCTTTCTCACCTTTGGGGCAAGAAAGTGGTGGAGAGAAGAAAGTTATTTTGCATATGTGTCAGTGTTCCAGTCATGGCTTTGTGGTTAGCATTGGAAGAAGAGATCACTTGGCTCAGTGCAGCATTAATGAAACATAGAAGGTATCACCTCAAGTTGCTATGTGGGCTGGCAGAAAAACATGTACCATCGTTCTGCTCTTTTGGTGGCCTGTGGGCAAGAAGTTACAGTCTGCAGTTGTATTTTCCTAAGGGTAAGAGACTGCTTTGCAAAATCTGTCTTTCTCATCACAGAGGGACTCAGTATCTGTGCTGTTAACCTGAAACCTTTTGCCTGCAGAAATAATAGCACTGCTGTTAATTTAAAAGGGAAATAAAGTTAGGTTTGGAGATTGATTTTTTTTTTTTATTATTATTATTATTATTATTACTTTTTTTAAACCATTGGTGTAGTTCCTGTTGTCTTCTTTCATATTTTTTAAAATTTATTTTAAGAGAACAAAAAACATCTCTGCTTCATGCACCTTTAAGATCAAGGAGTTTGAAGTCATTGACTATGAAAAAAGACCCAAATCTACCCCAAACTTGGCAGCTTGCCATTCTATTTATTTCTGGAGTCTCTCCCTGGAAGTTTTATATGCAGGAGGTTGCAACACTCCAGCTGAACGACATCTGTCTTTCTCCATGCTCCTGACCCAGGTCATTGCCTTTATCAAGGGGGATATCTCCAGGTGAGGAGGGATTTCTAGAGCTGCTCATGTTCAGACATATTTCACAGCCCTACCTTTGTTTCTGGGGACTGGAGTTCTGCAGGATAAACTGCATTTGACATGATTTTTCTCCTAAATGCTCCTCTGAGTCAATATGTACTGGTGAAATTCTGGAGAAAAGGAGGCTGAGGGGAGACCATATCGCTCTCTACAACTACCTGAAAGGGGGTTGTGGTGAGGTGGGTGCTGGTCTCTTCTGTCAGGTGGCTGGAGATAGGATGAGAGGAAATGGCCTCAAGTTGTGGCAGGGGAGGTTTAGATTGGATATTAGGAAAAATTTCTTTACTGAGAGGGTTGTGTCAGGTATTGGAACAGGCTGCCCAGGGAAGTGGTTGAGTGACCATCCCTGGAGGTATTCAAAAAGTGTGTAGACAAGGCACTCCAGGACATGGTTTAGTGGGCATGGATGATGGTTGGACTCTATCTTGGAGGTCTTTTCCAACCTAAATGATTCTATGATTCTATGAAATTAAGGATGTCTGTAATGACTGCTGTTATCTAGCTGTAACAGATAGCTCTGACCTCCTCCCATGGTCTGTTCCTTTTATATATGTGTGCTGGGAGCTTGCCAGGTAAACGGCCACATCTGCAAAAGGAGATGGATGTTTCAAGCTGTGGTGTTGCAGCATGTGGGAGTGAAGTACGAGCAGGCAACTTAGAAGCCCTAATAATGTTCCCATGAGAGAAAATGCTCTCAAGATTAAGTGAGGTCCACTGACAAACTCACCCCATGCTACGGCAGAGAGGGAGGGGACTCAGCTGAATGTTTTGAAGGTAGGACCCATCCCTGCATTCCACCCCTCAGGGCTGAGCTGCTCATCTGCTTCTGTTAACCTGGGAATAGCAGCCTGGAAGTGTTTGCTGGACGTAGGTTATTTTCTTGCTGTGGAAGAGTATCCCTTGGTTTTATGAGCCAGCAGTGATAGTGCTTGGTGCCTGTGTCGCAGCTGACTGGCTGGAGCACTTAGTGAGACCTGGAAAAACTGGAATCCAAGCCTTTCTCAATTGAATGGGTTATTCCAGGAGATGAGAGCACTGTCGTGTTTGCTCTAAAAATAGTTGCCCAAACCCCCATCTCCTTTTGCAGTCAGGAGCCCGTGCAGCTGTGCCTGGTTTTGTTCTGCATGGAGATGTCTGTGTGTCCGTGTGCTGCGAGTGTCCTTTCCAGATGTGGTTCTCCAGGGGGTTAAGCATATGTTTACACCAACCTGAAGTAACCTTAGATGGGAGGGATCTTCCAAGGTACTCAGCCGAGATGGGGACACTGTCTGGGAGCAAAAGTTTAGCTGTTGATCTTGTTGTGTACTGGCAGAGGTAGATGGTAATGGATCATTGAGCATCTAAACAATTACATTTTACTTTTTTTTCTTGCAGGGTGATTTCTGCTCCATTTTCTAAAGCTGCATTGCAGTTGCCTTTTCCATCCTCCAACTGCAGTATTCTGCAATTCTCAATTTGAGGTGGAATTGTCTCAACTTTCCCTTTGATTTTGTCTAACTTAATTATTGTTGGTCTTGTACACTTTCCAAAGAAAACGTCATATGATTGAAAAGCCAGCTTTTCCTTTAAAAGCCATTTGGATGAAAAATACTCAGTGTGTTTGAACCACGATTCCCACTTCATTGATGGGGAAACTCAAAGCACAGGGATGTGAAAGGACTCGCCTTCTGCTGTAATTACAGCCCAATCCTGTCTACTCTGGTGTCAAGCAGTAGCTGGGGTAACAGCAAGTCCAACTGCATATAAAAACTAATAAATAAAGGTACCAATGAGCCTGAATTCCTTGAAGGAGGAGGAAGAAACCAGAACTGTGATTTTGTGCTGTCCTCCTGGGTACAGTGCAGCTCTTGTGGGAGCTATTAGAGCTTCCCAAGGAGGGGGGAGGGAAGTGTTTCAAAAGCATATTTCTCCTTTTGTGTCCCAACATAATGCAATAAGCAATGACCCAACAAGCATTCATGTTATGAATAGCGGAAACAAAACAAAACTTGTTACAGTGGCAGGTTATGTTTACTCATCTAATCCAGCCTCTTTAATAAAGCATCATAATGCCAACATCTACAACAGCTCTTAGAAGGAAGTATACTGGGAGGGATGTTGCTTTCCTTGCATGTGAATCTCTAACCCATGTAACCCATGGACGTTCCATTCAGTAGGATTGCACTAGTTAGGCTTTTCCTGCATGAAAAAACAGCTAGAGGTGGAAAAGCAGCAATTCTGCTTTTCTGTGTAGAACAAATTCACAATTACTGGTTGTTAGTGTTTTCTCATTAAAAGCAGAATGCTAAAGTAATGCTTGAGTGCTCCAGTATTGCTATCTAACACATGCTTCATTTTCATAAGTATTTTTAGACTGTGTGTGTGTGGGGAGTTCAGAGTGGGTGGTTAGTGCATTAGATAATGTACTTCAAAATGCCCACTATGAACCATGGGGGGAAAACCAGCTTAGAAGTCACATGCTTCAGCTATAAAATTACAGTTTGCCTTCTTTTTTTAAAAAAATAACAACTTTAAAATTTGTTAGCCAGCATTCTAAGATGATAAGAATAGTTTTCCCTTCATAGTCCATTGCAGAGCGATGTACCTGTTGCTGGTAGAACTGATATCTCTCAGGGAAAATTCCCCCCTGCCAGCTAAACTCATGTTTCTCATCCTGAGGTCTTGAATTCTGCATTTGCTGGGGCTGTCCTCGTGGTCCCAAATGGTATCAATTCCCCAGAACCAGACAGATTTCCAGAGCTTGAAGTGGAAGAGAAAGATGTCTTTACATGCTTAAACCAATTATTTCTTTTTGGAAGGTGGATAGTATTTTGAGCTAATAACATAAGAGATCTTAATTCTTTTGAGCTTAAAGATTTTGTTTGCTTCATTGTCACTTCCAAATATTGCTGAGGTCATCTATTTAAAAGAAAAAAAAAAAGCCTTTGAAGGTAAATAGTTTGTTTTAACAGACACAGAAACCAAGCCTGAGAAAGAAGAAATGATTACTCAGAGTTGCTCGTACTTTGCCTACACACAATCCACATGCCTTTAACTGCAGCATTGGAAAAACAAATACCTGAAAAGGTGGAGTTGTCCTAATGCCAGCAAAATATGCTAACAAACAGGTGCGTTGTCTATCTAGTTTTGTTTTTTAGACCCACTAACAGTATTTGGGCCTTTTTAGAGATAATTGCATTTCAGCTGCCTTAACTAAGCCAAAGGTTCAGAGAGGTGCCACTCTAAAAATCTCGTTCTGAATTGTTTTATAGTAGTCCAAGGTCAGGCTTGGCTTTTCCAGTGCACCCATCCCTTGGTGAGGCAGACCTGCTTTCTCCCTTCAGTTTGAGGAAGGGAATATATTTAGAGAAAAGAGCCACATCCACCTTCTTTACATCCCATTACAGCTATCTGAAACCAGAGATTCTCAGATCTGAACAAGGGAGAGGGTGACCTCTTTCATGAATGGACCAAAATGGAATGTTTTCATTTCCAGTGGGCTTTAAGCCAAGTAAATATTAGTCAATCCAAACTAGTTTTGAAATTAAATTATTCTTATTTGTTGGAGCATTCCAGGGAATGGCTTTGATCTGTCTGTACTTTCACCAAAGGGATATTGGCAGGCTGGTCTCCCATTTCTAGCCATTTGGGATGAAAGAAGGGTTATAATAACCACCTTGTGTGGCAGTGATACTGAACAGATGACATCTTTTGGACAATATTAAATGAATAAAGGTAAACATACTTCAATTAAAAAGTTTTTGGAGGCTGAATGCAATAGGGCTGTTGGAAAGTCTTCTATGTGGGTTGGAGGAATTTGGCTGCATTTGTAACTGATTTTCTTTAACTCCAAAAATGTTGGAAAGAGAGAGGGTTGTTCTGTGCATTATTTCCTTTTCAAATAAATATGTTGTTTGAATATAACTTTTTTAAATCAACTTAAAATTGGCAGTGGACAACAAAATTGTTAATAACTGGGAAGTAGAGGAGTGTTGAAGGAGGACGGTCGTTCTTATTTAGTGCTTTGCTCTTTTATTTCTGGGATCTCAGATCACATCACGCACAGTGAGCTGTACCAGGCACAGTACAGCTAAGAGGTAGCTCAGATGACACTTGTAAGTAAACTGAAGTACGCAGCAACTAAGTGGCACATTATTGGTCTTGCTGAACATATTTGGAGACAACTTAAAATTTCAAGTAAACAGAAAAGAAGATGCTCAGTTATCATAATAAGGATATTGGGCATTCCTCTTCAGTCTTTTGCTGGAGGGTCCTCCGGAAGAGGAGGAGGAGGGAGCAGGGTGGTAGAGACCATCCCACCATAAAGTGCTACTTAGACACAGCTGAAGAGTCTTTTAAATTGATATCAGCTGATGATAATTTGTGCTCCCCTTAGACTTAAACAATAACTGAAATAAACTGAATTAGAATATAAAGAGTGGAATAATTTGGTTGGAAAGGACTGCTGGAGGCCATCTGGTCTGACCACCCTACAAAGCAGGGCCACCTTCAAAATTAGGTCAGGTATCTGTATAAGAAATTCAGCCATCTTTTTTTAAGTCTCAGCTTAGATGGATTTCAGGTTATGTGGAACTTATGGTGTTGAGGTTTCTTACATGTATTTGCAAGGTTTTTATCAATAACAAAATATACAAATTAGCTTTTGCAATAACGCTGCAAATTAAATTGCTTTTCCTTGAAAAGTGAGTAGTTCACATGGATAGATAGGTGTCTTCTCATGCGCACTCTGTGCGGGTTTGCTTTCCTTTCACAGGAATTGGACTAGCTGTACTTGATTTCTGAGTTAAATAAAAGAAAAATCTCCTTTAACAGATACCACTTTAAACAGTCAACCCTGTTGATGAGTGTCCTGAAATGTCACCTGCATTTTAAGTCTATTTAAGTGTTTTGTATGTTCATGCCTTAAGGGAGGAACAGTTTGAACAAAGGCAGATATAAAAACTGAAGCACGAAGGGATTGTAGGTTGAAACTTCAGCTTTTGTTTTTTTGAACATCCGCTCAAAACTGGATCCATTTGCTTGAAATGGAATATTTAGTTTTCAACTCAGCATGTGTGCTGGTCATGCTTGAATTTAAAGCTTGATTTATTTCTTTTTGCACCTGTTTTTGTTTCAACACTGACTATATATAATATATACTTTTGCTGCATGGTTCCTTTCCCCCCAGCTGGAAGTCTGGTCTGATATTATCACTTGAGACCTTCCTAAAATGTACGTTTGTAACTCTGCAACCTCTGGAAATGCAAACTAGACCCGCTGCTCCATTTATCTTTTTTGAATTCATGGTTTTCTTTCCTGTGTGTTGTAAAACTGACTCATATATTTGTTTTTAAGACCAGGGGCTGGTTGTGTACTGCACTGCAAAACCTTGTTTCTATCAAAACAAAGTGCAATCCTGCCCGTGGCAAGAGGTACCAGACAGGCCAGATCAGAGGGGGAGAACTGGACATGAACTTGGAGGAGGAAGCTGTGGTGGGGCGTAAAAGGAGCCTGAGATGAGAGAGAATGGGGAGATGTGAGACGGAGCGTGGGAAGCGATGCTAACGCAGCACAGGTGTATGGGAGAGCTTGGAAGTCTGGGATTTTTCTGCAATATATTTGACAAAGAGAAGGGATGAACTGAGTGATCTTAAGGAGACGGTTTTAAATGAAATGACATGCGTATTCTATTACATATGCAAATTAGAATTATATAATCTGCAATAATAATAATAATAATAATAATAATAATAATCTTTTCCAGATTTGCAGCCTTAACCATATGCTCAATGGGATGGTGGCAGAGAGCTGGCTAATGCAGCAGCAGTGTAAAACTGGGGCATCCAACTGGTTTTGATCTTGATAGAAAAGGGGCAGAAGGTCACATCACAGTCTGTTGTTCTCAGTGTTGTAGTTTATATAATTCTTTGGGCAGATAAATGATGTATGGTGAGATCAAATGAAAATGCTTCACTTAGTTCTGTAGTAACTGAAAGCCATCTTCCTTCCTTGCTTTCCCTTCCCCGTGGAAAACTAAAGTTGGTGGATATTTCTCCTGTTCTTGTCCATGCAGGTGTATGAATTTCAGGTGTACTTACTGTATCCTGTGCTGGGTTAACTATGATAACCATGCATGCCCTTTATGAACATAATTATTGCTGATAGCAAAGATGAGCAAAATGATAGAATATACTGATACTGAAACAAAGCCTCCCTAGAACTAAGTGGGAGTGTTCAGCCAACAGATCACGACAGATTTCTTTTCAGGGCTTGAAGAACTGCTGGTTTTGATAATGTACAGAGCTTTTCACCAAGGCATGAGCTTATAGATGAATGAGAAGAGCTACTGCTGCCTGTACAGCCACAGTTACTGTTTTTTGGTAGGGAAGGTGGAAAAAAATCTCAGTGGATATGAAACTTTTTTATCTTTGTGTGTTTATGGATTGCAGATGAGAGATGTGTTCAGTGATTAAGTTGGTTACACTGGAACTATCAGCACAGTGGCTAGCTTGGATGGGAGAAATGTGAAAGCTCAAGCAAGGTTTAGGGAATTTGTTAAAATTTATGAAGACAGAGGCAATTTTAGGCCGCTATTCCAATTCTGTTGTTTTAGCTATGCATATGTGGGGGGATACATACACATATGTGCGCACATGTGTATAAAAAAAACTGTGTGGGGTATATGCTCATGTTTGTCAGACTTGGCGTGATTTTACCATATTAAGTTGCTATTTTGAATATACCCTTGAGATTTCTATATATCTCTTCCTAGAGCTGCATTCAACATATTTTCTAGCTGGTTGGCTGGCTGTGATGCTTAGGCATGCTAAGGATGACTTGCATATCCGAAAATTGGATGGGCCCCGAGTCATGTGAAGGGAGTGTATAAACAGGGAGTAGGAGCCTTGTAGGTAGAAAAGTTTTATTTTATATGATGTGGGTCTTGCAAATGTAAACCTAACCTTTTTTCTTGTCCTTTTTCCTAGGGTGACTCTGTTATTACAGTGCAACTGACTGAGGAAGATAAAGTTGAAGATGATGTAGTTTTTTACTTGGTCTTCACTGGGTCAACTGTCCAACACTGCACAAGTACGAGGAAGATTAATCCTGGGAGTCTGGAGACAATTTCTCCCGGTAAACAATTGCCTTTCTTTGCATATCAGTATATCAGTCTGTGAAATTTGGTTAGCTCAAGTGGACTTAAACGTAATGCTGTTTTGTTGGTTGTGTTTTTCCTCATTTACACATTCAGAGAGAGTAGAACACATAGTTTGGATGACTGCTTATGTCTTTTAAAAATCTTTTGCTTGATTTCGCTAGAATTATATGACTCTGAGATTGCAATTATTTAACATGTAACTATGGGATTCTATTGTAGAAAATGCACAGTTATGTTTACATATAGTAAAAGGCTTTTAAACGCAAGCAAGATAATGGAAGACATGTTTGTCAGGTTAGAGATGCTGTTGTCCAAATGATGTACAGCCTGGTAAGTCCTAGCTACAATTAGGATCTGCTTACCTCGGTGAGGTTCATTGCTGTAGTCCTGGTGAAATACAACCCTTTTCCCCTAAATCCTGTCATGTAGATCAGAGCCAACACAGAGTTTTTGAAACACTTGCAGTGGCAGGCAATGTAGGTGCTTGGTGCCATCCCTCCAGCACAGCCAGTTCAGATGGGGTGGATTTTCATGTTAAAGCCCACCACTCTCTTTAAGCCTTCGTGCCATTAACAAAACAAAACAAATCGGTGCAGCATTTTCCTTCAGTGACTTCAGGACCGTGGGAATAAGCCTGTTCCAGGCTGCGGTCCTTACCATTAACCTTTCATTCTGACTTGTTGCTATGCAGCACGTTGATACTAGTGTGAGAAAAACGCCTGACATTTTCACTATGCACAGTATAGCTTAAGTGATCAAGTGTATTTCATGGGTTTGCCTTTTTATCTATCTTGTAAGTATTGTTTTATGAGAGATGCATATGAAGTAAAATTTGGGCTAAGGAGTTTCTCCTCCTGGGAATGAGTGGCTAAAAGTTGGCCACCCTATTTTTTCATTTCCTCCTCCTTTTGTGCTGTTCGAGTTGTTCAGTTGGCTTGGGAAGAGAAGTCTTTTTACAGTTACTGATGACTGGAGCCCTGTGCAATCAATTAGATTAGTGCTTATTTTCTCCCAGAGGAGGGAGAAGAAGGGGTGACTCGTTCCCTGCTTTTGTGTGGCAGGCGTGGGGCTCTGCCAGCGCTGCTTGCAATGACCTCACCACCCCCTCGGGACCGTGGCTGTGTCGCCAAGAAAGGAACTGAAAAGCTTCAGTGTTCCCCTTCAGCCCGTGCGGGAACCGGCATACTTGATGGGATTTCCGGGAGGGAGTGATGCTTTCCTATCACCGCTGGCCCTGACGTCTTTGGAGCAGCGGTGGACGGGGCTGGGGTGGTGGCTGCCAGACGGTACCCAGGGTGATGCTCTGGGCTCTGCCTGTCCTGCTGGCCCCAAATGTAACCGAATCACTGGGGAGGGCTCCCTGGGGTTCGTTTTGTCACTGTTAGTGGGAAATCTGACACCGTTTGTGATTCAAAGGGAAAGAAGGGAACTGTTCGCAATTGTTCCTTTAGTTATAATGGGCTTTTTTTTTTTTTTTTCTGACTCAGTAGAGTCCTGATCTTGCGCTGTAGTATGCTAGATAGGGGTAGCTGCTGTCCCAAAATACAGCTTGTATCAGGCAGAGATTTAGTGGACCTTTCAGAAAGGTAGTCCTGTTCCTGCCAGATAGCACTGTCTGGGGCTGCAGTGCAAGGCAAGAGGTGACATCTCACATGTAAAGCAACCATTTCGATAACACCCTCTTCTGTGCTCGTACCTCATTTTGGAAAAACTACCTGAGAAAAAAAGACTTAAGTGGTGAAGGGGTTACTGGGGAGAAGCAAAATGGGAAAAACCAATTTTTTTCATACCCTCCGCTGACACCGATGCATTTGTCCAGTGTTGCTTCAGCACCGACTACTCTGATTTCAATAAGAGCATGACTTATTTCAACCCAGCTTTTCCTCCTCCTCCTCCTCCTTCCTGAACTTGACAGTGAATCTGTAATCATGTGTTTACACTGTATATTAGGCCAGTTGCCTTGGCAATGGTTGCGGTGACTCAGAGCTGGCGTTATTTGACCTTGCTGCAGGATTAGCCATGAACAAGAGACAGTGTGTGGGAGACCAGCCCTTGTTTAAACATCCAAGCCCAGGCACTTAGCAAGTGCTCTGCAAGGAAACTCTCGCAAACAGCTTGTAACCAAAATCTCATCCTTCACTTCCAGCTTTGAGCATCTTTCTTTGTCCCTGCAATGCAAGATGTGTTGCACATCCCTGGGATGAAGGAAAGGCTGATTCACTCAAGAGCATACCGAGCCTCTCTGCCTTCCTGCCTTGCACCTCTTCTGCTTCTATTCTGGGCTTGGAGGCTCTTCCTTCATCCTCATCCTAAGTCCTTAGAGTTTCGTATGGTCCCTAGGAGCCTTCACATGAAGTCCATTGGGGCTGGGGTGAAAAGGGTAACCATAATTCTGTTAAAGCTAATGTAAAAGCAAAACCAGATTTTAAAATTTTTTTCTTGACTTTGTCAGTAGTTTTGATGATGTACGGAAGCGTAAAAAACAGAAAGAGAAATTATTTAATTACATTTGCTGCCAAAATTAAGTAGAATGTTTTAGCAAAGCTTTCAAAGGAAATCACATAAAAAAACCCCACCTCAACAACATAATGTGGTTTTAGATGAGAAATTAAAAGAAAATAGAATGGAAGTATAAATGTCAGAATACCTCCTAAATTCTCATTGTGTGTGAAAATTCTCTATATCCTGAAAGACTTTACCTAAATAAAAGCTTACAACTGTAGAGTCAAATGACTGCTGCTTTTTATATAATTACTAGAGCAATCTGCCTCTTTCTTAGGCTTTCTTTATCATCAGCCTTAAACACTGCAAATATATATAGTTAATAGTACAGTTCAAATGTAAGCTTTTATTTCTGTACATAATAAGACAAAGGACTCCTGATTGTAAATTTATGGGAGCAGCTTTTTTTACTTGAAGATGTGGCTAAATGTAGATTCACCAGTCACTCAAAGGACAAAATACTTACCTGTATTTCTGCACTCGCTCTGAAGGATGGGATGGGGTTGTTATCCTGCCCCACTATTGACTGTGTTAATTTAAGGGAAATAATTTCCCCTTGTAAGAAACAGATTCTCATCTGAGCTGATCTGTCATAACTTGAAGTATCAAAATAAGCTACTGGGATACAAGAATTAGGCAGTGGATGATGCTTTGTGTGCTTCCAGTAGCTCTTTTGCCAGCCTAAGGACAAACCAGGTTACATCGTCCAACTAAGCTTCTGAGGCAAAAGGTACCAAAAACTATTGCTTTACTGTCACTGTTACAGTGCTTCAATTTATAAATGATCTGGTTCAAAGTCTCTATAATTGAAGTTTTCCTCAGTACCAGCGGCACTCTAGTTCTGCAGAACAAGTTCAAATGCTGTCTCGTCAGATACCATGTTAAAGTCTGTCAGCATGGCAGAGAGAGATGTAATGGCACTGGATGTTGCTTGAGTTTGGATATCATTAGTTGAAAAAGCTTGGTTGCTGGAGTTTGGTTATTAAGAAAATACCAAAGGTCCAAGCAGAGAAGGATGCAGAGAGATGGTATCAGCTCTGCTCCTATGGCTAAACTATTGTTGCTGCTGAAATTGTACTGTTGGGGATGGATGTGTCCACTTAACATCATGGATGCTCGTCCTACTTAGTGTCGGTAATAAACTGAGCTTTTCAGCAAGTCCTTATTAGTGTAGTAACTGAGACTGTCATAATCTTTAATATATGTTTTTCTTCTCAACATCGCTGCAGGGTAAGGAGGGTAACTGAGACATTGAATGGCCAAGCAGATTGCATGTGGTAGTGTAGAGAAAGTCTGCATTAAAGCAGGGAAGTGAAACTTCATTGCAAGACAGCAGCCTCATTGCCCGCCTCTGCTGCTAGAGCAGCTTTTCCCCCCACTGGAAAAAAACCCCTAATAATAAAAAGCCTCAAATCATGATCCGGCAAACAAACTAACAAAAGAAGGAACAACCTCACCCCTGTCCACATGAGTCAGAAGCCTGCTGTGGGCAGTGGAGGCATCTCGGCGTCAGGAAGCTCTTGGGCAGATTTGGGAGAACATTCCTGCAGGAGAAAGCTCACAAAGTGAGCTGGTGTGCTGAGTATTTGTGCAGTGCATCTAGTGCAAGTTTGTGTGCCATCACAGTAACGGCTCTATTATTGGGCACAAATTTTGCTTTGCATTTAAAGATGGGTGTGTAGTATGTGGGAGATGCAGAAGAGCTCAGTGGAGGAAATTTGAAATGAAATTTCAGATAGGGAGACACAGTCCCATACTGTAAATCCAGAGCTGCAGCAGCTCCTAATCAAGCAAGTGAAGGGTAAGAAATACCCTGTCTATAAGCTAAGTCACTGAAACACTAAGTAAGGTAATTTTGTGAGATATAATTGCCTTTGTGTGTACTGTTGCAATGTGTTATATCACTCTGAGCCTTTGCTCTGTAATACCTAAATCATGTTTCTCTTGTTGGTTGATCTCAAAAGGTGCGGGATTCTTGTATGGGTTTCAAAGGGGAGGAGGAGCAAAATTAGAGGCAGAAAAAGGGCCTGAGAGACTGCCTGCCTGCTGGTAGCTGGTTGCCAGCAGTTTCTACAGGGCTGAAACACTCCCATTTACTCCAAATGCCTTGACTCACTGGGAGTTTTCTCTCTATGCTTAAGCTAACTAAGGTAGAGAGGCAGGTTCGATCTTTAACTTGTTCTTAATTCTGTAGTTCTCATGTTTTTGTTTTTTCTTTCTTTCTTACTTTCTTCCTGCTAGTTAAAAGGATAGACTAAAATTAATTTCAATTTGCTTGGAAATATCTTCACTTCAAACTTTTCTTTTACTGTGAAATCCTTTACATATGTTCATGCTTTATTGTCTTCTACCACAGACTGTTTTCCCCTAAGAAACAACTTTTCATAGAAAAAGCTGTATTTCATGAATTACAATCTTTGTACTGGTAGACGAAAAGGGTAAACAAGTTGCATAACAAATGACCACTTGGCAATACCAGTTGTGGATTTGAAAATACTCTTAATTATGAAACAAAAAAACCCCTAAAATAGAATGAAACAGTGTAGCCAAGATGACTTTTTGCAGTCCATCCTCTTTGGTGTACTTAATTGCTCTAGGCAGTGTAATTAAAAGGAAATGATGCCAGTTCTAGATGACATCAGTCACAGGAAAAAGTGATTGAATCTGTTTAAAAATTATTTAAGATGTAATGTGTGGGGTCTACACATCTATAGATTTTTAAGGCATCTGCAGTATAAAGGCCTTAAAAAGTCTTTCTACACTCTCCATATTAACAGCTGAGGGTTTAAAAGGAAAAACAAAGGCTCCTGTCTATTGCTGGTACTGTGCCTATGTATTTCATAAGGTTTCCTGTGTTGCAAGAGTGAACAGAATAACTGTGTAAATCACACAAACACGCTTCAAATATGGGCTCTGATTTTCAGAATCAGAATTTGGGATTTCTGAAGAAGAAAAGAAGCACTTTTCACATGGCTATAGGAGATCCCTTGGCTTCCCTGTCCACAAGCCACCATATGGCAACATCTCTTGGATGCAAATCCAAGATACTCCATGAGATTTGCTGCATTTGTTGTCTGGCTTTCCTGTCCTGCTTAAATCTCTTCATAAGACCTCTTTCAACCCAGCTCCACCATGGTAACTCAGAGGATGCAATTAGCACTGGAGTCCTTAGTCACCTACCAGGCAAACCCAAACATGTGCTTCCAGCAGGGCTTTAAATAGCTGCCCAGGCTGGGGGCCCATTGTTTGATAGCTCAAATGTGAATTCTGAAAATAGGAGGTTTGGACAGGATTTCCACTTTTAGAGGAGTAGGAAATGAAATCATGTTTTAGTAAAGCTCTGTTTAGGGGTATTTTGTCTCCATGTGCACCCTGTTTAACAAGAAAAAGTCTGAAGAGTTTTGCTGCTGCCTTTTTAACCACACCCCATATCAAAGTCACAGGTACCAATTAGATGGACAGGTCTAAGGCCGTACATTAACTTGTCTGCTAATGACTTAGAGCTCAGAAATCTCCACCTTTTCTCCTGCTCATTGTTTTGTATCGTTATCGTGTAGAGGAGGCAGTGCTATCATACTGATGTATCTTATCTCTTCAGGGATAAGTACAGAGAGACCAGAACCCCATGTTTTCATTTTTTGTTCTTGTGTCTTGCCCAAAGCAAGCTTCATTAAGTGGTCCAGTAAGGAATTCTTTAGTTCAAGAGTTCTTGTCTCATTTAAAGTAATTTTTAAAGTGTGGTTTTACGCGAAGATGAGGAATTTGCTTTATCACAACAGAAGCAGTCACTGCACCCATCTCTGCATAGACTGAAAGAGTTTTTTAATTTCTGTATTTTTCCTGCCATACATTGGCACTTCTCAAAACAGCTAGAAGTAGTGAATTATTTCCAAGCTAAATTTAAAGTAACTGAGTAGCAGAAGGAGAAATGGGGTAAAATGCAAGGCAGGAAGAATTCAGGGGTGGGTTATTTGACTTTTATCACAGTTAAGCCAGCATATAAATGACCTAATTTTGTACTGTGGCAGAAAAAAAAGTATGAAGAAGAGAAGCCTAGCCATAAACATGAAGTTATTCTGTGCAGTCTGAGACATCAGCAAGGTAGAAACACTGTCGTGTTTGTCAGAAGAGTTAAAATTCAAACTGGGATACTGCTGGATGATACCAGTGTGGTGATGTTCAGTATTTCATTATTTGCTTTTGACTGCTATTTTGGCCAAAGGGCCTGATTTCTGGAGAAGACTGAAGGCAATCAGGAGGGGTGCTGAGCAGCATTGCAGACCTGATCATGTAAAGCACAGAGATTTATCTTCCCTTCTGTGGGTACACTCATCTGTGTGATTTATTCAGATACATGTGTTTTGAGCCCAGCAAAATGCAAACCTTTACAAATAGGCTATAAATAGGCTTATCACTCTTCCTGACACGCCAAGGGTTTTATTTTGCCTTTTTAATGAGTTAGACATTTTTCTGTTCCATTTCTGGGGAATGTGTATGAGGGAGTTATAGTAGTCGATAGTTGAACACCCTGATGCTTGCAAAGTGCATGACTTGGTGCCTAACCCATATTAGGAGAAAGCCCTGCTGTCTGCCAGCCAGAGCAGAAAAGATGATCAAGAGCAATAGTGTCTGTTCTGACACCGCCCAGAGCTCTTTGTGATCTTGGGCAAGTTACTTAACTTCATAAAAACAGATTTGGGCTTGTTTTACAGATGATAACCACTTATCTTCTGAGAGTGCCAGAAAGCTTAGCTCACTTTTGCTAATGGTCTGGGAAAAAGGTCTGTTGAAGTTCAGATATTAGTCTAGGCGAAGCAAGCAATGGTCTTTGATGTTGAGAGAAGCGTTGCCCCACCGACAATTCCTTCAGAAGGTTCATGTATTGGCGACATGTTTGCTTACATCGTTTCTGTAGAGGTTTCAAAGCAGGGGGGCAGAGACCTCTTGAGCAATCTTTTTAGTATTGGCCATGCTTGTTACTTACTGGCTTCTCTTTTGTTTGAACTGTTTGCCAAAAGTCAGAACCTGTCCCAGGCTCTTACCCCCCGAGTCTGACATCTTCTCAGATGTAAGGAAGGAGAACATCAAAGCGTTGTGAGCGGTTGCCCTTTCGAAGAACATTCCCCAGGGTTTAGCAGGATGCCTGTTTGATCCTATTAGATGAAAATGGATCGTCAGCTCTGTCACCTCCCTTTCAAGGCTGTATTAGATATCTGGGGGAGTTTCAAGAGAACCATTGTTGGCTACAGATCAGGACGTGGCCTTTTTGTCACCTCCCCTTGCGTTGCATTGAGCAGTCCTGTAGCTTTGCTTAATTTTGGGGCTGGTGTTTAACATATGCTCCGTCCAAGGGAATTTGGTGTACATCCATGATGTACCGGTTTAAGAAGACGATGTGTCTTGACTGAGGTTTCTCTAGTTGTTGCCATTATGGAGGAGCTTTTGCTATCCCTCAGAGGAGTTGTTTGGCTTCATGACGAGGAAGTGACTGTCCTGAAGTATTTCTCTGTAACTGCTCATGGGCCGTGTTTGCCTTCTGCTTCAATCCTGAAAAGTCAACTGGCTTTCTGGCAGAGCAGCCATATTCTAGGTTATTTTGCAGATGGCATTCTTATGGGAATAGACAGAAAATAATATTAAAAAAAAAAAAAGATTTAACTTTTCTCATGCTATTAAGGAGTCTTTTATTATGAATTTTTTACCTTTGCATTCTAGTGAACTTCTACCACTTTGCATGAGGGAGAGCCAAGTTCGCAGCACTTGAGTCGGCTCCTGTAGGGTAGTACAGCGTTCTCAGCAGGCTGCATGCAACTTACTGCTTTTGTGGAGGTTTTAAACAAAATAAATTAGTCTTACCAGCTCCTAATTCTGATGTCCTTAAGAAGATAAGCAAAGCAAGAAAGCGGAGGGGTGTACACTTCTGAACTGCGTTAAAAGCGAGCTCCCCAAAAGTTGCACCATCTTCTCGCTTCTCCCTTGAATATTTGAGGCTCCTACTGTGAGGGCAGGTGGAGTTTCTGAATGGGTTTCATCCGGGCTGCTGAGATCCCTGCCACTGCCTGTCCTATTGACTGGTGATGTATTACAATGCATGTGCAATATTTCCAAGGACAGTAGAAGTAGGTCTTACCCTTATTCTTTTTTATAACATCAATACTGGTAAATTTATTCCTTCAGCTTTCACATCATCCTCTTGCTAATAGATACCTGGTGCTGGAAGGAAAGAAGCTTTCTCACCTTTCAGCTTCAGAGCCTCCCAGTTGTACCGAGCTGTTGCAGTGACATCTGTGTGTGTTTTCATCCTCCCCTTCTACACTTGGCTTTGATACCTTTCCAGCTGCATTTGCTCTGCTTAGGAAGCCATGCAGCCTCATCTCTGACAATTTTGGTGCTACCCACAGTGTCCTAATAGCAGTTTTGACCTTTCAATTAACTTCAGGATCGCCTCTTTCAGCAGACAAAACCTGTATAGATGCCAAAAGCCTCAGAACAGATTCAGAAGGTTGGCTGAAAGACCATGAAGATTAGGGACATATTTTTCCTTTTGTCAGGGAAATCAACAGCAAAGGGCCCCGACACAAGAAGGAAACTTTCCCACTGACCACAAATAGGGGCTTAAATTGAATTTTCAAGCCTTTAAAAATAAATCGTCATTTTGCATTTAATTAAGCAGGGTTTCATGAATGTAGTAGTATGCTGAGGTCATGGGCAAAAAGAAGCTTTTCCAGTAATTAGTGCAGGGTCCATGCTGTTCTGGCAAAAACAGCCATGACGTCAGTCCAAGACTGGAACAAGAAACTGTGCCGCACGGTGAACTTGAAACACAAACCTTATTATTGAAGGGGCATGTCTGACAATTACAAGTGCTGATTGTGTTGGACACATAGTATATTTTTCCTTTCAAAATTGCAAAAAAGGTGTTGTGGGTTTTGTTGTTTTTTTTTGTTTTTTTTGTTTGTTTTGTTTTTTTTTTAGTTTCTGAGTCAATGAAATTGCTGCCATGCCAGGGCATCCTTTCTCTTGCTTCCCTTGCCCTAAATAAATAAATAAATAAACCTAAAAGTTATCAAGCTTCCAACCTTTTTGTTTTGTAAATACAGAAAGTGGCCATTTCCATGTTTTTATTTAGCAGAAGCAGCTTAGTTTTAGTTTTAGTTTTGTTATGTGAACCCAAATCCAAAGGGCAGGTGCAGCAGTGAGCCTGAGATCCGAGAGCATGCACAGGGCATGCCTGGGCAGGTTGCATTCTCATAGCCATTGCTGCTTTTTAGGCCTTTGTTTTAGGTGAAATTGCGGTGTTTTATGTACAAGCCGAGTGTTGTGACAGCATTTGGAGTACGTAGTTTTGCAGCACTTGGATTCTGGTTTCTGGTGAGTTACTGGAGTCCTGTGGAGCTGTAAAAGAAAAGTTTGACTGTATAACCTGACTGTTTGGACTGCGATTTCCATTGGTATGTTAGCAAAATCTTCACTTGAATTACTTAACGCTCTGGAGTTTATTTGTCGCTGATCAAAAATAGTGTGGTCAGATAAGAGTGGCTTACATTTCTTGGTTTATATTGTGCCAAACAGAAGAGTTACACATCTTTTCCTTTTAAAGTCTGTAATAAATACTTACCCCGATGATACATATAAATTCCCAAGATAGTGCTTAATTTAGAGTTGCGACTCTCAATAACTTTCTCTTACCTGATTTAATGTTAAAGACTATGTGGTCAAATGAGTTGCTCAGTTGTGTTTCTTCAGTGCATGCAATTGTTCTTTTTTACCATGTCCCTTGGTTTTATTTTGCAGGCCATGACTGCTGTGAGACAGTGAAGGTGGCGCTTTGTGCCTCTAGAGAAGGTCATCCTGTTCTTGTTGTGGCAGAAGAGAGTTTCCAGTTTGTCCAGGATGAAGCCTATGATGCTGCCCAGTTTCTGGCCACCTGTGCTGGCAACCAGCAGGCACTAAATTTCACCCGGTTCTTGGACCGGTCAAGACCACCTGCTGCGGACGTGGACTTTTTGGATGAGAAAGTGGCTTTGGCATTTCGACACCTGAAACTGCCGGCAGAATGGAATGTGCTGGGAGCAGACCAGTCCCTGACCGGTGAGGACCTCTAGGGCACACGTGAGACTCATGGGTTGGGAGAGAGGTAAAAAGCCTGGAAGAAATGGTTCCCTGCTTTGGGAACCCTCCACACACCTTTCAAAAGGTGTGTTGGTCTCCATGCTCGGAGATGGGATGTGATGTGCACCAGCATGCTCCTACTACATCTACATCCTATGCTTTGCACTTCAGCCACCTTAAAATACATAAGGCACGGATGTTTTCTCTGTGTCTTCGCATATGAAATAGCACAATCTGTTGTAAATGATCAATATTTTAACATATACCCAGAAAGGGGTGTTTTTGTGTGTGTATGCAATGGTAAGTATATCAGCATCATGCTTCTGAGATTTCCTGAAAGAAGCCTGTGTCTAGAAAGTCTGATGCTCCTGGAAATATCCTTGTGCCACAAATTTGGCGCTTTTGGTAAATGTTGGTTTTATCACACAGGTGCAAAGCGACTGTAATGTGTAAAATAAATCTGATTTTTCTTGGAGAAGTTGGGGCTCTACCCCTGAGGATTTGTATCGCATCCGTGGTTGGACACTGGCTGAGCAAATGCAAGCGTTCCCCAAAATAAGCCTGGACAATTTTGCAAATAAAAGAAGGCGAAGGTGGGAAACCCTGACCCTTAACCACAGCAGCGAGGGCTACTGAGAGCTTATAAATAAACCCCAAGGCTGGCCCAAAGTCTCTGGCGACTGCTGAAGCATAAATGCCAAGGTTTTTGGGATGCTATGGCATGTCCATGTCCTTGGAGTTCTGCTTTTTTTTTTTTGTCACAGGGGAGTTTAAGGAAGCATGTTGAAGGACTGGGGGACTAGTTCCAGTGTGTACAAATCCTTGCTGTAAATTTTCAGAGTATTTTGGCAAAAAGTTTCACTTAACAAAAATGGCTGAGAGGCATCTGTTATCTTTTACAGGATGCAATAGTGTAAACACTTGGATAGGAATGGGATGTGGCTTGCTCGGAACAGCAGATCAGTTCTGCTTGCTGCAACAGGGTTTTCTGCAGGAGATTTTCCTGCTTTATTTTTCACTGACTTGCTGACTACTTTTGTAAATGTGAATACAGGGACAGGTAATTCAAGCAGTGTTAGCAGATTTTAAAAGACTTGAACACATTTAATGGTTTCTGGATAGAAATTGAGGTGCTGTCATATGTTTACAAGGAGATAAACACTTGGTATTTTTTTCCCCTGTGTGGAAGACACTGATGTTTGTTTCTGCATTAAAAAAAGTTGTGATAATGCAGACATTTCTGGTTTAAGTGATAAAAATATGTCAGAGTGATCTTAAGTCAACAAAAACTTTGATTGAAGCTCTGAATTGTTGCTGATTTTGCGGGAAGGCTGAGATCCAGTTTCTCTTTCTGACTTTGATTATTCTTTGGAAAAACAGCACTTGGGGAAATCAGGCCATAAGATTTATATTGATTTGCTCAGCATGTGCTTGTGTGCCTGAAAGTCATGATCATGTGGGGCTCTGAATGCTAATGGACCTGTAGAGCATCCATTGCATCTACAGTGTGAAAAGGGGGAGCTCTGTAGTGCTGAGCTCTGTAGTGCTGGGCATTTTGGCATCTTGTAGTGAGGTTTTTGCAGACAGAAGTGTAAGTGAGTAAACATAATGGCACTAAATGCAACTTTCATCCAAGAATATTGGTACTGTGAAATAAGTTCCCTTCTAGCGAGTCCTTTCATAAATAACTGGAAAAGGGCAGTTTATTGATGTCTTGGTCTGTCTTTCATCTTCTGATCAGCTTTTTTGCTAGAGGCAGATTTATCTGGTAATTTTTTGCATTGAGATAATTATACATGGGGAATTTGGGGGAATTTTTGTGATTGTGGCAGGAAAGATTTGCATGTGTAAGCATCCTTTTCGTCACAAAACTCTGTTTTGCTACAGTGAGATGGAAGAGATGTCCCTGACTTATGATGGAGCGCTAGATTAGAAAAACCTCTGGTAAAATCTAGCACCCCTGTACTGGTTCTTGTGGGTTAATTCGTGTGGGGGAGAGAGAAGAGCACAGCAAAGATTGAAACTGTGGAAGCATTTGAACAATTGGACATATTCTGGCCAGTGCCCCTCCAGTGGGACACCCCGTCCTGCGCTGCGTCACTACCTATGAACAGCTATTCCAATTCATATTTCACTTTTTGCTAAATGTCAGCACCAGATACTTCAAATAACCTTCTCAAAGTAGAAAATGCTGTAGAAATGAGAACAAAAGAAAATGTCAGATCCCTTCTTGAAAGATTCTTAGTGCTGCCTCTAAGCTGGCATGTCTCTATGGGCTCTTGTGGGTTTGAAACAAAACGCTGCTGTTTAGCAAAACCTCTGAAGGCAGGAGTGAGGCAGGAGCCTCAGCCAGCTCCCTGAGTGCTGCAGCTTGATGGGGAACTGCTGTTCAGAGATGGCCGTTGCTGTCAAGCATGTTTAAAAGTTGATTTTTCTAAGGACTGAAGTAGAAGTCTAGCTTTTACAAAAGGTAATGGCCTTTCTGCAGGCAGAAGCTAAGTAGAAGATCCACCATCAAGCACAACTCTGTGGTGATTTTTGAGGAGGGGGTGGCTCTATGTGGAGGCTTCTCCTTGCTTTTGCCTGCACCCAACCCTGACCAGTCTTTGAGCAGAGGGCAGGGAGTTCATTGCTGTTGCACACCCCAGAGGGCAGAGAAGCTGCTAAAAGTAACACCCAGCTCCATCTGCTGAGGCTGTTTAACTAATCTTTTGTGTCAATAGGTTTGTGCAGTGTGAAGTGCACAGTTAAGGTCCCCACACTGAGGAGAAGGAGGGACGTAACACCCCATGTGCTCCTGGGTACCAGCAGACTGGTGGCTGCATCATTAAAATAATCTTCAGTGGTTTGCGTTCATCCATTATTATTCCTTATGTTATTACAGCAGCATCCCTCCCTCTTTTCTAACACATTAGTAGGTTTGACCTTTTAGTATGGAAACGTGCAGGATTACTGTTGACAAAGCTATGTGAGAATCATCTACTTGCTTATGTTTTGGTTACCAAACCAAGGTCTTCATTCTTTAAGAGTTTGCCATTGCTCAGGATTACAGGTATGGTACGGTCATATAGCCAAATTGTTAAGAGCACATCCTTTCAGCTGCATGTTAGAAATACCTCCAAGATTATTTAAAACTGCTGGAAGACATTTGCAAACATTCCAGTGCCCCTTTTTTGTTATATTTATGTGTATGTAACCTACTTAAACTAGCTGTTGCCATTCGACATAGAAGTTTGTTCAGCTTCAGTAATCCTGGTCATCTTTCACAGTAGGTAGTCTTTACATTTATTCCTTTGTTACCTCTTTAGACACCATTTTCATTCAAACAAATTGAAAATAAAATGAACATTTCTTCCTGTATTGTCATCAGTGCATTTTCAAAACCCCACTATGTTCATTTGCAGTATTCTCATTCTTGTTTTTTTATTGGTCTAGAGCAGCAAAAGGTTTTATTGCTTAAAAAGAAACTGTCCAAAGATTAAATGCATTGAGCGGCATTGGTTATTCTAATTCCCACAGTAATATTATTTTAATGATTTGGTTAACTTACTCAAAACCAAATATTTATTAATTTATATTACTCTGGTACAATGTGAAAGACTAAAGTTGTTTGTGATAGTAAGTTCTTAGTTCTTCACCCAAAATCCACTGAAAAAGAAGTGGATTTGTTTGGACCTCAGCAAGCTTTAAATGAACCCTTTATGCCAAATTTAACACCACACTATGTTTTTGTAGGATTGGGGCTTTGATGATGAGCTTTTTGTTCAGCAGCCAGCAGTGTGGAGCATGGTGCCCAGCCTAGTCTTACCACTGACAGTAACACTCATGCAATGGAGAGCAGTGGCTGGATGTTATGAATACCTGATGGGAAAAGCAAGTTCGGAAAACAGAGTCCTCTCTCTCAAACGATTTATCAGTGGTCTCATCTTACAGCTTTTCCTGCCTGCTTTTGTGTGGCAAGGTGATACTCTTGCACAAATTTCTTATTTCTAATTCTTTGCCTCTCTGATTTGATCCTGATTTGACTTTAATAGGTATCTAGGAAACAATTTCTTTATGGAATATTTTCCCCCTTAATATATGTGTGTGTGTGTATATATATATATATAAAAAAGCTATTCTTTCAAGCTTTTCCTCATAAGAGCTACTCTCAAAAGGTATACTTAGGCTTCAGGGTGTTGTGATCAACATTATATTCCTGTGGAGAAGTAGCACAGTCAACCAACACCTGTGGAGCTGACTGGAAATCAGAGAAGGGACCTGTGGTGTTCTGGTTCTTTTTCCAGTAACGGTGGCCATGTTTTTGCTGTGTGGTTTATTCTTACGATGTTGTGCATCAGACTTCTAAGTTGCCTTCCTGCTCTTCATCTCTTATTTTTCTCATTCTCCCTGAACCCACCTGCTGCGTAGGACACTTGAGGTGCAGCCTCCTGCTTGCTATTTGTAGAAGACCTCAGAGAACAAGTCTTAGCTTTTAATCCTTAGCTTAGAAAAAAGGACCTCAGAAAGACTTGCATTAAGTATCTATTTACCCACAGTTATAAAATATTTTACAGAGGTCCCAGGTAATGAGACTTTGGGAGAGTAAAATATCTTCCAGATCCCACTTGGTGCCGTGCTAGCAGAACTGGGGATGGGAGCACCTAAGTTTCCTAACTTTGGAGGTCTTTGGGCTCCATCCTTTCTTGCTGAGGCAGGCAGAAGATACTCAACCATTTGGTTAAATGAACTGAATAGCAAAACCAAAAGCCCAGCACGTGTCAAGGCTGAAGGGGACGGAGGAAGCAGTGCCATGCATGGTGCCATGGTTCTGCTCAGCTGGTGCAGCAGTGTGTCCTTGTGTTGCAGGGGCAGAGCAGAGTGCATGTGTGTGTAGGGAAAGGATTTACATTGCAGGTAAAGAGTGTGTCTGAACCCCCTTGGGCAAGTAAGTGTGTCCTGACTTCCTCCCTGCACGGCTGCCATCCTCATCTGTTCTGTCCTGGGGCAGTTGTGTGCTGAGGACTGTGCTCTTCTCCCACCCATACACTGTCCCTCTGCGGTAGGTGATTCCTGGGCCTTGCTCTTAATTATCTGTCTATCTGTATGAACTCAAATGGCATCCACAATTTCAGAATATCCGTAATTAAGGATTACTCTTGTTACCATGGTATTCCAAACACAGCATTACTTTCAGGTGCCATATAATCATGTCCATCTTAATTATTACAAGTGCAGTGTAACTCTGTAAAGAACATAGTTGTTACTGCTGTGAAAAGTAGGGTTATTTACTGTTCTCAGTGGCATTTAAAGGCGGCTGTTTAAATGGAACAGATTGTTACACTTTATATCTAGAAATCAAAACTTAATATTTATTCTGAGGATACATGCAATGTAAATACAGGACTGTGATTTTCTATTTTAAATGGCTGAAGAGAAAATAAGCTAACTAGAAAACCAGAACAGAATATTTGGAGGTATGAGTAATGGTTATGGCTTGTTTGTGTTGCAGAAAAAAAGCAGAAAAAAAATTAGGGAGGATCTAAGGCTCAGGTATGAAAAGCTTAGAGAGCTTAATCCTTAGTTAAGGATCGGTAGAAAACAGATCACTTTCAAAATCTCTTTTAAGTAATATTCTGACAAAACCTTTGAGGAAACAGCCTTTTCATTTTGCTCATTACGAGTAAGTGGTGAAACCCAGACCTATGGTTACAATTTCAGTGGTGTGAGCTTTCTGAGGTGGTGGTTTCAGGAGCTGCTTCAACATTGGCAGAGGGTTGTGGTGATCAGCTATGGTATGGAGCCATTCCCATGGGAGGGTAAGGAGAAGCAGTCGCTTTGGTGAGCTGTGAGATAGTCAGCCACAATTACGGGCATATAACCAGTAGACCACCTCATTACATAAAACACTTAACAGCTCCTTAACTTTAGGAACACAGTTACTGACCTCTTGAATATGTACAGCTTCCCAGAAATGCTGCAGAATAAACATCCATGTGCAGTAAGTATTGCTTGAGAAATGAAACCCCATGAGCTCACCAGGTAGGAGGTGGACTGAGAGGGAAATGCTTTGCCCTGGTTTGAAATAGTCTGAATGGATTTGGGTTACGAGTTTAATAACTTTGCGTACAAAACCAGTAGGGTTGCAGTGTACAGCGCAACGCAAGTGTCACCATGATTAGAGATCGTTAATTTGTTTGTTTGGTTTTTTTACAGAAATGGAGAAAGTCTGAAGAGAGAAATTAACCAAAAAACCACCTTATTTTAAAGAAAAAAGCAAAAAGCCTAAAAAACCCCTTTAAAAAGCTTTCAGAAATAGTTAGAAGGAAATTTGATTATTAGGAGCTAATATTTTTTGCATGGGAGGATGTTAAAGATATGCAGCTGATGATGTTTTTCAGACATAAAGCTTTTATCTGTTCATCTGCTGCACTCTATAGTTTCTCATCGAACCCTTTCAGTGTAATAGTTACAGGTACTTTTTTCATAGGGTTTCATATCCTTTCCCAATCTGCTGCTTACCTTCCACGCTGCCCTCTGATAAAGGACTTCATGGTATACATTGGCATGATCTTTTCTGTGTCAACACTGCAAAGCGATCTGTTCAGCTTTAGTCCTTGATAAGATGTAAAAAAATCTTTTCCATACCTAAATTTAATGCCCTCTGCAGTGGAAAATGGGAAGCAGAACATAATTCTGGTTCAGACTGTGTCTGAAATGTGCTGCTCAGTACTGAGATGTACCGCTCGGTTTGTGGCTGAGAAATCATTGGCATGAGAAAGTTTCTGTTCCCTTTGATATTAGTGGGAATAGGGACATGAAGATCCTTTGGTGTCCTTTGAAAAATTTCTTGTTTGCAAGATTAATAAAGAATTACCTACACATCTTTTTATTAACTGAACTCGTAACTCCAAACACAGTGTCTGCCTTGACATTTCTTCAGTACTGTTGTCTGCTGGAGCCTTCCTCTAGGACCTCAGCATTAAGTGATAGCTTGTTGCTGGGTTTTGCCCCCCATGTTTCTTGAGGGTTGATCTGAGCAGTGAGAACATTTCCACCAGAAGCAAGGAGAACAAGATTTTGAGGCCAGATTTAATGCTAGATTTCAAAGTTGCCGAGTATGTGTGAATTTGGGTGAGAATGAAGCCAAGGTTACTGTCACAGGAAGACTAGTGAGAGATGCTTCAAGCTATTCCAGTCCATGGTTGTCTCTTCCCTGATGAAATGTCTCAGGGCATGGAGGATAAACTGAGCAGTTAGGTGTGGGTTACTCTATATAAAGAGTGATTTTTAAAAAGGAACAGTATTTTTTTTCCTGTTACTTAATCAGAACTAAAAAGAAAGTTTTCACTTAGAGAACAGTTTGTGTGTTCTTGGATGTGTCATACCCAAAATTTTCTTTTCTTCAATGCTTATTTGTTTTGTGCTAATAACACCTTAAACGTTAATCCTTTACTGTTAGCAATGTATATTTGACAGTCTTCTATGGAAGTTTTGTCCTTAGTTACCCAGATAAACTGTCTGTTCGTGTGTCACAGCTGCAAAAAAATACATAAAAATAATATATCTAAAGTCTTATGTTTTGCCAGCTGGATTAGAGTGCCCTGCCATAATGGAACAATAATCATATGTTTCAACTCTTGCCTATTACTAGGAAACGAGAAAGGAACAAAACAACCTTGGCCTTTCCAGTATCATGTGTCTTGTATTTCCACAGTCTCCTAATTACAAGAAGCTTTTTGTTGATGTTCAAAGGACAGACGTTTTAAGATGCGGAGCTCATGCTTGATATGGGGTAGGAGAAAGAGCTCTGGCTATTCGATGTTAAAGCTTTTTTTATTCTTCCATGCCTGGGATGGACATTTCGCACCATGACAATATCTTGAAATCGTTGACTGAATTTTCAATATTTTGTGCTACAAGCTTCATCCCTTCAGAGGTAGGAAAGCTGAAGGGATCCGTCTGTCTTCTTCCCCTCTCCATCCAGCAACACTCCTGTACTTGATGCAGACCAGTTCTCATCTTATTCTGAGCAACATCATACACCAACAGATGTATTTTTCATTATATATTAGTAGTTAATCCAGCCCACAGATGGCACACATCTTTTAAGTGTAGCCATGCAAGTTTTGCACACTCCAAAACCTTCTAAAGCCATTGCCTGGGGCCCCTACAGTTGTTGTATGTACAGTACTTTGTCTCTTTGCTGCCATCGTCTGTGCCCATCTGTTAGGATGGCCTCATGCCAGTTTATATGTTAGGCAGAGCCTTCCAAATGGGCCTGGATAGTGAGTTTGTATGTTTAATATGCTCCGGATGGCAGCATGCCATGTCTTCTTGTACAGATCTTCTGTGCACGTCGTCATTGCTCAAAGGCATTGGGGCAGGGCCACATTCAGTTCAGTTGCATTTGTAGACACCTCCATCCAAATGCTGGAACTACTGTGTCTACTAAATTGATTATAAAGAAGATTGTTTTAAAAGAATGGGAAAAAGGTGGGATTTTCAGATGATGCAGTCATATGAGCAGATTACATCAGATGGGCATTTGGGACAACTGGGAGGGGGCATTTGTGGTGAACGGAGTTAAATCCAGTTGGCGGTGGGTCACAAGTGGTGTTCCCCAGGGCTCAGTTTTGGGGCCAGTTCTGTTTAATATCTTTATCAATGATCTGGACGAGGGGATCGCGTGCATCCTCAGTACGTTTGCAGATGACACCAAGTTGGGAGGGAGGTTGATCTGCTCGAGGGTAGGGAGGCTCTACAGAGGGATCTGGACAGGCTGGATCGATGGGCTAAGGCCAACTGTGTGAGTTTCAACAAGGCTGAGTGCCGGGTCCTGCACTTCGGTCACAGCAACCCCATGCAGCGCTACAGGCTTGGGGAAGAGTGGCTGGAAAGCTGCCCGGCAGAGAAAGACCTGGGCGTGCTGGTTGACAGCCGGCTGAATATGAGCCAGCAGTGTGCCCAGGTGGCCAAGAAGGCCAACGGCATCCTGGCCTGTATCAGAAACAGTGTGGCCAGCAGGAACAGGGAGGTGGTTGTTCCCCTGTACTGGGCACTGGTGAGGCCGCACCTTGAGTACTGTGTTCAGTTTTGGGCCCCTCACTGAGGTGCTGGAGCGTGTCCAGAGAAGGGCAACCGAGTTGGTGAGGGGCCTGGAGCACAAGTCTTATGAGGAGCGGCTGAGGGATCTGGGGTTGTTTAGTCTGGAGAAGAGGAGGCTGAGGGGAGACCTTATCGCTCTCTACAACTACCTGAAGGGGGGTTGTAGTGAGGTGGGTGTTGGTCTCTTCTGTCAGGTGTCTGGAGATAGGACAAGAGGAAATGGCCTCAGGTTGAGGCAAGGGAGGTTTAAATTAGTTATTAGAAAAAATTTCTTTACTGAGAGGGTTGTCAAACATTGGAACAGGCTGCCCAGGGAAGTGGTGGAGTCACCATCCCTGGAGGTGTTCAAAAAACACGTAGGCATGGCACTTCAGGACTTGGTTTAGTGGGCATGGTGGTGTTGGGTTGGCGGTTGGACTTGACGATCTTGGAGGTCTTTTCCAAACTTAATGATTCTGTGATTCTATTTCTGTTTCATCTATGGAAATAAGAGACAGGGGCACCCAGTTGCATCAGGGACAGGATGAATATTTGCCTGCATCTTGCAGAACTTGCAGTTGGTATGTGTGTTTATTGGTGAACCATGATGAATAAAAGATGCTTCTACCTAACTGTAAGGCTCTCAGCTGAAGGAGGAGGAAGCATTTTGGTCCAGGGACTCATGCTTATGCTTTGCAGGTCTACGCTGCTCAGTTTTAGTGCAAGGCTTTCCATTCTAGTTAGAAAGATGATTTTTCCTTTCAACAAAGAAGCTAGCACAGCAGATCCCATGCTAGAACACGTGCGGTCAGACAAGTGCAACTCATTCTTTATTTGGATGGCAGTCGTTTGCTCTAACAGAAGTGCTTTTGTGCTTCCTACATCTCAGTAGGAAGAGTTGTACCACTTTAATTACACCAGCTGACTCTGCCAGTGTACAGGTAATGTAGGAGCTTCGTGCAAGTACAAGTTCATTGAGTGAAACCTTGGGCATCTGCTTTCACTGTGTGTAAGTCCTACCTGTATCCACACTTTCTCATTTTGCAACCTCATCAGTAGCCTTTCCCTTATGTCTGTCTATATGCTGTGTTATTTTTCATTTTTGTTTAAATCCAAGGCTGACAATCATTGATTAACTACCTTGTTTTGTTGTTTATTTCTAAATCATTATACTCTATAGCATTTAATACCAAAATCCGTGTCGTTACTCTCCCACAGGCTGAGAATTTGTCTCTGAGTGAGCTCAGCTAGTCCCTTTTTCTCTGATCAGCTGGAACCTCCATTCAGACACACTCATGTATTCAGGACAGCATGGTTTTGCTTTACTGTAATCAAGAGGAGGTTAGGGGGAAGAATTGGTTTGTAGCCCAGAGACCTAATTTGGAGTCATTTCGAAGAAAGACAGTGCCAGAAAGCTTTTGGTTCTTGAATACAGATCAGTTCTTCAGGAGTTGATCCAAAGAGTTGGGAAAAATCGTATGTCAGGCAGGGGAGAACTGCCCATTTTTGCTTTGCTTTTCACTGAATGTCTTAACGATGTCCCTTAAGAAAGCAAGTAAGCAAGAAAAACAACAGCACTTTGAAGAATTGATTTCTCTTGGGGCATACTTCTTGAGGAAAAAATACTTAATTAAATCCTAAAGCCGTCATGTACTTGGATTCTTAAACCTGCTGTATAGGTTTGGCTGGCAACCAAATTAATAACCCAATAAATCATTGCTATGATATTAAAGGTATTATACCAAGTGTGCTTATTGGCATGGTTTACTGAGACCTGGTTGGTGCTTTGTTGTTGTTGTTGCTGCCAGTCAATACTGAAATCCTTTGTTAATTAAAAGAACAAATCTATATTTTTTGCAGGTTTTTTTAACCCAAATGCTTTGCCTTTCATACAGAAGTAACAGGCTTTGATCTGCAAATACTGTATTTCAGCAGTGCATCTGGAGCTCATTTTTGGTTGAAGCTTTTCAGAGTATCGTTCTAGGGCTGCAGCTTTTAGAGTAAGGGGATATTTTTCTGAGATGAAAGCTTAGGCTCAAGAGTGACTTTTACCAAATTAGAAGGTCACGGTTATTAAACATAAAAAGCAGCAGTAGAGATTGCTAGTTTATAAATGCTGCTACTGAGAATGACAGAGCTACTGTATAAAGTTGAGAAAAGCTGGTCTGAGGCATAATCAATCCAGGAAAGCAAAATCTTCATTTTTTCTCTACACGAGACGTTAAACTGTTCTCTTCTACAACTGCTTTAGATTGGTGCTTCAAATGTAATTGATTTTTTTCGTGCCTTGGGACAAATCAACGTCCCATTAAATAACGAAACTTGTCCGTTCGTGAAACCTGGTCCTGGGTATGTGAGGAGAAGGCTTGGACATCTAGAAGAACCCACCTGACCGTGCCGGGTTCTGTTTGGAAGCGCTGCAACTTGGTGGTTGCTGTAGCTGCTTATGAAATGGTGTTTTTGTCACATTGACTTTTGTGGTCAGTCTCACCCTGAGAGGTCCTGAGCACTTCCAGTCCCACTGTAGTGTGTCCCTCGCTTTAAAGTACTGGTCTCTCCTGGATATTGGCAGCCAGCGTGTTTTTCCAGGTGCTGCAGGTTCCTCGGCTTTCGGGCTGTCAGCTCCATGCTAGCCATTGTGTGTCGTGTGGCTGGGAGGTGGGGATATGGCATTCACCTAACCCGTAGCCTACAAATTCCCATTTCTTTTTTTTTTTTTTTTTATTTTTTTCTTTTTTCTTCTTTCTTCCCAGAGAACATCCCTCGGGAAACTCTGATGCATTTTGCGGTGAGGCTGGGTCTGCTGCGGCTGACGTGGTTTCTGCTCCAGCAGCCAGGTGGAAGAGGAGCTCTCAGCATCCACAACAACGAAGGGGCAACGCCTGTAAGCTTGGCCTTGGAGAGGGGCTACCAGAAGCTGCACCAGCTTTTGACAGAGTAAGGATGACTTGATGGTTCCTCTGCTGGTTTTCCATTCTGTATCATGCTTGCCTTTGCTGTACGTTATTACTGAATAGTGATAGAGTTATACTCTACCCTTAAAGGCAATTTTTATAAAATTTTGTTTTTACCTTTCTTGGTAGCAACAATGGGAGCAGGTCCTTAGGGTTTAGGGGAAACACAGTAATATTGTTATGTTCTCCTTTTCTGTTGCACAGTGTTCTGCTTCCAGGTGTCTCTTAAAGTCCACAGTGAGTCTCCGTACTGTTGACTAAGACAAACAGCACGCAAACTCAAGTGAAAAAGCTTTTCTTTGAACAAGCACAGCTGCCCCAAAGAGGGGAGCTAACAGGCTTCCTGGTGGTGGTTGTTGATTGTTGTGTTCTTACTTTGTAGATTTGGAGTTTTTTGGTTAAACGAAATAATGATAATTGTATTGAAATAAGGTGGCATCTTGTAGAGAATAGGTATCTTACCAGTATAGGTAAAAGAATGTAGGTAAGAATTAATGCAAGTAGTTAACAGCAGAAACAGTTCTCTTTTGAGTCGTCTTAAGAAGCAGCCAGATCTTACAAACTCCTAGCAAGTAACTAGTGGCATGAGCATTTACTGCAGTGTTTTACAAGGAATCCTTCAGAAGATAAGTTATTTTTGAATAGCAAATGTTTGGAGATCTAGCTTTAAAAGCTGAGGCTAATAAAGACAAAAAGCTTAACTAAGTCCCCAGGGGGCTATTTGTAAAGGAAAAGACTTGGTCTGCATGTGTGTTATTCTGATGCCTGGTTCTCTTAAGCTTTGTTATTAACTTTGTTTTTCTGAATTGAATTTTCAGATACTTGGGGTTTATGTTGAGTGACCCAATGTCATGTTTAGGAGTCTGCTTTCGTCCACATTATCACGCAACATTTCTCTGTTACGAATTGTAAATTATTCTGCTTTCTGTAGTTGTTGGGCGGAGTGTTAGAGGGCAAAAGATATGATCTATTTTGTTGGAGTGATTGCATTTAAGTTTCATCTCTAACAATTCAGCTAAACACATGCAAAGTGAGGATGAAGGAGAAGGTGCAGGGTGGGACAGGAGCTATACTCTAACCTTTTCTTCTGCCCCCTTTGCTGGGATTAATACAGAGATGATGACAGTGTTACTTTTTTCTCCATCGAGTTCAACAGTCATACTGTGAAAACATACAACTCTCTTGCAGGCTATCTTGTAAAACTGGAATGTGCAAATTCATCCTATAACTGCAGCAAAGTTCTCCAAAGTGAGACTAACCATGTTAACACACTTTACATACTGTCAAGAAGCTTAAGTTGGCCAAAACTATTACAGAAAGCTTAAGTTGGCCAAAACTTGATTATAGAGCTTACAGCAAATATTGCAATCTGAATATGAGTAGAGCTGGTAATTTAAAAAGAAATGGGAAGTAAACAAAACTATTACAACAGCTATTCATGTATTTGGTGGAGTATTTCACAACCGGTTCCAATACTGGAATATCAGTTCTCACTCAGTGGAAAGAAAAAAGAAGAGTACTTGGATTACAGGCATTGCCCTGTGCCATTCCCTTTAACGGATGCTGCTGGTGTAATCCAAGGGATTTCTCTGATGACCTTTGCAGTTCATCTGTGAAAATAAGATACTAGCAACTTCAGTAATGTTACCGTCAAGATCCTAGCTCCTCTTCTTCTTAGTATATCCTTAAGCTGTTCATTATGGTAAGTTCCTCTTGGACTGCTGGGTGGAAATAAAATGTATAAACATCTGCAGCCATGCCACATATCCTGTGACTCTGAAAACCCTGCTATCTCCATGAAGCCCTGCAAACAGAAATCTGTGGATGCTGGAAGTCGTGGCCCCCTTTCTCAATGGGCGGGATGGTGGTGGAGCACTGTGCTATGAGCTCGGGGCTGCCAGAGCAGTGGGAGCACGGTGTGACATGGGGACCGCCACAGCTCTTCCCCACGGGAGGGTGGCAGCTGCAAAACAGTCACATCCTGATTCCCCAGCAGAGATTTTTATTGTGCTTAGTGTTTTTTGCAATGAGATGGGATTGAGGCTTGGAAATCCCTATTGAGAGGAGAAATATTGAGTTTCAAAATATAGAAAATATATAGAAAAGCAAATTCCATTAAGAGAGTATATGTCATTTATGTGCTGTCAAAACACAATGGATACTGTACAATCTCTTTTCTGCTCTTTGCTTATGTGCACACTGTATAATCCATGCACGCAAATTTGGCACGCAACTTGTACCACTCAGCAAAATACAGAGCAGCAACGCATGTTAGCAAGAGCCCATACAAAGGAGTCATTATTTTTACAAGTAATTAAACTGCACTTTGCCAAATAAATGAATGCAGTGTGTTTTGTGATGCATTATCCTTAGGGGGGATTTTATTGTTCACTTGCTTGCTAATTTGCAGGACCCTGCATTTTACAATGATTCTCCCAGCCAGCATTGGGAAAGGGTGAAATTTTGCTGTAATTAGGATGTAATCATTAAAAAGCAGACACAAAACCTTCTCCGTTGTTGCAGTTTTGCTGGGCTTTGGCTGCAAAGCAGCTTGATTCAGCTGCAGTGTAAATATTTTTCTCAAAAACTAGTTACACTGGTGACATTTTGAATTTCTGTTTATCAGATGAGCTTTCCCTTTTCAGCTGTTGCAGTTCTTCATGTAAAAAAATGAAAGACACTTCCAATTTAAGTTTTGCAACCCTTGAAGTATTCCTTTCTGTAGTGTCGAGCTTGTGCACTGGCTCTTGCATCCTCTGGCAGGCAAGGTGCATGTGCTGCTGCTTTCAAGACCAAACTGAGGAGCTGTGATAGAGCACGCTTAGGTCGTTGAAGATGGAGAGCAGGATGCCAACAGCAGTATTTATTCATCGATTGTATATCATTCCTGAGGGTGCTTGTTTTATCTTCAAGATTAAAACTGCACAGTAAACGTTGTCCTGTGGTGCAAATGGCATAGGACAATGCATAAGGGCAGGAGTTTTTTTGGCGGGGGGTGGGGGGGATAAAAAAAAAGGATTTTATCTAGGAACATTCTTGTTTGCTTGCTACCAGCTTGGTTCACTGCTGGTTTGTTGTTTTTTTTTTTTTTAATACAAATTTTAAATACAATTTAAATAAATTATCTTTACTTGCATGAAAAAGCTTTGGAAACTAGGCAGGGTGCATAGCCCTCTCTGAGTTTCAACAAGTTCTGAGTCTGGTAGGAGCGAATTCCAAAGCAAAGGGTCCCTTTGTTGAAGTCTGTTACTTCCCTGTGTTTAAATTGGGCAATGCTGGCTGCAGGGCGTTGGCAGAGCTCTGCTGCTCTGCTCTTTAGAGAAGGGCTGGCTCTGAAGAGGCAGCACAGTTTATTGAACAGAGGGGTGGTATGGTCCATGTGAGTAACTTGGCCTCTGCAATAGGACAGCTGCAGTCTGCAGTAGTTGATGTTTTCAAATGCAGTTCGGTGTAGTAACATAATCTGCCTGCCAGCTCCATGTTCTTCAGTGCTCTGTAAGTCAGGCAAGGAAAATGGCTCCAAGAAATAGCGATCATGCAGAAGTTCAGAGAAGTCGGAAGTGCCATTATGTAAAACGTACAAACACTGATTTTATTTCTGATTTCATTTCTGCAGAACAGAGTTCTGTCTAGTAACCCCAAAGTATTATTTTTTTCCATGAAGCCAAATGCTTGTCATCCCTTCACAGCTGAGAGCAATTTATGACCCCTGAAAAAGGGGAGTAAGAGAAAAGTAAAGCCCATAAGAAAAACTGCATTTTTCCAATCCCTGCAAAGGAGAAGTTTCAGCATTGTAACAGTCTCCGAGTTCTTTAATATTAGTTTTGCTTTTGCTGGTTTCTCTGCTTGCTTATTGCTACAAAGCACTTCTGCACAGCTCTGGGATTGCTCTTGCTTCATTCACATCTCCTGGTAACAACCAGGTGGCTCAGTATGTGAAACTGTAAGTCAGTACAAATGTGTATTTCAAAATTAAACTGATTTAATTAACACATGTGAGGAATAACTCACTGGTAGCAGAAGGGTTTTATGAACATTTTGCGATTCAAGATTATCACTTGCTATTGTTCTGATTTTATGTAAGTAATTGGTGAAGTCTGTGCTGTAATCTCCGTAGTGCCTTTCAGATGAGGAAGCTTTTTCAGTAACTTTACTTTTATAATTGAATACACTTTTCTGCTTTTCTGAGCCAGAGCTGCAAGTGGATTTGCCTGGTACCCCATTTCTTTACACTCCAATTTTAGCAAGTCATTTAAGCAGGTGTTTAATTTTAGAAATGTCCAGTTCATGTTCAGCAGAGAGTTTAAGCGTGGTCTTAAAAATTAAGCATTTCTTACAGTGCCCTGCCAAATTGGGACGATAATTAAAGATTGACATTTTTCATTGAATTTTGGTGTTAGGTTGTTCCATTAAATTCAGTCTTTGCTTAGGCGAAGAGCTGTCTGTGGTGCAGATGCTTTCCAAAATCACTAGTTTCCTGGGGCTGAAAACATTGCCGGCTGCTACAACTTCAGTGCCAGATTGTGGCGGCTGTATGTAAACAGGGTGCTTATACGCCTGACAACGTATAGGCTGAACCCCCCTTCCCTGTGTGCGCCCTTGCCATTATTACGAGCTGGGGAACGGTGTGCAAGGCTCTGAGTCTCCCCTTGGTCACACCAGTTCTAGTATTTGTTGTACGAGGAGCACAAGCAGGGCATAGCTGGGGACATGCAGGTGGCCAGAAGGTTGCTGCCACACTGGGCAGGTGATGCTACACGTAATTTTATTTCTGGCTAAGCAGAATCAGCGGCTGAGGAGTTTATTGAAGTAATGCTGATGTTTCTCCCTCTGTTCTTCCACCCCAAAACAAGCAACAAATCCTTTTGTTTGCTATTCGGGATGCTGGGCAGTATGCTGGGTACGGTTTGCTATGGTATGGAAGGAGAGGAGAACACTTGACTTTGTCCTTCTAAGTGCTGGCACAAGACTAATATTTAAAGGGAGATTCAAATGCATTAGAAGGGCAATTAAAGAAGACCTGATGAAAGATGCATGTGTTGAGAGGATGCTGTTTAGCTATAAAAGCGTGGGAGGAGCAGTGATCCAACAGGGTCTGGTTTTGTGGCTGTGTATTGCTGAACTTTAAGATTATTGTTTGAAACACCATTGTTTTAATAGATTGATTGTCATGATTAGAAAGAGGCTGAGGTGCTCTAGGTTTCTTCTGGCCACAGCAGAGGAGCAGACTGGGAGTGGGGGGACGGGGGAACCAGGTGTGAACATGATGGGACAGGAAGAGTTTGTGTTTGTCTTCCACCTACTCACCCACTGCATGCTCCAGATTTTATTGACTTCCTAGTGTGTTCCCACATCTGTATGAAGACTTGTATTTTCATTCGTTGGCTCCCTGCTCTCCTTTGTTTTGTATGTATCCACCTCGGAATACAGAAGAGAGAGAAGTGGCTTTGTCTGTATGGTAGAAACAGCTTTTTACTGTCTCTGATATCCTGCTTGGAAATTGAAGGTCCTGGGAGATGATGTTCATGTAAACAGGCCAGTGAGGAGGAGAAAGAAGAGATTTAGAAGAGATTTGAGAAGATTTGGTAAGATATGAGAAGAAAATTATTTCCCCCCCCAGGAATCCTGATCCGGAGGTGATCCCAGAAATTGTAGGGGCCATAAACCCTGAACAGCCTTGTGTGGTTGGTAAGTGATTATGATAGACCAGCTCCGTTTCAGGATAAATTTAGAAAATGCAGATAAGTGATTTCCCAGAACTGCTGGCTTTTTTGCCTCAGGCATGGGTTAGCTGGACACCCAGTTAGGTTACTCAGTCCCTGGAGCAGATTTGCTAGAAGTAGTGACGTTCATGGTAGGGATTAAAGTTTGAACAGATTATTGTAGAAGAAGACTTTGTAAACTGCTGTGTCAGAGGCAGGCAAAGCGATGGCTTCATCTTCAGGTTGTGTTACAGCGTCTGTGGTCACACTTGCTTGCAGCACACAGAGATGTTCTGCAGAGACAAGTCTTCCTTCCATATCACTTGTCCTGATCTGAATGCTGGTTTTAGCTGTAAAGAAAACATTGCTTGTTGAAGTAGTCTCTATGACTGTGCTTTTGTATTTAAAATGCAACAGATGGCATCTGTTTTTGCTCTTGAGTGCATTTCGTTCATTCACCTTAAATTTCTTTTGTTTACTGATGAGTCTCCACATTGACATTGAGTTCTGTGTTGGACCTACAGCTCTACATCCTGAGCAGGGTATCTTTCTTGTTAGATAAGATGATGAAAATAAAACAAATGGAAAAGTGCATTTAGTAACAGACAGTTGTTCTTATGGAATGTACATTGTACTTTTTGGCAAGTACAGTTGATGACAGTTTGTAGCTGTATTTTTTTTTTTTTTTTTTGTCTAACATTGGGGCCTAAAAAATGCTTGGGTTTAGGAGCACAGACCCTTTGTGGTAGGAAATACTGGACATGTTCTCTTAGGATATGTGCGTCTGCAAACAGCTGTTGAAGGACCAAGCCAGCTTTTCTGTCTTGTATGATTTCCTACTGTATATTGTGTTGATCAATGGACTAAGAAGTTAGTGTTAAATATTTTGAATCAAGTTGTTAAATATTTAATCTGATATTGAAGGGTAGGTTATGCAATCCTGAATTCAGTTCAGTGTCTGAAGCCACTGCAGTTCATGTTTGTGCGAAGCACTGTAAGGGCTAAGTCATCATTTCTACATCAGATGAACTTTAACTCTTTCCTTCAACATCAAAAGTACTCAAATTAGTGAGTGATCTATAAAATTTTCTTATATAAGAGACATTTTTTTCTCTACTTTTCTGGGACATTTGGAACACTTGGGAACACCTGAAGTATGAATGCTGTGTTAAGTATCTGTCAAATTTACGAACGGTTGGTTTGTTTTAACCTATTCTAGCATATACCGGTTGCACGTGTTTTCTGAGTTTCATATACAATGCATATTAATGACAACAAAAATGAAGAGGAGCAAGAAAGTGTTTGTGTGCACTCGAGTTTTGTGTATCACTAAAGATTATGGGTGAAAAGTTGATCATATGTATACAAAGCCTCTATTACCTCAACACTTCTGCAAATACCATTTAAGTTCTATTTTGTCAAATTTCTAAGATGTCTTGGGTTTAGGTGCTGGTGACTGCTTTAAGTCTGGGTGTTGGGTTTTCACAGGAGGGATTGTTGGCTTGATTGAAATTGCCTGTGTTACGGACGTGTTGTGCAATTGTCAGCAAGTCCAGCATCCTGTCCCAGTAGGCACCGTTCCTTGTTTATCCCAGATCACAGTCTGTCTGATCTAGTATTTTCAGTGTGATATTACAATAATAGTAATAAAAAGAATGTAAGATTAAAATTCAGTTTAGTTTAGTTTTTATTTGCCTTACAGATAACAGCATCTAAATTCTAGCATTTCCTAGTTTTTCATGGCAGCTGTAATGCTAGGGACTTTGTTTAATTTTAAAAAAAAAAAAAAGTGGTGATTTTTTTTTTCTTTTTTTCTTTATCACATGAATCTGGGAGCTGGTGCTTTCAGAATAAACCCACAGCTGCTGTCAGGCTTGCAGCAAGATCATAAGAGCTGGCAACACTACTGAGTTTGTTTTGTTTCAGCCAAAGTCCAGCTCAGAAATCTGGAGGGGATATCCCCAGGAAATAACACCTTGAGTTCCCACACTGCCTTCCTTGCCCATTTGTAAAACTGTGGGATAAATCTTCCTAACACGAGGTTTTGCTTAACCCACTGAGGCTTTTTTGTTCATCTTTTGATCTCTTCCCCCCTCCTCTTCCTCTCCCCGCCATTTAAAACCTGTTATCTCTGTACCGGAAAGTACGCCTGCCGGGAGCACCAGCACTGCTGAATTTCAAACCCTTGTTACTGAGCACAGTTTCTGCAGCTTTTGAAGGCCAGCAGAGCTTTTACTCATTTTTTTTGTTCTCCCTTTCTCACTTATCTTCTCTCTTCTTAAACATATCTCGCGTGTATCTGCAGGAAACTGGGAGCTGTGCTGTGTCGGTGCAGGCTTTCCTCTCCCTCTTTCCGCTGCTCACTGGCCCGGAGCCATCCTATCTGCTCCCCCACGAGACAAGAAGAGATTCAGCACTCGAGTACGGTATGACTCCTCCTTCGCCAAGGATGAGTCTACTTGGGTGATCCTGAGAGGTTTAAAAACCACAACCTATCATTTTGTCCTAGGTGCCAAATGGGCAGGAGGTGATGCTGCAGTTTAAGCAATCAAATCGGCTCCTGGATCGAGCAGGTCATGGCCTGAGAGTATTTTGGAGGCTTGTTTGCTACTTCTCTCATCCTGTTTGGGGTTGGCATCCTTCCTTGAGCCACTTTTCCGCAGATGAAGGGCAGGTTGGTAAGTCTGTCCTTTCTTGAAGCCAGGAATTTCCCTTCTGGGTTTACCTCCATGGGACAGAAGACCGCAGCAGAAGCAGCAGGGACTGGAGCTGGAGTACTTCTTCTAGACTTCTTCAGCGGGACACGGCATGGTTGTGCCAAGGGTGCAGCTAGTGAACACTGTCAACCTTATTGAGCAGTCCTTGCTTTTTTTAACCAAGCAAGATACTTTATTCTGCAACAGTTGGGCTCAGAGATGATGCCGATTAAATTTTCAGTTCACTGGTATCTTTTACATATTTCAATGGGAAGCTGTTGAAAAGAGGATGAGAAAGAATTGGCCCAGATGGTTAAACCTCATAAGAAGACAGATTTCCCTTGTAGCTGGCAAACTGCAGCAAACTGAATTTTTGTGCTGAATGGAAGCAGATTTTCAGACTTCTCAAATGCTGGAGTTTCTATGTACATTTTTGTTAATAAATCTTCAGTAAATATTTGCATATTTGTTTTTATCTCCTAGTAGACGGGCTTGGGTACGCACTTCTATGCAACCATTACAGAAATTCCTAATTTGTACAAAATAAGCATCTTTCACAACCAGGGAGTACAAAATACATGACTACAAAGCTTTTTTTTCCCTGGAAAAAAGTGTGTTTTTATCATCTCTCAGTAAAACCCAAGGCTTGCAGTGAGACATAAAGGAAAGACACAAACTGTTAAGCTCAGTGTATGAAGACAAACAAGCAGGAGTGTCTTCTTGTATGATCTACATGGCCTTGGAAGGGATTGCCTGAACAACAGAAATAGTGGTGTGCAAACAAATTAACGCTTGCAAATACCCATTTGTCCTCTCTGCTGCAGACCATTAGTGCCAGGATTCAGCAGTGTATGAAAGGGATGATTTAAAGGTGTCAATAGATTGAGCCATCTACTACCTTACTGCTTAATTTTGTGCAGCGTAGGTGGCTGCTACTGAAAATGAGAGCTTGGAGTTGTTTGTAGTTGGCTGGATGTGAGAAAGATCTTGGTTTTTCAAAAGGTTTAAAGCTCTTTATACAGTGTAACACAGATTGTTAGCTTGAATATGAAAAGAAATTGCTGTCTTTGGAAGCAGAAGTGATTTTTTGATCTGTCTGGGCCGTGTGAAGGTGGTAGATTGCAGGAGGGGTGGGCATGCTCATGGTGTTGCAAGGGACTGTGCTTGCTGTCACCTTGCTCCGGATTTTGCAGCTTTTGAAGTCGCTGAGGGTCCTTTAAGGCTCGAGTCGTGCAGGCTGCTTTGTGGGTGCTGATTTGAAGATGCTCATAAGCGTACTTGAAGCTTATGAGAAACTAGAGCAGGCTCATCGTGCTCAGTTCTTTAATCTGGCTGATGTTGTCCCCATGAGTGGGTGAATACGGGTTTTGTGCTGACTGCCTCTGTTGTACTCTGAGAGTGGCCTTGAGTACAGTGGTTTCTCA